>NC_046295.1:50937032-51240585 GCF_004115265.2 Rhinolophus ferrumequinum | reverse complement strand
AGCTGGAGTGCATCACGGGAGATGGGCAGGATAAAGTGAGAAGCCGGGCAGAATCTCACACACAGTCAAAGACCAATGGACACAGCCAGCCAGCCACACACATATGTAAACACAAAGACACAAGTTCAACAATGCCACTCAGAAACTAATACAGAGTACCGAGAGACATGTCCAGGAAACACACCTTCATAGACTCATGAACACCCTAGGTCAGAGCAGACACAGGCTTGCACACATGCAGACACAAAGATAGGCTTGCACACATGCAAACAGACACAGTTCATCTTGCAGACCCACAAACACAAAGGCAGTCCAAATCCATCCTTCAAAGCTTTGTAGGCCACCTCAGACCAGGCCTGTTTATCTTTCCTCTAAACTCTGGTTTGTCATTTCTGTCCTTTTGCTTGTTCTTTAATAAGTATAGTCTTAGATTTCACAGGCATACCCCTGGTCTCAACAACCTGGCTGTGTGCTTTTAAAGAAATATCAAGGTCAGCAAATGAGTCCATTGTCCTCTTCAGCGGCCCCATCTTTCCTATACATCCACCCCCATCCTCATGTAAGATTGTTTTCTAGAATACTCACGCTAGAGACTCTCCTTTCTCGCTAGATGAAGTGGACATGTTGGGAAAACACATGTGACAGGTGGCCTCTCAGAACTGTGGGTGTCCCTGAGATGCTGAGGGTAGCCTCCAGCTGATATCCAGAAAAACACCAGCACTCTTGGTCCTACAAAGAAATGTTTTCTGCCAGCAACCTGAGTGAGATTGGAAGAAGATTCTTCCCCAGTCCAGCCACCAGATGAGAACACAGCCCAGACAATACCTTGATTACAGCCTTGTGAGACCATAAACAGAGAACCAAGCTGGACTCCTGACCCACAGAGATTGTGAGATAATAAATTGTGTGTTGTTTTAAACCACCACATTTGTGGTAATTTGTTACACCGTACTAGAAAGCTAATACAATGCTGTAGCTGTGAGGAAAAGAGAAGTATCTGCCAGGCAGTAATGCATATGTGGGCAGCATGGAATTCGTTTGTGTGCAAGACACACCCATTCTCTATAGAGCACCTGCTTAATGTGCACTGGGATTATATACAAGGATTAGTGAAGGCTGTTTCATAGTATGGCCTATGGAAGGAAAAGACATCTAGGGAACCACTCTCCCTCAGCTTGTTCTATAAAGATACATAGCTGTGGAGAAGCTGAAGCCCTTCTAATAGGTGGGGACCACCTCATCCTGCATGTTAAATATATATTGCTATATGTGCTTTCATTTGATTTTTTTGTGTGGGAGTGGCAGATATTTGTAAAAGGCCAAAAAATGTAACTAACAACAATCTTGTAGAACATGACTTTACTAAAGCAAAGGAAAACTCTGAAACGGGAAACGACAAAGCAATCCAAATCAGTGTTTCACAGGTAGAAAAAGGCGCTCTAGATTTTCTTTGAGTTCAGGAAGGAGAAACAATCATGACAATTTCTACTGCTTTGCATAGAGCAAGTGTTCAATAAATCTTTCTTGAAGAAATGCTGCAAAAATGACTAGGGAAAGCAAAGAGCTTATTGAGTTCACAGTGTCAGTAGTTTAAAGTGGACCAGAAGGGGCTAAGAAGACCTGTCCTTCAGAACTCATCTCTAGAAACTATGTAATCACAAGCTCATCACATCCACTGTTCTTCCTCAGCTGTAGGGCATGAGTGGTGTGTTGGGATGATGATAGGTAACAAATACAACAGATATGGATGATTTCTCTTATCACAAGACAGAGCTATCAAATTTTGGAATTTAGCCAGTTTCCATACCACATTTCTTTGCTTATTTTTTTCAGTAACAGTTGCATTCAATATTATTTTATATTACTTTCAAGTGTACAGCATAGTAATTAGACATTTATATAATTTGTGCAGTGATTCCCCTGATTAGTCTAGTACCCACCTGGCACTATACATAGTTGTTGCAACATTATTGACTATATTCTCTGTGCTGTACTTTATATCCCCATGACTATTTCGTAACTACCAATTTGTATTTCTTAATCCATTCACCTTTTTTCACTCAGCTCCCCAATCCTTCTCCCCTCTGGCAACCATCATTTTGTTCTCTGTATCTATGAGTCTGTTTCTGTTTTGTTTGTTTGTTTGTTTTGTTCTTTAGATTCCACATATAAGTGAGATCACATGGTATTTGTCTTTCTCAGTCTGATTTATTTCACTTAACATAATATCCTCTAGGTCCATCCATGTTATTACAAATGGTAAGATTTCGTCATTTTTTATGGCCAAGTAATACTCCATTGTGTAAATGTACCATATCTTGTTTATCCAATCATCTATTGCTAGGCACTTGGGTTGCTTCCATATTTTGGCTATTGTAGATAGTGCTGCAGTGAACATATATATCTTTTGTTCACTGATATATAGGGATGCATATATCTTTTTTGAATTAGTGTTTTGGATTTCTTCAGATAAATACCCAGGAATGGAATTGCTGGGTCATAAGGTAGTTTTATTTTTAAATTTTTGACGAACCTCCAAACCACGTTATATAGTGGCTGCATCATTTGCAATCTCACCAACAATGCACAGGGTTCTCTTTTCTCCTCATCCTGGTCAACACTTGTTGCTTGCTGATTTTTGATGATAGCCAACTGACATGTGTAAGGTGATATCTCATTGTGGTTTTAATTTGCATTTCTCTGATGATTAGTGACCTTGAGAATCTTTTCATCTGTCTATTGGCCATAAGTATGTCCTCTTTGGAGAAATGTTTATTCAGGTCCTCTGCCGATTTTTTTTTTTTTTTTTTTTTTTTTTTGCAGATTTTATTGGGGAAGGGGAACAGGACTTTATTAGGGAACAGTGTGTACTTTCAGGACTTTTTGTCAAGTTAAGTTGTCCTTTCAACCTTAGTTGTAGAGGCGCAGCTCAGCTCCAGGTCCAGTTGCCGTTGCTAGTTGCAGGGGGCGCAGCACACCATACCTTGCGGGACTCAAGGAATTGAACTGGCAACCTTGTGGTTGAGAGCCCCCTGGCCCATGTAGGAATTGAACCAGCAGCCTTCGGAGTTAGGAGCACGGAGCTCCAACTGCCTGAGCCACGGGCTGACCCCCTCTGCCCATTTTTTAATTGGATTGTTTGGGGGTTTTGTTTGTTTGTTTGTTTTTGTTTGTTTTTGGTGTTGAGCTGTATGAGTTCTTCATAAATTTTGGATATTAACCCCTTATCAGATTTATCATTGGCAAATATCTTCTCCCGTTCAGTAGGCTGTCTTTTCATTTTGTTGATGGTTTCCTTTGCTGTGCAAAAATTTTTTAGTTTGATGTAGTCCCATTTGTTTATTTTTCTCTTTTGTTTCCCTTGCCCAAGAAGATAGACCAGAAAAAATATTACTAAGAGCAATATCAGAGAGTTCACTGCTTATGTTTTCCTCTATGAATTTTATGGTTTCAGGTCTTATATTTAAGTCTTTAATTCATTTTGAGTTTATTCTCATATATGGTGTAAGAAGGTGGTCCAGTTTCATTTTTTTCTTTCATGTATCTGTCCAGTTTTCCCAACACCGTTTATTGAATAGACTGTCTTTACCCCACTTTATAATCTTGCCTCCTTTGTCAAAGATTAAATGACCATATAGACATGGGTTTATTTCTGGACTCTCTATTCTGTTCCATTGATCTATGTGTCTGTTTTTATGCCAATACAATGCTGTTTTCATTACTATAGCCTTGTAGCATAGTTTGCTATTAGGTTACATAATACTTCCAGCTTTGTTCTTTCTGAGGATTGCTGTGGCTATTCAGAGTCTTTGGTGGTTTCATATAAATTTTAGGATTATTTGTTCTAGTTCTGTGAAAAATGCCATTGGATTTTTATGAGGATTTCATTGAATCTACATATTGCTTTGGGTAGTACGGACATTTTAATGATGTTAATTCTTCCTATCCATGAGCATGGTATATGCTTCCATTTATTTGTATCTTCTTTAAATTCTTTCTTCAATGTCTTATAATTTTCTAAGTACAGGTCTTTTAACTTTGATTAAATTTGTTCCTAGGTATTTTTTTGATACAATTGTAAATGGGATTGTTTCTTCATTTCTCTTTCTGACAGGTCATTATTGATGTATAAAAATGCAACTGATTTCTGAATATTAATTTTGTATCTTGCTACTTTACTAAATTCATTTATCGGTTCTAATAGTTTTTTGGTGGAATCTTTGGGGTTCTCTATATATAATATCACATCATTTGCAAATAATAACATTTTTATTTCTTCCTTTCCAGTTTGGATGCCTTTTATTTCATTTTCTTACCTGACTGCTGTGGCTAGGACTTCCAGTACAATGTTGAATAGAAGTGGTGAAAGTGGACATCCTTGTCTTGTTCCTGATCTTAAGGAAAATGTTCTTAGCTTTTCACCATTGAGTATGATGTTAGCTGTGGGTTTATCATATATGTCCATTATTGTGTTGAGGTATGTTCCCTCTAGTCCCACTTTGCTGAGAGTTTTTATCATAAATGAATGCTGGATTTGGTCAAATGCTTTTTCTGCATCTATTGATATGCATCTATTGATTTTTCATTTTGTTTATGTGATATATCATGTTAATAGATTAGCAGATATTGAACCAAACTTGCATCCCAGAAATGAATCCCACTTGATCATGAGGTATGATCTTTTTAATGAATTGCTGAATTTGGTTTGCTAATATTTTGTTGAGGATTTTTGTATTTATGTTTATCAGAGATATTGGCCTATAATTTTCTTTTTTTGTAATGTCTTTGCCTGGGTTTGGAATCAGGGTAATGCTTGGGAGATTTCCCTCCTCTTCAATTTTTTGGAATAGCTTGAAAAGGATAGGCATTAATTCTTTTTTGAATATTTGGTAAAATTCACCTATGAAGCCATCTGGTCCAGCAGTTTTGTTTGTTGGGAGTTTTTTTATTGTTGCTTTTTTTTTTTTGGTTTTTGTTTTTTGTTTTTAACAGGACTTTACTGGGGAACAGTGTGTTCTTCCAGGACTTTTTCCAAGTCAAGTTGTTGTCCTTTCAATCTTATTGTGGAGGGCACAGCTTAGCTCCAGGTCCAGTTGCCTTTGTTAGTTCCAGGGGGTGCGGCCCACCATCCCTTACGGAAGTCAAACTGGCAACCTTGTGGTTGAGAGGACACACGCCTCAGTTGAGCCATCCGGGAGCTCAGCAGCAGCTCAGCTCAAGGTGCCATGTTCAATCTTAGTTGCAGGGGACAAAGATCACCATCCCTTGCGGGAGTTGTGGAGTCAAAAAGGCAACCTTGTGGTTGAGAGCCCACGCTCCAATCAACTGAGCCATCTGGCACTGGCGCATATGGGAATCAAACCGGCAGCCTTCGGCGTTAGGAGCACAGAGCTCCAACCGCCTGAGCCACTGGGCTGGTCCGGAGTTTTTTGAGTGTTGATTCGATTTTGTTAGTAGTTATCAGTCTATTTCTTCTTGATTCTGTCTTGGAAGATTGTATGTTTCCAGGCTGTCCAATTTGTTGGCATATAATTGTTCATAGTATTTTCTTATAATCCTTTTTATTTCTGTGGTGTCACATTTCACTTCTTATCTTTCATTTCTGATTTTATTTTGGTCCTCTCTCTTTTTTTCTTGATGAGTCTGGTTAAGGTTTATCGATTTTGTTTTCAAAGAACCAGCTCTTTGTTTCATTGATATTTTATATATATATATTTTTAGACTCTATTTTATTAATCTCCACTCTAATCTGTATTATTTCCTTCATTCTACTCGCTTTGGGCTTTCTTTTTTATTTTTCTAGTTCCTTTAAGTATAAGGATAGATTGTTTGTTTGAGATTTTTCCTGATTCTTGAAGTAGGCCTATATTACTATGAATTTCCCTCTTAGGACTGCTTTCGCTGTGTCCCATAGGTTTTGGGTCATTGTGTTTCATTATCATTTTTATTAAGGTATCCTTTAAATTCTTCCTTGATCTAGTTGTTAACCCATTTGTTGTTTAATTGCATGTTATTTAGCCTCAATATATTTGTGAGTTTTTCACTTTTCTTCTTATAATTGATTTCTGGTTTCATACCATTGTGATCAGAGAAAATACTTGGTATGATTTCAGTCTTCTTAATTTTATTGAGACTTGTCTTATGGCCTGACATGTGATCTATACTGGAAAATGTTCTATGTGCGTTTGAAAACAATATATATTCTGCTGCTTTGGGGTGAAATCTTCTAAAAATATAAATTAAATCCATCTGGTCTAATGTGTCATTTAAGGTTGCTCTTTCTTTGTTGATTTTCTGTCCAGATGAACTATCCATTGATGTCAATGGGGTGTTAAAACCCCATACTATGACTGTATTACTGTCAATCTCTCCCTTTATGTCCATCAATATTTGCACAATTTAGGTGCTCCTACATTGTTTGCGAGGGTTATATACTCTTGTTGAATTGATCCCTTTATCATTATGTAATATCCCTCTCTGTCTCTTGTTATAGCCTTTGTTTTAATGTCTATTTTGCCTGATATAAGTATTGCTGTCCTAGATTTTTTGTTTGTTTCTATTTTCAAGAAATATCTTTTCCATCCATTACTTTCGGCCTGTGCATGTCTTTCAATCTGAAGTGGGTCTCTTGTAGGCACCATGTGTATGGGCCTTGTTTTCTTATCCATTCAGCCACCCTATCTATGTCTTTTGATTGGAGCATTTAATCCATTTACATTTAAAATAATTATTGATAGGTATGTAGCTATTGCTTTTTATCATTCATATTTTTTTAAATCTTTTTTCTTCTTCTTAAAGCAGTCCCTTTAACATTTCTTGTAATACTGGTTTGGTGGTGATGAATTCCTTTAGCTTTTTTTGACCTGGGAGCTCTTTATCTCTCCTCCGATTCTAAATGATAACCTTTTGGGATAGAGTAATCTTGGTCCTTGCTTTTCATCAAATGAATATTTTGTGCCAATCTATTCTGGACTGTAAAGTTTCTGTTGAGAAATCAGCTGTCAGTCTATGGGAGCTCCCTTGTAGGTAAATAACTGCTTTTCTATTATTGCTTTTAGGATTCTCTCTGTCTTTAACCTTTGGCATTTTAATTATGATAAGTCTTGGTGAGGGCCTCTTTGGGTTCATCTTGTTTAGGACTCTCTGTGCTTCCTGGGCTTGTATGTCTATTTCCTTCACCAGGTTAGGGAAGTTTTCAGTCATTATGTCTTCATAGATTTTCAATCTCTTGCTCTCTCTCATCTCCTTCTGGTACCCCTATGATGCAAATGATGTTACGCTTGATGTCCCAAAGGTCCCTTAAACTATCCTCATTTTTCAAAATTCTTTTTTTTTTCTCATACATTACTTTTTTTTTATTCTTCTTTTTTTTTTTAATTTATTGGGGTAACAGTTGTTAATAAAATTACATAGATTTCAGGTGTACAATTCTGTATCACATCATCTATAAATTACATTGTGTGTTCACCACCCAGAGTCTTTTCTCTTTTTGCTGTTTTGATTGTTTTCCACTACTTTGTTTTCCAAATCACTGATTTGATCCTCTTCTTCATCTAATCTGCTATTGATTCCTTCTAGTGTATTCTTCATTTCAGTTGTTGTATTCTTTGTTTCTGACTGGTTCTTTTTTGTGGTTTCTATCTCTATTTAAGTTCTTACTGATTTCATCTATTTTTTCCTTAAGTCCATTGAGCATCTTTATAACCAGTGTTTTAAACTCTGTGTCTGGTAGATTGTTTGCCTCCATTTTGTTTAGTTGTTTCTGGAGTTTTGTCCAGTTCTTTCATTTGGGATATGTTTGTTTTCTCATTTTGGCTCCTTCCCTATATTTGTTTCTATATATTAGGTAGAGCTGCTATGTCCCTCAGTCTTGGCAGTGTGGCATTATGTAGTAGGTGTTCCTGTGGGGCCCAGTGGCACAGTCTCCCTGGTCACCTGAGCTGGGTGCTCCAGGGGTGTCCCTTGTATGGGTTGTGTGTACCCTCCTGTTGTATTAATAGTTGAGCTTTAATTGATGTTGGCACATCAGTGGGTGGGACTGACCCTCAGGTTAACTAGTTGTGAGAGCTGGCTGTGTGCGGGGGGCTGTTGTGCGGGGACTGACTCCACAGAGTGGGATGTATTTTAGTGGGGCTCTGCTGAAGAAAGAAATTGAAGAAGCTACAAATAAATGGAAGCATATAATATGTTCATGGATAGGAAGAATTACCGTCATTAAAATGTCTATACTACTCACTTTAGTGGGGGCTCTGGTGCCTTCCAAGTCCACCCTTTGGGAGGGTTGTTTGTGGAGCTGATTGGGTGGTGCTCTGGTGTGATTTGAAGCTGGCCACTGAGTGTTCTAGAGCCTCTTTAGAGGGGCTCTGGTTTAGGCCAAGGTCAGCTGCTGCCTGTGCCTGGCCCAGGGCCACCTGGTAGGTGCTACAAAGTGATCTGCAGTTGGTAGTTTCCTGTGCTTGGCTTGGCGGTGCCTGGGAGAGGTTATGCTGAAAACCAAGGCTGGCTGCCTCTAGTGCTCAGCTTGGGACTGCTTAGCAAATGGTGCAGGGTGTGCCGAGGCCTACTGCTACCTGTTTGGGGCTTGTGGACCTTTGAGGAATTTTAAGAAAGTCCACAGTGCAGGCTGAGGCCAGCCACTTGTATGGAACCACTGCTGAAAGTGGTTCAGGTTGGTGTGCTAGTTAGGTGAGGCAGGGCCTCAGGGAATTACAGGGTAGGGTGAACATTGTTACCCAGGTTAATTGTTACCCAGGTTAATGGGGACTCATATTTGGCACCTGTCTGCACCTGCAGTCTGAGAGGGGGGAAGGCCTTAACAAAGGAACAGTGTCACCTGATAGCACTTCTGTCCCAGAAAGAGCCTCTCCAGACGTTTTCCTGAAATCAGACAATTCAGTTCCTCCCTGTATGTCCTTGGTGCTTTCTGAGCTGCTCTACCTTTGCTGGAGCTTAAGGAGAGTGTTTGTAAGTCTGTGCTCAGTTTTTTTAAGAAGATGCCTGGGTCTACAAAAGCCCTCCATCTCACCAGGATGGAATCCCTGCTGATTTTCACAGCCAGAATTGTAGGAACTCCTCTTCCCAGCACTGGTGCTTCAGGCTGGGGAGCATGGTGTAAGGCTGGGACCCCTCACTCCTCAGGGGGGACCTCCACAGCTGAGATATCCCTCCCAATTTTTAACTGCCACATGTGAGTGTGGGACCAGCCCATTTCACATCTCTGTCCCTCCTACCATTCTTGACATGGCTTCTTCTTTATATCTTTAGTTATAGGAGTTTTGTTCAGCTAGTCTTCAGGTGGTTCTCAAGGATGGTTGTTATATAATTTAGTTGTACTTTTGATGAGGTCATAGGAGGAGTCAAGCACAGCATTTACATACTCTGTCATCTTGACCAGAAGCCTTACTAACTTTTTTATTATAACCATCCTAATGGGTGCAGCTATGGTCATGATTTACGTCTCTCTGATGCCTAATGATGTTGAGCATCGTTTCATAAGCTTATTAACCATTTACACATGTTCTTTGAAAAAAATGTCTATTCATGTCATTTGCTCATCTTTTGTCTTTTTGTTGCTGTATTGTAGGAATTCTTTATATATTCTGGATATTACATTCTTATCAGGTATATGATTTGCTAATATTTATCCCATTCTTTGGGTTGTCTTTTCACTCTCTTAATAATGTCTTTTGATGCATAGAAGTTTTCGGTTTTGATGAAGTGCAGTTTCTCTGTTTTGTTTTGTTTTTCCTTTTTTGCTTCTGATTTTGGTATCATATCTAAAAACAAGATTGCCAAATCCAAGGTGATGAAGATTTTCTCCTGTTTTTTTCCTAAGAGTTTTATAGTTTTAGCTCTTAAATTTATGTCTTTGGTCCCAGTTGGGATTCTGATAGGGATCATATTGAATCTGTAAATCAATGTAGGGAGTGTTGTCATTTTAGCAATATTAAATCTTCCAATTCCTGAACATGAGATATTTTCCACTTACTTATATCTACTTAAATTTCTTTCAACAATGTTCTATAGTCTTCAGAGTATAAATTTTGTACCTAATTTGTTAAATTTATTCCTAAGTATTTTATTCTTTTTTTATGCTAGTGCATATAGAATTTTCTTAATTTCAATTTTGGATTATCATGATTAACTCTCTAAAGTTCAGTTGAAGTACAACATACATATAGAAAAATATACAAACCTTAAGTATACATCTTGATGAATTAGCACAAAGTGAACACACCTACATGTCTAACTCCATAATACTCAAGAATTAGAACATCACTAGCACCTCAAAAACACCATTGTATCCCCTCCTAATCACCTCCCACCTTCTCTTTTCCCTAAAAGTAATTTCTATTCTGATTTGTAACACCTTTATTTTTGAACTTTATATAAATGGAATCATACAATATGTATTATTTTATTCAACATTATGTTTGTGAGATTTATTCATATTGTTTCATGTAGGAGTGATTTATTCATTTTCATTATTGTATACTAGTCCGTTATATGAATATACCTTAATTTATCCATTCTGCTGTGGGTGGTCAAATTTTTATTGCTTCTAGTTTGAGATTATTTTAAACAATGCTGCTTTAAACATTCAAATACATGTCTTTTGGTGAACATGTGTATGCATTTCTTTCAGGTATAAATCTAGGAGTGCAATCACTGTGTCACCGGGAAATGCATTTGACAAGCTTTAATAGATCCTGCCAAACAGTTTTCCATAGTGATTGTACCAATTTACACTCCCACCAGGTGTACCAATTTACACCCACCTCTTTGTGTCTTTTTAAAGAAAGTTTTCATATGGGAGTTTTAGTTGCTCCAGAACCTTGTTATCTCTTGACATTGTCAACCTTTTTGATTTGTCTTTTAGTAGTATCTCATTGTGGTTTTAATTATTTGTATTTCTGTGATTTCTAATGAGATTGAGAACCTTTTCATTTGTTTACTGGCCATTTAGATATCTTTTTATATGAGGTGACTGTACAAGTCTCTTATTATTTGTCTACTGGGTTTTCTGCCTTTTTCTTGTTGATTTGTAGAACTTCTTTAGATATTCTGGATATAATCCATTTACTGGCTAAATTTTATATATATATATACATATATATATATATACACACACATACATACATACATATATATGTATACATATACATATATATATGTATGTATGTATGTGTGTGTGTGTGTGTATATATATATATATATATGTATATTGTCTTTTCCCCTTCTGTGGCTTGCCTTTTTACTCTCTTAATGGTTTTTTTTTTTTAATGTAAGCTATAAGACTTTTAAGAATGAGGCTGTTTTCTTTTTCTTTCTTTTCTTTTTTATTAGGGAATAGTGTGTTTCTCCATGGCCCATCAGCTCCAAGTCGTTGTCCTTCAATCTAGTTTCAGAGGGCGCAGCTCACTGGCCCATGTGGGAATTGAACTGGCAACCCTGTTGTTCAGAGCTCACGCTCTAACCAACTGAGCCATCTGGCCACCCCTTGATGGTATCTTTTGATTAATAAAAGATCTTAATTTTAATTTAGTCTGTTGTAACAATCTTCCTTTATGATTAGTGCTTTTTGTGTTTGTTTGTTTGTTTGTTTGTTTGTTTGTTTGTTTGTTTGTTTGTTTGTTTTAGGAGGGTGCAGCTCACAGTGGCCCATGCGGGGATCAAACCGGAAACCTTGGTGTTATCAGCACCACGCTCTAACCAACTGAGCTAACCGGCCACCCCCTTTGTGTCTTTTTAAAGAAAGTTTTCTTACTCTCAAAGTCATGAAGATATTCTTCTATGTTATATTCTAGAAGCTTTCTGATTTCTTGTGACTACCCTAAAGGAACAGGATGGGCCCCCACCCAAAATTTGGCTCAAACACCAAGACTGACAATGCCACAGACACATATCAAAGATGGTAAGTTTATTACTTACACAATTAAGGTCTCTGGAGAGAGCAGGGCAGTTCTCCAAATCAGGTCCTAAGCAAGCAAAGAAAGGTGATTGGCTTGGACTTTTTATTGTGGATTTGGTGTTGGGGCCAGGATGAGGATTCCCATGTATAGGCAGGGCCTTGTGTGGTTTGACTCTCCTCCTTTTCCAAAGGAAAGAGCAACCAGGCTTTGTTATTAGTTTGCCTAGATATGGATCACAAGAGGAAGAGAGGGTTGAAGCTTTAAACACTGTCAGCAAACATTTTTTTAAAAAAAAAGTCAGACGATTAAGTGGTTTTACTTTTTTCATTAGGTATACTGTCCATCTGGAGTTGAATTTTGTATGTAGTTTGAAGTAGAGGTTGCTTCATTTTTTTAAATTTATGCATATCCAAATGACCTACCTGCATTTACTTAAAAAAAATTTTCCTTTCTCCACTGTTCTGTACTGCCCTATATGTCACAAGTCATACGTATAGCTCTGTTTCTTTAGTCTCTATTCTGTTCCATTGTCAGTTTGTCCATTCTCGCATTATATAATTACTGTATCTTGATAATGTTTTTTAATTGAGATATAATTGACATATAACACTATATTAGTTTTAGGTGTTAGTTTTTAATAATAAGTTTTGACAGCTGTTAAATGATCCCCTTTATTCTTCTTCTAGACTGTCTTGGCTATTCTTGGTTCTTTTATACTCCTATATATATTTTAGAATCAGACTGTCAGTTTTCACCAAAAAAAAAAAAAGCACCACTGATATTTTTTCTGTTGTTTCTTTTTAAAATTAATTTATTTTCCATTACAGTGACATATAATATTATGTTAGTTTCAGGTGTACAAAATCACCACTGATATTTAGATTCAGATTTGATTGAAACTATCAATCAATTTGGGAGAAAATTATGTCTTTATAATATTGAGCCTTCCAATACATGAACATGGTATAGTTCTCATTTATTTGAATTTCTTTAATTTCTCTGAATACTGTTTTTATAAGTTATACATGGAGATCTTGCACAATTTTTGTTAGACTTATACCTTGTTATTTGGTTATTTTTTATGATTTTCTAAATCGTATCAAGGTGCTCAGTAATTGCTTTCTGATGAGAAGAATAACTACTTTTCTCCAAAGCAGTAATTTTCAACCTTGATGATTTGTTACCAAATAATATCATGTCAAATCTGTAGATGTTTTACCCAATGAAAAATAAAGATGATTTAAGTTTATCTCCATAATATGCCACTTTTACTCAGTACCGTTCAGATATGCTTTGCCGTGTAGGATAGAAAGGGGTAGAGTTACAGTGTATATGCTGGAAATTATGCCCTGGAGTATAGCGAACATTTTAATATCATTTGTCAAATGTATCAGGATAGAAGATAAAGGTGCCCCTAAATTGCACTCTAAAAGTTTGTTCCTATTTGTGTTCCAAGCAGCAGCATGCACAAAATCCTCTTTCTCACACTTTTCCTAATATATTTTATAATCAAATGTTTTTATTTTGTGATGAATAAATAGATTTCTTCTAGAAAAATCATCTAAACAAGAAAAATAAGAATTAAAACTGCATCTTAGATGAAAGTAGGAAACAGTTCTAACCCTGAACTATGGTACATGAAAATGAAAAATAGTTGGAAGAAATGTAAGTGCTCTGGCTCAGAAAATGTCAAAGCCAGGAAGTTCCAGGTTTCCTTTAGGGATTTATTGGTGACATCAAAAACGCAAGCATTGTGCATTCTTCCCCATTATCCTCAGGTGCTGATGTTTTATCTTCTGACCTGTTACCTCAGGATCTCAAGATGACTCTCTAAATGTAAGCATTATGTCCATATTTCTTATTCAAAGACAGGAAGCAAGGGGTCATAGGTTGAATGACTACAAGCAAGTTCTCATATTCTGTCTCTTTTATCAGAACGCAAAGTCTTGAGTGACATCAGAAACATGGCAGCATGAGGGGTCTCCCTTGATTTATCCTCTTGAAGTTACAAGTTAAACAGCTATAATTCAACAATGGATTCCCTGTGCAACATACAAACAGGTCTGAGAGATCTGCTCATCCAAACGTCTGAAGATGGGTGAATCAGGGTGAACAGGGGAGGAGGGAAAGAAGAGCAGAGATGGGTGCCTAGCTACAGCCCAGAGCTCATTGCCATGAATACAGCTCAGAGGTCACTGCATTCCCAGGAGAGAGGAGGATTCAGGCTGCAGGTTCACTCTCTGTGGCCCTTGCCTGAGTGATCAGCATATAATATGGCTGAACCCAAAGATTTGGGCAGAGACCTTGAAGAAATGACCTAATACAGAAATGCGACAGCTGTGCTCTAGCAACCCTCACTGCCAGACAGAAAACAAAGCCATGGAGTCAGGCCACTTCCCCCAACCTTTCCAGAGCTCACCTCCCCACACCTTGCCACAGCTAGCAGCAGGCCCCAGAAGAAACTGTAGCAGTGAGTGTTGGGGTAAAGAGCAGAATATCTACAGCCCTGAGAATTGGAGAGACAGTTCCTGAGTGGCAGGTACACATTGCAGTTAATCCCAGTGACAAGGGTGGAGATATAGAGGCAAGGCAGCGATGGTCTGGTAGTTGCCATTACTCAGACGAGAACAAAGCCAAAAACACAACAGTGGTCTCCTCCAGCCCACCCTGCCCCCACATTTCACAGCTAATCCTAGCAAAGGCACCTAGGACTACTTAGGGGCAGCACTGGGATGTCGGGGACTCAGAATCCCATTGCCCACCTCATTCTTCCATGGGGTTGGTGTCATGAAAAAAAACAACCTGGTCACAGAGGAGACACCCACCTGCCCAGGGAATCTTCTACCATGAGAAGCTGGAACAAGAGGGCAAGAGAAAATAAAGCACTCCATCACTACCGACTGGAAAACAAAATAAAGACCTCTTTGTATCAATATGCTGCAGAATTCATTCCCATAGATGTCTAGGAGAACAAATAATCCATCAAATGCCATGAACAACCAAGGTAATAGCAGCTCAGAAAGAAAATTTTTAAATCTCCAGAAAATAAACTAAAGACCTGTAAATATGAGACTGAAATGAGAGAGAATTCAAGATTGCAGTTCTGAAAAAACTCAATGAGATGCAAGAAAACCCAGATAGGCAGTTTAATGAACTCAGAAATAAAATCAATGAACAAAATGAATACTTTACCAAAGAGTGAAATTTTAAAAAAAGAACCGAATAGAAATTCTGGAGCTGAAGAACTCAATAAAAGAGACGAAGAATGAAAAAGCGAGCTTAGGAAAATAGAGCTAACCAGATGGAGGAAAGAATTAGTGGCATCAAAGATAGAACTCTGTAAACCATAAAATTCCTAGAAGAAAACATAGGCAGTAAACTCTCAGACATTAGCCTTGGTAATAATATTTTTTTTGATCTATCTCCTCGAGCAAGAGAAACAAAAGAAAAAATAAATAGGATTACATCAAACTAAAAAGTTTTTGCATAGCAAAGAAAACCATCAACAAAATGAAAAGACAGCCTACTGAATGGGAGAAGATATTTGCCAATGATACATCTGATAAGGGGTTAATATCCAAAATTTATAAAGAGCTCATACAGCTCAATACCAAAGAAACAAACAATCTAATTAATAAATGGGCAGTGGACCTGAGTAGGCATTTCTCCAAAGAGGGCATACAGATGTCCAATAGACATATGAAAAGATGCTCAAAGGAATAATTTTCTTAATATTAAAAAGCACTTATAAATCAAGAAGTAAAAGATCAATAATCTATGGGCAAAGAATAGGGACAGATAGTTAACATAAAAGGAAACATATATACAAAAAGGTGATTAGCCTTCCTTAAAACAAATTTGTAAATATACAAGATACAATTTATCACTTCTCAGGTTTGCAAAGTTAAAAAAAATATATATAATATTGAATCAACAAGTATGGGAAAAGAGGCATCCTTACAAAGTTTTGGAGAAAGGGCAAATTCATACAATTGGTGGTGCAATTAGGCAATATCAACATTTACAATATCCATACACTTGCATCCATCAACTCAACTCTTAGGAATTTCATATATACTCATACCTGTGTACAGGGCTTATCTACACAAGGTTCATGTCAGCATTATTATTCAGAGCAAAAGACTATAAATAACAATATCCATGAATGTGAGATTGAAGATAAATTGTGTTGGAGTTCTATCAAACAAGATTGCATGGCCATTAGAGAAAATTATACACACAAGATATGTTCATATTACTAAATAAAATAAGAAAGAGGGAAAACAGTATCTTTCCATTTGTGAAGCAAATCTATCAGTTTATTTATGCTTCCTATGCTAAATTAATCCTGAAAGATACATGGGGAAGAAAAAGGGGAGACAAGAGCGAGAAAGAGACATTGTACATAGCTTCTTTTGCCTTTTGAATTGTTTACCATGTGTATGTATGCCTACTTTTTAGAAAAACAATTAATTTTGTGATTGAAATCAATTAAATTCACTGGCCATTCATCAAGAGGCCTCGACTCTGCATTTCCACGCTTTCCCTATAAATCCTCTCCAATCCACTCACCTAAATGTCTACTAAAAATGGACTGCATTTCTTACTGCCAAATGCACTCCACTGCCCATTCTTTAGTGTTCTACATGTTGGTAAGTTTCTCTCCCACCTGGAACATGCTCCTTTGCTCCACAGCTTATACTTTTAGACCCAACTCCAATGTCACTCTACCCAGGAGCCCTCTAAGACCATCTTCATCTTCACTATGCTTTCTCTTCTCTGAAACGGTATGTTTGTGACCTGGGTCTCACAAATGAGTATATAATTATATTTGTTCTAGATTGTTGGCTCTTGCTTTGTGTGAATTAGTCTTACCTTGGAAACCCAATAGTTAAGTCTTTTGAGAGCAGAAAGACAACATGATTCAAATGTCTTTGTACCCTTGACACTGCCCAGCTTAAGGATGAACAAAGATTGAGGTCTCGTCATACCAGATGGGTAGAAGGAACAAAATAACTTCTTAAGAGATTTTGAACCTGAGGAATTTGGGCTGATAAACCACTATCATCAGAGCAAAACTCTCTCAAGGAAACTCAGAAATCCTGGGATATTTGAGATATATATATATATATATATATATATATATATCCACAGGATGTGGAGTACAGCATAGTGAAGATAGTCAATTGTATCGTAACAGCTATATATGATGTCAGAGGGGTAGTAGACTTGAGGGGGTGTTATCATTTTATGAGGGGTGTAAATGTCTAACTATTACATTGCTTTGTCCAACTGAAACTAATAAAAAATAAATAAACTAGGGTCAAATCTGAAAAAAAAATATTGTCAAGGTACAGGAATGATGGGTCCTGAGGGTGATTGGAAAAAAAATGTCCTGCCTGAAAGTTACCAAAATCAGGTAAAAAAAAAAAAAAAAAAGCCACAGGTAAACAGCCTATATCCATATCCAGAGAAAATATGTAGGTCCACAAGCAGCAATTAGTTTGTGACACTTATTTTGAAGTGGATACTTGTCTCTATAGGAGGTCATCTCCCTGAGCAAGCAGAATGCTGTCACATGGGTAGAGGCAGCTCTGTAAAAAATTTAGATAGTGCTACAGAAATGAGCCAAATTCATGTGCCTCCATGAAAGACAGTATTTAAAATCTCTTCCCACCACATACAATGGAGACTTCACTTCCTCCACACGTTTAAATTTAAAGAAACTACTACCTTGGCCTTTCCCTGCCACATTAGCCATAGTCTTCTTCATGCACCTCTAATTTTCCATCACACACTGCCTATAACATCAAAGCTCTCCAATTGCAACTCTAATCAGACTTTGCCCTCCCTAAGCTTGTGTGTGCTTCTCAGACACATTTTCAGTACAGGTGGGGGAGTTGGTGAATATTCCTGTCCCGCTTGCTAAGGAGGTGCCCTGTGTCCTAAACACTCAGTTTTCTGGGGATGGGGAAACAGACAGTTATGAAGGAGAGAGCCAAGCCACCAGGCTGGTGTAGGGTGTGGACAGTGGACACAAAGTGGAAGCATAGACACTGCCTGTGAGTGGCCACCTTCAATCTCTGGCTCTGTCATCCTGTGGACACCCAGCCACCCTCACCTACAGACTGAATCACTACATAAGCTTCCTAAGACAAAGTCTTTGACACTAGACTTGCCTTGGGAAACAGAAGGGCTTTGTGATGCAATCTGATGGCCTGGTTCCATCATCTGTGAGACGGAGATGACAATGCGTAGTAGTACTGGGTGTCATTAGGCAGCAGGATCCGGAATGTCTAGATATGGGGTGGCTGGTCTCCTCATGCTAATGAGGTTTAGACCATGTTGAGCCCTACCTTTGTTCTGTGGAATGCTGAATATTTCTTATATACATATGGCACCATCTTTATTATTATTCTAATTATCTGGGAAGTGAAAAGGAATTACCATGGATTAAGGTTGGAACCTAAAAGAATCTGCTGCCAGGTAGGGAAACATTAACACCATGATTGAACTAATTAAGCCTCAGATCAAAAGGTTTTAAGCCCTCAGAGCCTCTCCTTTTACCCTCCCTGCCACTTTTTATACCATACATTCAGCTACTCTAATATGACACTTGTCTTCTAAGAGCCTATAAATACTGCCTTATCAGGCCATCCCTAAAGTGTATTCTAATTGAAAAATCGATAGTGTCTTTATCTACCTTGTGTTGAAACCTAGATGAGAGGGAATATACCTCACTGGATCTCAGAACATCTCCCAATATGGGGGATTCTTCTGGTTGGTGAACTTAGTAACCAAAAGTCCTTGGGCTCTTACAACTAATCACCATTTAATCTATTCCACTATCCCTCCAGTGTCCTGCTAAGTGCCCTAAAGAACTTGTCCCAGGGAAGGGGACAGGAGGAATGGAATACAGAGAGGCTTAAAGTAAGTCAGAAATAAATATAAAAATGAAAAGTTTAGGTGAAAACACTGGAGTAAAGAAAGGAAATGTAAGTGAGGGTATAAAATACAAACATATATAGAAAGAAATTTGGAATGTATATTACCTTTGTCTCATTTCAACATGAAAAAGAATATGGTGTCCCAGCTTCACATGGTAATTTTTATGTCTTTAAGCGTCACCGAAAAGTCAGGCAAAGATGCAGAGATGCAGCACCAAGAGGTAAAGTCCCACTCTCCTCTCTGACTCTCCTCCACTGTGGGCGAGGTTCCCATAGAACCCGTTCCCTCTTTGACCCCTGGTGCCAGGAGCCAGGTGCTCTAACCACTGAAGGCTCCATTTCCCCAAGTTGAGAAATTCTCCCAGAAGACTTTCTTGGGTGGGAAATCAGAACTTGGAAATGTTCCAAAATTCGCCACCTCGCCCCAGAGAATGAAGAATGAGGAAGAAGGGCAGAAGTCCTTCATTGTGTCATTTACCAGTTTTATGACCCTGGAGAGGTCACTTCATCTCTCAGTCTTGTTATCCATAAAATGGCATCTCGAGAGCCTGCCTCACTCACAGCGTGGTTGTGAAGATGTAATGAGAAGAGCTCAGGGACAACATCGTAGCTGGGACAGTTGTGCGCAGACGTGCCTTCGAGCACTGACTGCTGGGTTTTCAGTCTCCTCTCATTCAAAGGCCTTCAGCTGCCTATAGGAGATCCCTGAATCCTCTCCTGTTCCTTATAACACTGTCTCCTGCTTTCTCAGCTAGGAGACTCTCCTGGAAAGAAGCTGAGAAGCCCTCGGAACTGCTCTCTGTCATGAAAAGGTGATCTCTTGCTCTTTATAGTCTTCCAGCTCCCAGCCTGGCCTGCGATGATTTCCCTGCTTGGCCTGGGGCAAGGATGAGGAGAGGGATGGTGGCAGTGAGGGGACCAGCCCCAATGGAGGCTGGAGCACTGGTTGAGAGGGTTGCCAGGGCAGAGGGGCATTAGATATCTCAGAAGGGAGGAGGCTCCCAGTTCTGCTCTGGGCCAGGCTCACAGTGCTCCTGGAATTCAGGATTTGACTAGTGTATAATTCATTAGGCCTCTCTCTGCACTCAGCCACAAGACAACTTATCCAGTCCACAGAATGGGTAGATAAGTCACCATTGTCATATTCTCTTTAGAGCTACGCCCTTTCGAGGGCAGACCCGGAACACTGCTTATATTACCTCCTCTGGCTCTGTCTTCAGATCCTGAGACAGCCCTCACCCAGGACCTTACCAGCTCATCCTCTTCTTAATACCTCTAGAGAATGGGGTTCTCTCCCAAGAGATTTTGTGTACACTTCATAGTCCCCAGAAAACAGAGTTCCCACAAGGACCTCATTTTCCACAGTTTGAAATACTTACTACCAGGCTGTGGCTTTCTTAGCCCCAAATGAGACTGACTCCAGGTTCCACCTGGTGATGCCCCATCAGCCAACCATTGGCTTCCCCATCCCTTGACCCATCTCCTGGTTCAGCTTCTCAACACAAGTCAAACTAGAACTCACCCCACCCCCCAGTCTCTCGTGGCCCTGTGCTCCCAGGGCCTGTAGGAGACCTTGCCCAACAAGCTCCGACCCTCAGCGCAGCACACCGTAACTTGCCACGTGGCATTTCCTTAGGAAGAAAGGTAGAGGACTACACACCCAGGGGGTACACACCCCAGGGTTTAACAGGACTAGAGAGCAGGGCTGATCTCTAGGCTACACACTTCCAAAGAGGCACATGTCACTCCATCATTAACAGTTGCCACGTTTCCCTTCGCAGCCAGAGCTGGCTTCCTCAGGACGGAGGTGTGCGGAGGCTCCTGTGTGCAGACTCCGGCTGCCAAACCTGCAATGCCATGGCTCTGGAGATCCAGCAGTTGCTCTCGGGTGAGGACAGCCCGATCTCTTCCCGTTCACCGGGGCCATTGCCAGTCTCTCTGTCTTTTGAGCAGACTCTGGAGCATCATTCCCCACACTCACAACAGCCTTCACTTCCATCTGCTACTCCCACGGTGTCACAACGAACGGCTCAGAGACGCGTAACCCAGTCAGCTGCCCAGTCAGCCAGTTCAGTCAGCAGCCAAGATGGCTGGGCTGAACACCACCAGCTAGGACAGGCATTTCAAGGGCCAGCGATGCCCGGGAACCAAGAGATTATGTCTTCTTCGCGGCTCGAGGGACCTGGGATTCCACTGAACCAGCAGGAGGTGATGCAGCACAACCTCAACCTTGTCTATGGGAACCAGGGTCAGCAGCCTTTGCATCCCCAGGTGTCTCTGCTTACCCTGAACCGAGAAATCACTCACCAGACACATCCGATGGCCTTGTCTATTGTCACTGTCTTGCCTGCCCACCAGCCATTCCTCGGTCCTGAAGTTCTGAGACTTCTTGAGGTACACGTAAAAAAATGGATGCATTTCCAGAGGTGGGGGCTGCCCAGACGTGTGGAGGAGTCCTTGAGGCAGCTTATGCCAAACCCACCATTGGTTTACCAACCTGTAAATAACCAACCAGTTTCTTTCATCCAGAATGATACTTCTGAGTTCTCTGTAGAGACATTTGGGACCATTTCCTACCAGACTTGGGGTTCGTATATGGCTGGCCAGGCTACCCAGATATTCTGGGTTTCTGAATGGTCCCTTATAGACCCAATACAAACACACCACTACCAGCAAAACCCAAATCATGTGTCTCTAGCCTTGCCCTCGCCAGCCCTTCAAGATTTTAGTGGCCTCTGTCCCCTCCCTGGGCAGCAGCAGGCTAATGACTCAGTGGGCCATTTGCAGCAGAAATACAGCCAGCTGTTCTGTGGCCTCCCTTCTCTTCACAGTGAGTCCCTAGTTGACACCTTCTTGGGCTCTCAAGGCCTCTCGACGAACGGGAGCTTGTCCAAGCTCCCCTTAAAGGACGCTATTCTCTCCAAGGAGCTCTCCTTCCTTCCTCGGCTGCCTAAAACTCCACCTCAGTCAACCCCACCCTCTTGTCCATCGTCCCCGAATTGGGTCACTCCATCGGGACACCAACCAGGTCAGACCAACGTCCCATTTCTGACTCCGGCAGAGTGTGAAGCCTTGGAGTGGCACCTGATGCAGAGGCAGCTCCAGCTTCAGTGGGGTTTGCCAGCTGTTTTCCAGAGACCTCAGCACAGCCAGAGCCCTGTGCATTGTAAGCCTTGTGACAAAGCCCAGTCTCCTGAGATTGTAAAAACTTTCTGGCCGGGAAAGCCCATCTCTGACCTCACAAAGAAACTACTCTTTCCGGAGCATGACCGGAGGCCGCTGGAATTCCACCTCCAGAGGCAGTTGATTCACCATCGCTGGGGCCTGCCCCAGAAGATCCAGCAGTCCTTCCAGTTGCTCCTGTCCCCTGCTCACCAGCAGACTCTGTCCTGGAGCAGTGCAGCCCTAGCCAACGTGAGTGTTCCCCAGCCCTCAGCCCTAGAAGCCACTGGAGCCGGTGACCCTTTCTCACCCTTTGAGCACCCAGTGTCAGTCCCCATGCCACCCTTGTTAGACCAGGCCAAGGCAATTCTGCAGAGCCACATCACCTCCAAATGTGGGCAGATCCACGAGGACAAAATCCCTGTCCATGTTTATAGGTCTCGGGAGTGCCTCCTTCCTGGGGCTCTAGAAGTGGCTCCTTTCACCTGCATCCCACATAGCAAGCCCCCGGAGCTACAGGCAGCAACTGACCCTGACCTACAACAGAAAGTTATGTCCTGGATGCCAACAGCCCTTGATCAGCAGCAACAGGCCTGCCCAGATGCTGTCACTGAACATCCTAAGCAGCCTCGAGTCCTGTCCAAGACAGCCATTGAAAAACTGGAGACGACACTGCGGCACAAGTATCTGGCCTTCTTGTCGGGGCTGCCGGCTCTTTATTATGTGGCCCTCTCCAAGGCTATGGCCCCGGAAATCACAACCACAGCACTCATCACAGAGGTGGTGCCGGAGCCTGTCGATAGCCTAACAGAACCTGTGCCTCAGATGATGTCGTGTGAAGAGCAGTGCCTAAGTCCTGAGCCCTGCTTTCAAGATGCCAGCGAGACTCGTGCAGACAGTGCAGATGAGTTCCCGGCTGAATTGCAGGTGGAAGGAATGATCGAGATGGAGCCTCTAGAAAGCCAGACACAGCCCGCCTGCCCCTACTCACTCAAGAAACCCATCTTGGCAAAACTCAATTTCCACCTGAGAAAGAAGACTCTAGAGATGCAATGGGGGATACCCATAAAGGCACGGGAGTCCAGGGAACAAGCTGTAGCCATCGCAGAGAACACATCCACTCAGGAGTCTCTTGGGAGTCTAAACAACCAAGGAAAAACATTGTGCCAGGAACTCCCCAGCCCACCAGGCATTGCTCCTGCCCCAGGTCCAGAATGGCTCCACCTTAAAGAACAGTTGGCCTTTGAGTTAAAGGCAGCACGTCAGACCCAGAAGCAACCTGGTCACGGGGCAGCACCCCACGGTTCTGCCCATTCGTCCTCCCCGATCCCACATCCCCATGCAGACATGACAGGGGCCCAGGTGCTTTGTGTTCAGCTGGAGGTCGGTGTGAACAACCCCAGCCTGGAGGAGTCCTGGAGCCCTGAGCCCCAGAGCCCTGGCGAGAGCAAGGACTCAGCCCAAGACCCCACACTGGCAGAAAAGAGACAGGACCCAGGGAAACTCAAATCAGCAGGGGGCCGCGGGGAAGGAGATGCAGGGTTTGCGCTCTCCTCAACTGGGGAGAAAAGCCATCCTGCTAAAGCCCGGAGGCCAGAAGGGATGCTTCTGAGCAGGACACCCCATGGCCCCGGGCGACGAAAACGTAGCTTTCACCGTGATGCTCCCTGTCGACACATTCCCCAGAATTGCTGTCAGCCTAAACTCCCACAGCCTCGTCCAGGAGTCCCTGGAATGCGAAAATCGAAGAAGAATGACTTGCAAGACAGTCAAATCAGAAATAATGTCATCCTCGAACCAGCAGGGATTCGTCAGAATGCCCAGCCTGGGGGCCCCCAGGTGTCACAGGGCCAGTCTTTCCTGGGCCAACTCATCCAGCATAAGCCACTGCAGGGCCAAACTTGGCAAGGTCAAGTTTGGCAGGCACAGGTGATGCCAGCGCATACTCACAAGAGACCCAGCCTTCCAGAATCGGGCTTGAGAAATAAGGTGAAATCCTTTCTGCACTGTGTTAACCTTAAGACAAAAGGCAAAGGGTACGAGGAATCCATGTTCTCGACAGCTGAGCAAGTGGCCAACGCCAGGAAAGAAAATGTAGCAAAGAGGCTGGCTCCAGCCAAAAGTCCCATGGGGCGAGCTAAGACAGAGAAGACAAGAGGGGACCCCAAGGCCCAATCTTCCCCCACCAAGATGCAGGTGGGCCTAGGCTTGGATGGCCCCCATTTCCCAGAGAGTAAGCTCCGGCACCGCTCCCTCTCCCATCAGCTGCACTCTGCCTCCATCCTGGGCCACCCTCGCTACTGCCCACAGCACTGTCCTCGACTGGCCTGTGCCGCCAACCATAGAGCCCACCCTAACTCTCAACTCTCACCTCAACGGGAAGCACTGGTCTGCTCAAGAAGGCCCAGCACAATCAAAGGACTTTGGAGGCTCCCCAGCGTCTGCATCCCTTGAAGAGGACCACTGCTCTCATTGTCATTCATGTGCAGGTGGGTCAGAACGCCACCCAAAATATAGTCTATATCTCTATGCGGAGTCGTCTGTCTGCTCCTTCTCTCCACAGTGGTGTTTTGAAGGATGCTAAAATGTCCTTCCTATCTAGGGAAGGAGCTGTAACACACACGTAAGCTGGCTCAGCATTGCACACAGCTCCTCCCTGGACAGTGAATTAAGGGACTTGAGCAGAGCAGGAAGGCCTTTGTCTAAGGTGCATTGAAGGTAAAGGTCAGACTTGAATTCTGTCATGGCTTCCCACGGTATCCTTGGGCCCAGAGCAGTAATGTGGACATGAGACAGTCCTGACAAGAAGGGTGGCCAGGGATCCCACAGGCAAAATTCATCCAGGCCTTCTGTACATGACCACATGTGGAGGGGAGCCATTTAGAGGAGTGTCACCGTGCTCCATCCTCGAGGAGGTACTCTGTGTTTATCAAAAGCACGTAGCTAAGGTGACAGAATGGCAAGAGCAAATGACAGAATCTCCCCCTCTCTGCTCCCTGTTGGTTATTGGTTAGATCTTTCTGGAAAACTTATGTGGGAGGCTGCTATAGCTCTCTTGCCTATATCCTATCCTACCTGCACTGCCTATCAGCTGCATGGAATGAGTGAGTCCTGGAGTGAAGATCACAGTAGGACATGGAGAGGGATTTGTCTCCCACCTCCAAGTGCAGACAGAGAGGGGGGCAGGGAGGGGAGCACGTAGATGGAGGGCTGAGTATTGGAGACAGAAAAACTGACATGTTCCTGACCGGGGCATGTAGGGGAACAAAGTCAATTTGATTTGCACTCTAAAGAACCTAGAGCCAAGAAGCCAACCCAACGTCCAAGTGCTTTTAGGGAATGTTCGTGAATAAACTCTGAAATTAGGTCTTTTACCCATGTTTTCATGAAAAGCAGTGAGTTGAGCCTTGTTGTCCAAAGGCAATGCAAATTAATTCAAAATCTGAACACTCAGACTCCTTCCCACCAACCTTTTGCCAGTGTCAGGGAATGGTACAGGTATAAATGCATGCTTTTGTTCAGCCCAAACATGTCAGTCACTAGGTTCTCATCTTGACATCTCAACTTCGGTCCTTTCCTCTATTTTTCACTATCTCTGCTTGTATTCAGTTTCTCATTCATTCTTGCCTGAATAATTATAATAGTGTCTCATGTCCCCAGGGCTTAGAATAATGGGTGGCCAATGGTAATACCTTAATAGTACTTGAAGTCTGGGCTGAGGAGTCAGACAAATCACTACACTAGCATGATAAGCTCTATGAAACAGGGGATCCTGCCACAGAAGGAAGTACTCCGCTGATGAAGACCCCAGAAGGATCACAATAAAAATGACCTTGAGGAAGATCTTACATTCAACAATTAAAATACTTGAGTACTTACTATATGCAAGGCATTATAGTAAACAAAACCATGGAGTGACACAGGACTTGCGCAGTGGAGCTCTCATGACCTCATGAGATAGACAGTGTCACATGGCCCAAGTTGTCTAATCAACATATATACTTGGATATCCAATATTCATCTCAAAATAGAAAACTGAACTCCACATTCCCCACCCACCACTGTCACCCAATCACACATCCAAAACATGCTCCAGTATTCACCATATCAGTTAATGAAAACACCATCTTTCCATTTCATTAGGACAAAACACTGGTATCACCCTTGACTTTTTTTCCCTAACAGTCCACATTCAATCCATCAGTAAATCCAGTTGTCTCTACCATCAAAATGAATTCATGACGTGACCACTTCTCACTCCTTCTGCTGCTATGATTATTGCAGTAGCATAATAACTAATCTCCCAGCTTCTTCCTGAGATCATACCTCCAACAGTCTATTGCCTTTTTTGTTTGCTTGTTTAGTTTCAGGTGCACAAAACAAGGTAATAGTTAGACCTTTATCATTTATATCCTTCACACAGTGATAACCCCCTCCCCCCATCTACTACCCCTCTGACATCACACACAGCCATTACCTTTCCACTGCCTCTATTCCTAATGCTGCACTCCACTTCTTGTAAAATATATATATATATGTATATAAAATTATATAATATATATAATTATATATATATAAAATTATACCAACAGTCTATTCTCAACACAGAAACCTGATGGTCCCCAAGGAGGGTCCTGGCTATAGATGATTGATTGATAGATGGTAGGTAGGTAGATGGATGGATGGAAAATCATGAGACTACATAAGATCACAAGGGAGTGAATGTAAATGAAGGAGAGATCTAAAGACGAGGCTCTGGGACACTCCAACGTTAAGAAAGTGGGGTGAGGTGGGGGAAATTAGGAACAATAAGGAGAAACTGAGTAGTAGCAGACAGTGAGATGGGAGGAAAATCAGAAGAGTGTATTATACTGGAAGCCAAGAAAGAAAAGCATTGCAAGGAGAAAGTGAGCACTTGCATGAAAAGGTGCTAATCAGCCAAGTAATATAAGGACTTGGAGATGATTATTAGATCTAGCAACATAGAGATCATTCATGACCTTGAGAAGAACAGACTCAGGTGAGTATGGAGGTGAAAGCATGAGTGGAGTAGATTCGAGAGAGAATGGAAGAACAGTTGGTGATAAAATGTATAATCAACTGATCGAGGAGTTTTGTTCCACACAAATGCAGAAAAATGAGGAAAGAGCACCAAGGATTTTTTAAAAATAGGAGAGCTATAGCATGTTGGATATTGATGGAAAATATACAGCCCAGAGGAATAAATTGATGATGCAGTAGAGCAAAGGGAGAACTGCTGCAGCAATGTCATGGTGCAGAAATAACAGATTAGGAGTGAGTCCCGAAGTCAAGTGGTTGGCCTCAGGTTACAGCAGACATTTCGCTGGAGGAATTAGGTGACATTAGTGAAGGAGGACTTTGTGTAGCAAGAAAAGAAAGGTTTCCTCACAATTAAAAGAGATGGGGAAAAGACCTAGAGACATGAATGAGGAGCTGGGAAAGGACAAAGGCAACGGCGGGAGAGCAATACAGAGCCAAGGCCATTGGTGGAGAGGAATTTTGGAAGTTGTCATAGCAAGTTTTGTTTTGCTTTGCTTTGCTTTGCTTTGCTTTGCAGCCTAAGAAGTTGGTAGCAGTTTGTGAGCCCAGGTGATGGGGCCAAGTATTTGAAGTTGGTGATCATATATGTGAAGCAGATGCTCTTGGAACACAGTAGGAAAGAGAGCAGAGAAATCTCTAGATGCACAGAGGATGAGGAAGAAGATGGGGATTGAAACAGACAAAGAGAGCAGATGTGCCATCCTAGTCTTCAGCCAGAGACCAGGGGTGCTTGGAAGTGGGAGGAGAGATCTGGGAAGCAGACAGAAAAAAGGCTGCCCTGAGGATGGGGTGGACCTCTGTTTTGGACCCCTCATATCTCTCAGAAGGTGGCACCTCTGCATTCCCACCTTCTGACCTACAGTACAGGAGCCAAGAGCTGGAGGAAGCACAGGAAGTGCTGATGCTTCTTTATGATGTGCTACAGGGTCAGTGGGATGTCCCTGCCTCACTGACTTCTAAGGAAATCCAGGATGACGCAACATCCCATCAAACCAGGAGGAGATGGTGGCAGGACTCTCTTCCTCTCATAGCACCCCACTTAGCACAATGCGTCCACTGCCAGCAGGACGGGAAGAAACAAGAACGTATCTCTCCTCTGAATGGTGATTCCGTGTCTAAGGGAGGGAGGCCCAGCCCCTACCATGGACTCCAGGGTGAGGAGACTCAAGGCTCAAGCCAGCTGAGCCAACACCTTCCAGGTGTTTTCCTAAAACATCCACAAAGATCATAGAAGGTCTTGTGACAGACACATCCTCCCTGCCTGGTGGGAATTGGGCAGAGAGCCAAGGAGATGACATTGAAGGCCCAGAATGAAGGGAAAGACCCAGAAAGGTCCCAGCAGCATCAGGTGTGAGGCAGAGGTTACTGTGCACACATCCTAGCTTACATGGAGTAGGCCTTCCCATGGTCCTCCACAGGCTCCTATCTGCCCCAGAGCAGCATGAATTCACAGTGCTGACCAAAGTCCAGTAACAAAGGGTTGGGACAGAGAGATGAGCTAGAACCAAGACCTTCAGGATTCTTAATTCTCAGCAAACTCAAGAGCTGAGAGAAGACAGGGTCAGACCTCATGACTACACGCAGTTTGTTGTTGAGTGATGAAGCCTTGCTCATCCCATCCCATAATCCTACACACCCCTAGGCTCAAAGAGGTGAAATCAGAATTAAAAACCTCAAGGAGGGCACAAACTCAAGAACGGCTACTCCAGAATTGGTGGTAGGTGCTAGGAATATTTGAATGCATGCTTGGGAACATTGGAGTTTCAACTCTGGCCTTCTGAAGTACCGTCATGTCATAGTGAATAGCTCTGACCTTCTGAAGCCTTCCCTTGATCTCTGCAGAGGGCACTACAGGAGTTCTTAGAGGGAATCCTGCAGTGGAGGAGAGTGGTTTCTCCACAAATCACTTCTCCTCTTACACACTAAGTCCTAGAGGATAGGCACCATGGCTGCTTCATTTTTGTACCTTCTCGCCACAGCCCACGCAGTGAGGGCAAGGAACACAGGATGAGAACAGGAATAAGCCCCATGGAGACACTGACTCCTACACCATGTGAGAGGGGGCTGGGCCTCTGCTCTTTACCAGCCATCCAAAGCCTAGTGCTCCACCGGGGCGCATGGACCCGTGGCATAGGCCAGAGCTGTCACAGAATTAAGGACAAAATGGTTCCTGTGTCCACTGCAGGCACAGGAAAGAAGGAAGGACAACGTTGAGTTCAGGTGGGGCTATGAGAAATGAGCACAGCGCGGGCACGTAAGACGTTGGGAGACACAGAGGACCAGATCCTTACCAGGTCTGGCTGGGCTTGCAGAGGACGGCCCATTCTCATCCCCAGAGACAGTGAGGCCAGGACCCTGAATACTTGGTCTGGATGAGAGCATGGGGATGAAATAGGGGGCCTGGGAAGGGGCCAGAGGCAGATCTGTTTCCAGAAGGAGGGTGGGTGCTGCCAACTGACCCCCTTTCCCGCCTTGTTCTTCTGCACTGTAATTTTTCTGGATCTATGGCTAGGCATGGGGGCTTTCCAAAGTGTATCAGTCCCAAGGTCAAGCCTGCTACACAGGCCACAGGGGCAGGACCCTGGGCAGGCACCCAGACCCACGGGAATCCAAACGGTGAAAAAGAAGGATAGCAGTGAATAGTACTAGCAGCTGGAGTGCATCACGGGAGATGGGCAGGATAAAGTGAGAAGCCGGGCAGAATCTCACACATAGTCAAAGACCAATGGACACAGCCAGCCAGCCACACACATATGTAAACACAAAGACACAAGTTCAACAATGCCACTCAGAAACTAATTCAGAGTACCGAGAGACATGTCCAGGAAACACACCTTCATAGACTCATGAACACCCTAGGTCAGAGCAGACACAGGCTTGCACACATGCAGACACAAAGATAAGCTTGCACACATGCAGACAGACACAGTTCATCTTGCAGACCCACAAACACAAAGGCAGTCCAAATCCATCCTTCAAAGCCGCTCTCTTCCGTCCTTCAAAGCTTTGTAGGCCACCTCAGACCAGGCCTGTTTATCTTTCCTCTAAACTCTGGTTTGTCATTTCTGTCCTTTTGCTTGTTCTTTAATAAGGACAGTCTTAGATTTCACAGGCATACCCCTGGTCTCAACAACCTGGCTGTGTGCTTTTAAAGAAACGTCAAGGTCAGCAAATGAGTCCACTGTCCTCTTCAGCAGCCCCATCTTTCACCTACACATCCACCCCCATCCCCACGAGTGTCCCAAGTTTACTGCAGAGTCCTGACCTCCATCTTCTCTGATGCAGCAGACAGAGACTCTAAGGGAGGAGTAAACCAGACAGACATACCCTGTCAAGGTAATGCTGGTGAGTGTTACCCCTCAAATCTTTACATGGCCTTATGCTTACCATGACCTACCTCCAACTGTAACCACTCCGTTAACACTAACCTAAGCATAGTCCTAACTCTAACCCTAATCCTAGCTAGCTACACATGGAGTAATGTCTGCAACTACACTAGACACACAAATATCACACGCACAGGAACTCAGTAGATCCTCAGGAACAGCTGCACTGGAGGGCTCAGCGCTCAGCTGGGAACCCATGAGCACCAAGGCACCCAGGCCCTTTGACCCTGGTTTGCCTGCAGGGGCTCAGGCCACCCCAAGCCCTGTTCTCAGAATAGCCCAGCCTCTGAGCCGAAATTCCTGCCATACCCCTCCCCAGCTCCCGCCTGCCACGCTGGCAGCCAAGTTGTTGAGACCAGAGATCTGTTGCCCTGGAACATTTCACCAGACAGAAGAAAAGGGGCCTGGGGCCTGGGGCTGAAGGAAATGTAGCCACTTCCCAATGTGGGGATTGCCAGACTCTTGCAACACCACACCCAGGACCTCTCCCCCAAAGCCTGACCCAGGTGTCCGTCCTAAGGAGGGAGCAGTCCTTCTGACACTGGGGGTGAGTAGGAGTGAATTAGCACACCTTCGCTCCCCATCTCCAGCGTCTCAATCTGGTGATAGGGTGTGTTCGTTCTGAATTCATCAGCAGAGGTAAAGCTGGAGTCAGCCATTTGTACCTCCCTCACCTCTTACCCCTCACCCCTCACCTCTCACCCCAGGCACCAGGATTTCGGTGCTGCACTCCTCTGCACCTCAGCCACCCCAGATATTGTCAAAACACTATCTAGGCTCTCTCAAGAGTGCACCAAGCCAAAACCTTCACTCAAAGGACTGGAAATCTTAGGTGAATGCTCACATCTCAGATGTGTAGCCATCTGAATCTCTGTGTCCCCTTCCCCAGTATCTACATCCAGTCTGGCCTGACGGCCAAGGAAGGGGCGTGGTTCAGGGCTGCAAGCTCCAGACTCCCACACCAAGCTTAGATTTCAAGTGGGTCTGTGTGGTCAGATGAGCCCAGGACAGCAACTGAGGGCAGAGGAATGGCTGGGTGAGTGACCTGGGTTCCCAAAGAAGGATAACAACTCCTTTCATAATTTCAACCCCTCTTCTAGGAACTGTGTCTACACCTGGGCTCCACTCCCTTCCAGGTTCCTTCAGTGCCTCCCTTGCATGCCCCTGTCTTTACCACATAGGCACCGATACCTACAGCTCAGTGTGTGGCAGTGACTTACTGTTATCTTCCTGCTCAATGATCTCAGGGAGAACTTCAACAAAGAGATAGGAAACATAAAAATGGAGATAGAAAACATAAAAAAAAAACCAGTCAGAAATAAAAGAGTACAATAACTGAAATGAAGAATACATTAGATGGATTCAGCGGCAGGTTAGATGAAGCAGAGGATCAAATCAGCTATTTAGAAGACAAGGTAGCAGAAAACACCCAATCAGAACAGAAAAAAGAAAAAAGAATCCAAAAAGTGAGGACAGTTTAAGTGGCCTCTGGGACAATGTCAAGCATACCAACATTTGAATCCAGAAGAAGAGAGAAAGCAAGGAATTGAAAACCTATTTGAAGAAATAATGACAGAAAACTTCCCTAGCCTGGTGAAGAAAATAGATATATAAGCCCAGGAAGCTCAAACAGTAACCAAAAAGATGAACCTAAGGAAGCCCACACAGGGCCAGCCCGGTGGCTCAGGTGGTTGGAGCTCTGTGTTCCTAATGGTGAAAGCTGCCAGTTCGATTCCCACATGGGCCAGTGGGCTCTCAACCACAAGGTTGCCGGTTCAACTCCTCGAGTCATGGGGCTCCGCCCCATCTAAGATTGAACACGGCACCTTGAGCTGAGCTGCCGCTGAGCTCCCGGATGGCTCAGTTAGTTGGAGCTCAGCCTCTCCACCACAAGGTTGCTGGTTTGACTCCCGCAAGGGATGGTGGGCTGTGCCCCCTGCAACTAGCAATGGCAACTGGACCTGGAGCTGAGCTGCGCCCTCCACAACTATGATTGAAAGGACAACAATTTGACTTGGAAAAAATCCTGGAAGTACACATTGTTCCTCAATAAAGGTCCGTTCCCCTTCCCCAATAAAATATTTTTTTAAAAAAAGAAGCCCACACACCAAGACACATAATAATTAAAATAATTAAAACGCCAAAGGTTAAAGACAAAGAGAAAATCTTAAAAGCAGTGAGAGAAAAGGAACCGTGTATCCCCAAAAATAAGACCTAGCTGGACCATCAGCTTTAATGCATCTTTTGGAACAAAAATTAATATAAGACCCAGTATTATATTATATTATATTATATTATATTAGACCTGGTATTATATTATACCCAGTATTTTACATTATATTATATTATACTATAAAGACCCGGTCTTATATTAAAATAAGACCGGGTTTTCTATTAATTTTCACTCCAAAAGACACATTATTGCTGATGGTCCAGCAAGGTCTTATTTTCAGGGCAACACGGAATTAGTTATCTACAAAGGAGCTCCAATAAGACTGCCATCTGATTTCTCAACAGAAGCTTTGCAGGCCAGAAGGGATTAGCAAGAAAAATTCAAAGAAATGAAAAGTAAGGACCTACAACCAAGATTACTCTATCCAGCAAAGCTATCATTTAGAATCAAAGGACGGATAAGGAGCTTCTCAGACAAGAAGAAGCTAAAAGAATTCATCACCACCAAACCAGTATTACAAGGAATGTTAAAGGGACTTTTTAAGAATAAAAAATTTTTAAAGATGAAAAATATGAATAATAAAATGACAATAACTACATATCTATCAACAATTAATTTCAATGTAAATGGATTATATGCTCCAATCTACATTGCTACGTACAAGAGATGGAAAGACACACAGACAGAAAGTAAAGGATGAAAAAAGACATTCCATCAAATTGGAAATCTGAACACCCTTGTTCATTGTATCATTATTTACAATAACTAATATACGGAAATAATTTAAGTGTCTGTTGATGGATGAATGGATAAAGAAGATGTGGCATACTCATATACATACAATGGAATATTATTCAACGATAAAAAAGAAGGAAACCCTACCATGGAATAAAGAAAATAAGTCAAAAACATAGAAACAGAGTAGAATGGCGGTTGCCAGGGGCTGTAGGGTGGGGAAAATGGAGAGGTGTCTGTCAAAGAGTACAAAATTTCAGTTTAAGATGCATAAGTTCTGAGAATTGAATGCACACATGCTGACTGTAGTTAATAATACTGTATTGTATACTTTACATTTGCTAAGAATGTAGATCTTAAGCATTCTTACCACAAAAAAAGAAAAAGAAAAAGAAAAAGGTAACTATGTGTGAAGTAATAGAAGTGTTAATTAACTTGATTGTGGTAATTATTTCACAATATATACACATATAAAATCATCATTTTGTACATTTTAAATATATACAATTTTATTCATTGATTATACCTCAGTGAAGCTGGGGAAAAAACATAGGGGAAATCTTTATGGCCTTGGATTTGACAATGGTTTCTTAAAATGACACCAACAGCACAGGCAATAGAAGAAAAAATTAATAAACTGGACTTCATCAAAATTTTGTGCGTCAAAGGACACTATCAAGAAAGTGAAAAGACAACCCACAGAATGGGAAGGAAATATTTGCAGGTCATATATCTGATAAGAGTGTATTATTCATAATTTACAAAGAACTCTTATAATTCAATAACCAGGTTTACATTTTAGGAAAAGTTCTCAGCCTGCTGGAAGAAGGGAGACATCCTGGAGCCCAAAGTGCAACGAGAAGGAAATCACAGTGTTCTAGGGCACAGGTGGTGAGGCCTGCACCGTAAAGGTGCCTGGGAATGAAAGAGGGCCTGACCAGGTAGACTCAGCCGGCTTGGGCACTGACTACCGTGTTTCCCCGAAAATAAGACCTTGCTGCACAGTCAGCTCTAATGCATCTTTTAGAGCAAAATAAATATATTAAAATGAGACCGGTCTTATATAATATAATAGAATGTAATATAATATAATGTAATGTAATTATAATATAATATAATATAATTCCGGGTCTTATATTAATTTTTGCTCCAAAAGACGCATTAGAGCTGATGGTCCAGCTAGGTCTTATTTTCGGGAAAACACGGTAGCTGTCAAGTTGTAATTTAAGCATTCTAATGAGGGCTGGATGCCAAGTCAGGATTTTTTTTTTTTTTTTGAAAAAGGAAAGGGATAGAGATCCCTATTCTGGCATGGGGATGGGAAAGTGAAAGTGTCCGCCTGCAATAAATAGACAGCAGACCAATCCCAGCCCACACACTCCAGGACCCCTAACTTGTAGCTGCTCAGCTCTGGCCTCATACTCATCCTCTACCACAGCCATGGCTCAGTCCCTGGCTCTGAGACTCCTCGTCCTGGTCCTGGCCTTCTGCATCCCCCAGACCCAAGGTATCAAGGAAGTTTTTTAAGATGGGGGCATAGGGCTGGAGAGGCCTGAGAGGGAGTCTACAAATGGCCCCTGGCTCCCTGTGAACCCCACTCTGCAGGCAGTGATGGAGGGGCACAGGACTGTTGCCTCAACTACAGCGTAAAGAAGATTCCCACCACGGTTGTCCGCAGCTACCGGAAGCAGGAGCCAAGTTTGGGCTGCCCCATCCCAGCTATCTTGTGAGTGGGTACAAGGGAGTGGGTGCAACTGAGTGGGGAGGGCATGGTGGGCAAGACTAGGACAGGCTTACTAACACCCGACCCCCAGGTTCTCAACTTGGAAGCGCTCTCAGCCAGAGCTATGTGCAAACCCCAAGGAGGCCTGGGTGCAGAAGCTGATGCAGCATCTGGACACGGCCCCAACCACACGGAAACCAGTCCAGCGCTGTAAAAAGGACAAGTCTGGCAAGAAGGGAAAGGGATCCAAAGGCTGTAAGAAGTGAGGAAGCTGAAGGGATGGGAGGAGGGAAGGGAAGGGGAGCCTTCATCAGTCCCTCAAACCCCTCTTCTCTCCTGTCAGGACTGAACAGCCACAGACCCGAAAAAGGCCATAGCTCAGTGACCAGCCTGCAGCCCAGGAGGTCCCCATCAGCCTCACCAGGGTTTGGAGCCCCAATCCAAGGGTCAAGGAGAGAGAGAGGACTCGGGGGCCCCAGAGCAGCCATCCCATGCCGGCCTTGCCTCACCCCTTCTCCTGCTTCAGCCATCCCTTTTATATTCCCAGCCCTACCCGCATGGCTGAACTGCCCACACCCGGCCAGGCCCAAAGAGGCAGAAAAAGGAATGTGAGAGGAGGCAGCAGGACTGTCCCCTCTGAGGAAAGTCACTCAGGACACTGGACCTGAACCCACCCCACACTGCACCCCACCTCTTCCTTGTAAACATGATTTATATGTAACTGAATAAAAAGCTGTTCTGGCCTCCCACCCTGTGTGTTCCTGTGTTGTTGTGTCCATGGGGAAGCCAGTGTCACTACAGGGTAAGGTCACCATAGTCTGGTGTCCCGGCTGAGAGCTCAGATTGGTGAATTCTATGTTCTCACCTATCCCAAGAGTTTCCTTCCTTCCCAGGTACCCAGACTTGTGGGCAACAGAAGGGAAGCTGACAGGCAGGGAGGGACCTGGGTTGCTCCCCGTCTCTGAGAAATTCCTGCCAATGGAGAGATGGTGGACCCAGAGCACACACCCCCAGTGGCTCTGCAGGCCTCTGAGACCCTGAAGAGATCCCTTCCCTGATTATGTCCAGTATTTTCTCACTCCCAGCTCTACCAGAGTCTGCCTCCCCTTTCTAGAGGCCTACTACCTGCAAACCTCCAAGTACCTCTGTCACCAGCACCTTGGCTTCTTGCAGTCTCCCAGGATGGAAATCAAGAGAAATCACCGCAAGAAAGTTCAGGCAAGAGGCAAAAGTTTATTAAGCTTGTGCACAAGGGAACCAACACCACGAAAGGAAAGGAAAGTCTCCTCAAGAGAAGTTGGGACCGGGTTTTAAAGAGAGCTACGTAGGGTAAAAGCTGTATCTAGGCAAGTAAAGGCGGAGGTTTTATGGCACCTGTGCAGTACGGCTACATGTTTCTTTATGGTCACATGTTTCATTATCATGGTAAATCTCTACCCCCATGCATGATTTTTAGTATTTAAATTAGGGAAAGGCCACCTTAGGAATAAATATTCTTGGGCCTTACTGCTTATGTGCAGTGAAAGATCTGCTGGTATGCAGATCTTTATGGTTTGCCTCCCAAGGCTCCTTAATGCTCATCGGTGATACCCAATTTTCTTGTCAAAAGGCTGGATTTTCATTAGTCAGCTGACCTTTCTGACTAACTCAATATTAGGAAGTTACCCTCCTGTCTCACCTCTTTGGGAGGGTCTCCAGGAGGGAGGCTGAAGCCTGGGCCCACCTTTAACACAGGCAAACACAATTCTACTGAAACATATCCAGTCAGAGTTAAAGCCCTGGGAGCCCTTCAGAGTCCGTATTGCCTCCCAAAAACCCAAAAGGACTCCCTTCTGTCCCAATCAATACAGCATGGTCCCTGGCATCTTTGTTTGTTTGTTTGTTTGTTTGTTTGTTTGTTTGTTTGTTTGTTTGTTTAATGGGGCTCTTTTCCCATCTGGGCTTCTTGACTCCCTCAGCTTCTTTCCAGTTGGGAAAGCCTCCTACCATTCCTTTCTTTTCACCTTTCTCCCCTGGCTGAGGACCAAGTTGCTTTAGTTACTTTAATCTCTTGACACCAAGGACTAAGTCTCCTGTGGCAGGTATTTGGAATCCCAGAATTCAGACGTAAATTAGGCTCCTCTCCAAGAAGACGCCTGCCTGGCTCTCCTCTACCTCTTCCTCCCAAGAAAAGAGATACTCCTATTCCCCCTTCACCCCTAGGTAGGGAGTGGGAGGACCATTAGATGGGGCCAGGCCATGTGGGAAAGAAGGGAACAGATCTTGGGAAAGGGGCAAGAATCTAGAGGTGGCTGCCCCACCACCTTAACCTTCTACGGGAGCCTGAGCATGTCACAGCACCCACCACATATCATAATGTCTTTAAAGTATTTGCTGTCTGCTCCTCCTAAGGCAGGTGAAGATGGGGGCTCCTCCCTCCCTATCCTCATGCAGCAGGTGTGATCATAGCCTACAAACGCAGATGTGCCAGAATTACTGTGTTTTACAATGTTCTTGCAATGAACTTAATTCCTACTCCGAACCACTGCACCAGTGTGCTAGTGAGACATTCAGCATCAGACACTCTTGGGATCCCATCTGCCAAGGGCTGTGCAAAAGTCATAGAAACACCAAGGTACAAGGGAGGCTTCCGTCCTGCCCCTACAACATCCTATCATTGGACAGCAACCTCACCAGTGAATGCTGTGGTTCCAGCAGGTATGACTAGCTAGGTCTTGGACCCTCCAGCTGTTAGCTCTATGCCACATTTGAGACATGGGAGTCATGTCTCATGTCTGTGGGCTTGGACCTGGTTTCCCCAGAGACCCCACAGAGCCATCTCCTCAGGTCCTGCCACTTACTTCATCACAACCAGGGATTAGAGCCTATTGCCCACGCTCACTGGACCTACACACCAATCCCTTCCACAGGCTTAAAGAACTCTCCAAAACTCTTCCTGTCGCCAGCCACTCCAGGAATAATAACCTCTTCCCGAGTTTGCTTTAGACTTTTACAAAGGTAGAAGGGCTCTGACATCAGAATGCCTATACTCTCAGCACTGCCGAAACCCTTGCTTGTTCTAAAGAGAAAACAAAAATATAAGCAGAACAAATAAAACTGCATATTTCACTAAATTATCCTGCCACACTTGCATGCCTCATATTTGCCTCAAGCCCTGCCCTGAATAGACATGCAATATATTATTTATCATTAGAGAATGAATAGCCACTCTCCTGGTCTGCCTTCATCTGTTCTTTCTTCTTTCTGTAAGATGCATAATTCAAAAAGTATCAGATAATACATATTTGTGGTTTAAAAATATCAAAAAGTATAAATAGGCTTATTCAGAATAACAGTTTGCTGTAGCTTTTAACTCTTAAGCTACTTCTTCTAGGAGTTGGTGCCATATCTAAATTCTTTGTTCACATTTCTGTTTTTTTTATTTATCTGTTTTAAACATTACCAATTGACTGCCTATCATAAAAAGTGTAGATTTGGCTCTCTTACCAACCCTCCTGTCCTGTCACCCTATCCTCTAAATAAAGTTATGCCACTATATTTAGATCCTGATCAGAGACCATGTACATGTTGCTCACTACAGAGAGAAGATGTGTACTACGCTTACTTTTCCTTTGTCATTCAGCTTTTCGGTTTTCTTTTTTTATTTCTAATTGTTCTTCCCTTTTTTAATACTTCTATCTCACCATTATCATAGCCTCAATATTTTTCAAATGCTTCATTATATTAGGATTAAAGACTTAATGTTTAAAATGTATGTAATAGAAGTAAACATAGGTGAGTGTGTTTATAACCTTGAGGTAAAAAAGAGCTCCTTAAACAAAACGTAAAACCATAGAATATAAACCATAAGGGAAAAGATCAACACCATTAAATTCAAAGGCAAAAAGAAGTTCAGGATAAGACTGGCAAATTAAACACACACATTTATTTTTACTCCTTCCTGAGCCCCAACCAAAACTACAAAAAAATTTTCTGTTATGTGTGTTTATAGACATAAACCCACAAGGACCCAAATGGGACATGAGAGAAAGGTAACTTTTCAGAAGACTGCTGCTTAGACAAGTAAATTTCGGTAAAAATAGGTATAAAGCAAAAAAACAAAATTATAAATTGGGAGGACTTCCAATGCCTTGCTCATGCATACAGTAAAAATACTTTACTGACTACTAGCATGCCAGTGTTCAACAGACACACAAGTAATGGCTTCTACTAGAAATGTAAAGAGAAAAGAAGAAAAAAAATTCTAAGGATCAATCATCCCCAAAATTTAAAAATCATCATCCCCAAACATGAAAACTCATTGTAATCCTTGGAATCCTGAGTTTTCCTTTAACACTGAAGCATTTCATTGCTTTAAAACTAAATCATCACTACACCTAAAACAAAAATAAAACAAAACAAAAAAAAAACTGAATCATCAACATCTTCTAACAATAAGTTATCCTCAAGGCCATCCAGAAAATTACTAAAACCATGTTTTTAAATGACTTTACCATTATCTCATCCATGAAATGGTCACACACACACACACACACACACACACACACACACTTATGAAATGGTAGGCCAGCTCCTGCTTATCAATGGTGCCTCAGAATCTGAAGCCTCCTGCTCACCTTGGTTCACTCCTTCCTGGTGAATCCTTTCAAGGCCTCTTTGACACAAAGGTAAAGGATGAACTGGGCTACCAGGATCTTGCAGAATTACAGGTAGTAGAAAATCATAACGTGGGTCATATGAACCTAAAACTAATTCCAAACTAAGCAACCAGATTTCTTAACACTCCGCTCACCGCACCCCACACAGTTTGGCTAGCCACTATTTCATTCCTTACTCATCAATCCAGCCCTTTAGAGGGACATGATCACAAATGACAGTTAGGTTCTTTCTTTCGATACCTTCCTTTAAAAAAAGTAAAACTGGGGGCAGCATGGGATGACCAACACAGCATCACTGACATACGTACTCGGCATCTTCTGCCTTGTTTTATGGCACAGGGAAGGTCAGAAGGATGGGGTCTAGAATTGTTATTCATGAAAGCTCAAAATGAATTTGTCTCCTAGCTGTAATCATGTGTGAAACATGTGTTCAGTTTCAGCTGACCTCTTTTGTGAAGTTCCTTTTCTTGTCCACATAGTCAGATGTTATTTCTCCTTGTACTTTGGGACAAAGTGATGCTGTTTTGTTAAAAATCATCAGTGCTTCTGTCCTTTTGCATCAGTCCATTTTTATGGATGCCAAAATTGTCAAGCCTCCTGTTCTGAGGTCTATATTTGTAATTCTTCTAGTGCTGTCTACAGTTCTGCTACAGAGATTGTGTTAGCTATGTCAAGAAGCTAAAAAAGGTTTTCTTCCAGGCATTCGTTTCTCAGTTGGTGGGCAAAGCAAAACACCTGAGGGAAACTCTGCTGCCATGTTTTTGAAGACTTTTGCTTTAGAGCTATGGATTGCGCTAATAATAAATTTAAATCCAGTACTAAGAGAATAACTGGACTCCTCTTTTGATCACCTGAAGAGCGGGCGCCAATTTCGATTCAAAATCTCCTCCCCGCCCCCTGGCCCCGTGAGACCCTCCACTTGGCTTTGAAACCATCATTGCCCCGCTCTACCACCAGGAGGCAGCATCGTCCTTGCGGTCCTCTGTGGGGCTAAAGGAAAGCAGCAGGCTTGTGGGTTGCATTTTCTATTCCCATTTCCTTCATCTTTTTGGGATGAATTTATTTTTATTTTCATTTGTCCTAAAATGTGTCTCATGCTAGGCCAAAGTCTACATTTTCCTGGGTCCTTTTAACCAGCCGCTGTCCACGTTAAAGCCCTTCATCCTCCGGTACTGACCATACAGCGCCAGGCACAGTGAGGCTCTCAATACATCTCCGTTGAATAAAGAAAACTTTTCTTAGTGGTTTTAGGAATCAATCGGGTGAGGGTTATTTATGCTATTAAAAAGGTCCCGAAGGTGATGTGAACTTTAAGGAAAACGTTATTTCATGTCTTTACTGTTGGGTGCTTTGGACCCAGGGTAAACTGGAAATACTGAGAGATGGAGAGAGAAATATTCGCGGACAAATACCAGCCTTCATCCGCAGGTGCGTCTGGGCCTGCCGTGTTCAGGGGTCTGAGTGGCGGGAATTTGGCTGCCCAGCCTGCGGTAACGACCGCACGAGGACTTCCGGGGCCCACGCTGGCCCCAGGTCTCGGAGGATGGGGTCTCACCCACAGCCCGAGTGTCCACTCCGCACGTGTAGCCGGGACCCTCAGACTGGAGACCGGCGGGGTCCAGAAGCAGGGAGATCATAGGGGCCGTCCCAGACCCAGGGACTTTAGGGCCAACACCATTCCCAAGCTCTCTGAGGAGCCTAACGGGTTACATATAAACCCGCCTCCTGCTAGAGCCCCGGACCTTACCCCGGCACTCAACAGCCAGAGCAACACAGACACACACACACACACACACACACACACACACACACACACACACACACCACTTGGCCAGAGCCCCGCCCCACTCTAGAGCCTCTTTTCCTAGGTTGGGACGCCCTCTGCAGGCTTGGGAGAGGGGACACATCGGGCACATAGAGACAGGACCAAATAAGCAGGTCTTCAATAACGCCATTTCCTTCCCGTCTTTTCTTTATAACATTGATGAGGGAAAACAAAAATCGGTTCCGGCTGGGGCCACTGTCTGTGTGAAGTTTGCACATTCTCCCCATGTCTGCATGGGTCTTCTCCCCGGTACTCGGGTTTCCTCTCACATCCCAAAGATGTACACATTAGGTGAGTTGGCTATCTACTTTGTTCCAGTCTGAGTGAGTACTGGTGTGTGTGTGTGTGTGTGTGTGTGTGTGTGTGTGTGTGTGTGTGTGTGGTGTGTATCGTGTGTGGTATGTGGTGTATGTGTGGTGTATGTGATATGTGGTGTGTGTGGTATGTGTGTGTGTGTGGTATGTGGGGTGTGTGTGTGTGTGTGTGTGTGTTTGTGTGTGTTCTGCAATGGAAGGGCGTTCTGTCCAGGGTGGGTTCCTGCCTAGCACTTGGGCTGCAAGAATAGGCTCTGGCTTCAGAGTTCCTGCAGTAGTTGGAAAATCATTATCATACATGTTTTTATTAACTTTTCTTAAATATATGTATAGCTCACATTTATTTCAATGTTTAATATTGAAAATGTTTTGAGTTTTTATTTAAAAGTCTGTTGATATTTTTGTGACCAGAAATATGCTGTAGGAACTTTACTCTTGTTTGTTTCAACTAGCCTATGGTAAAAATTGGTTTCATTACATCTTGTTTCACTTAAAGTCAGTTTCCAAGAACCTACTGAGGACATTAAGTGGGGACTTACTGTATACCTCACACACACACATAAACACACACACACACACACACACACACACGCACACACATACACACCACACACACATGCACAGGAGTGACAGGCACATCAGTCAGGCAGAGCCCCAAGGACACAGTTCAGGATATGCACATTCCTCCATTAAGCAAACATTTATTTATTAGGTTCTCCTAAGTCATCCACTCTCCTGTACTCCTACCCCCACCACAAACTTGGTTGACTTCCCAGGCCCAGCTGCTCCCTCTCCTTCCCCAATGGCTAAAGTGCCCTCTATCCAAGATCTCCAACGCCTGGGGCATGGATTTGGTCAGACCATGGAGCATGAAGTTGGACGGGCTCCTTGGAAGAGGGTGGGAAGATACTTGTCCAGGGTCATACTGAATGAGGAGTCCCACAAAGGCGACTTAGCTGGGAAGAGGGGAACTGGGTGAAGCATGTAGCGCACTGTGGGTTCTGTATATGTGGTCAGAAACTGTTTCAAATCTACCTTCCTGAACTTCAACCGTCCCATCCCCATTGTGTTATCTAAACCAATGGCTAGGGGATGGGTGCCTGAAACAACTCACCCATGGGGACTGTGTCCTTTCTCTTTTTGCCCTGATAATGGATACCATCATAACACCCTGATGGCCCCCTCCTTTCCTGATTCCACTTCAGCTCCCTGATCTGTCAATGTTGGGGAGCTCCAGGACTTAGAAGTTGGACCTCTTCTATTTATATGCACTCCCTTGGAGATTTCATTGTCTTATGGTTTTAAATACTAGCCATATGCTCCCAAATTTGTATTTTCAGTTAGAATCTCTCCTTTGAAATCTAGACTCATATTACCAGCTACCTATTTAACATCACCTCCACTTACATGTTCAAAATACAGCTTCATCTTAAAACATCAAAACAAGGCTACTGACCTTCCCACAAACCCATTCCACGTCTTGGTAAATATAACTCCATTCATAGCATTGTTCAAGCCAAAAACATTGCTGTATTCCTGCCTCTTCTTTCTCTCACATCCTATGCTGAACCCCTCAACAAAGCCCATTGGCTCTACCTTAAAATAATTCCAAAATCTGACCCATTCTCAGCAAATCCCAGCAACCTCATGTCCTCATGGATTATTGAAATTGCCTCGGACCTGGTCTCCGGCTTCCATTCTTGCACCACTTTGTTCTCTTTTTTTTTCTTTTTTAGCAAAAATGTTTAATCTCTCCTTAATGTGTGTGTATTTACAAGTACTAAATCTGAAGAACAGTAAAATAGGAAATATCCATGTATTTACCAAATGTGAGGAGTGGCTTAGGCCCACGGAGCCACCACTCTTCTTTTGGGTGGGGGGCCCTGTGGCGTTAAAGGACAGCTAACTGTAGGCTTCATGTTAAAAATATCTCTCGAGTGCTCGCTTCGGCAGCACATATACTAAAAATATCTCTCAAAATATATCTATTCTAGCTTGTGTGGCACCAACAACATGAGCCATCATATCCAGAACTGGGAGCAAAACCAGGGCAGAGGCTCTCAGCAAGATCAGGCCAACGAGGGCAGGAGTGAAGTTTGGGGCCCTCCATCTCAGGGGGGCCACGGCCCCTCTGCCATGCACTTTGTTCTAGTCTCCATCTGAGAACCAGAGGGAACCTTTAAAACATGTCAGATCATGTCACAACCTCTGTTCCAAACCCTCCAAAGGCTCCCCATCTCATTCACAGTAAAACATAAACCCCACAAAGGCCTACAAAGCCCTACACTATCTGGCCCCTGTTATTATCTGACTGTATCTCTTACTCATATGCTCTCTGTTCACTTCCCTGACATAAGACTGAACTCCTTTCTATTCTTCAAACACACCCTTGCCTCAAGACCTTCATACTTGCTGTAGTCTCTACCTAGAACATCTTCCCCAGATCTCTGCATGGCTCTTTCTCTCGCCTTCTTCAAATCACCTCTCTGCTCAAATGTTATCAGAAAAGGCTTCCCTGGCCACCCTCCTAATATTCCCTATCTCCCAGACCTTCTTTATTTTTCTTACAGCACTTATTGCCATCTAACATACTAAAAATTTTTATTTTTGCTTATTGCCTATCTCCTTCATTAAAATAAAAACTCTGCAAAAGCAAAAGGAATGTCTATCTGGGTTTTTTTTACTGCTGTATCCCAGTGCCAAGAGCAGTGCCTGGAACATAGAAGGCCCTCAATAAATATTTATTGAATGAATGTGGTACAAATCCCTTTTTTATTATTTCATTCTTTCCAGCCAATTCTCAGACTCTTTCACAAGGGCATTCCAGGCAAATACTATTAAAATTTAATTGAAACCTCTTCTATAATTCGGGATCTTGAAGAAAACAAAGGGCACGCTCAAAAAGGTTTAATGGAAAATAATTTACTGAAGGGACCATTTACAGACGTGAGGGCAGGGTTATTGTAGGCAGCCACAGCACAAGATTAGTGCAGCTCCAAACCTCAGGATGTCTCTCTTTCCTGACAAAGTAGACGTTAACTATACTGCCTCAAATTCTGCTCACTGAGAGGGCTTCCCTTCACCACTGTCTTTCAGGGCCATCCCTGAATGTAACTAACCGTCTATTTCTGAGTGATGCCAGCATACCTTAGAGAACCATCTGAAAATCAAGACTATGCATTTTCTCACTGTTAACTGTTTGTAGAAACCTTCTCCTTGGAGGCATAAGTGTGTGATCAGAAGAAGAAAACAATACAAGTAGAAATCTGAGCCATCTGCCCATGCTTTTACTCGTGCCTTCTGAAACTTCTAAGCCCTGGTCTCATATGTGCAATGTCCATTTAACAATGGAATGTTGCTGTGCTTATCCAACTGTATGATTTGCTATAGATAACACCCTTAGGTTGCATTGTCACGGGGTGATCTATAGTCTGAGTTTTAGACCAGAGCCCAGTGGCAAATCAGGAGCTGCTTTTCAAATAGGAAATAATCGTTAGCAGAAGAGGTATGGCCTTACTTCCACACCTAAGGTGCTTTGCTATAATTCTCCTATTGGGGCTCTTACTCTGCCACAGACAATCTGAAGTTCGTTGGATTTAGAAGTCATAAAGCAGCATGGCAACTTTCCCTGGAGCCTAGACCTGCTGCAGACCCCTTCCTTGCTCTGGGCCTCATTCAAAACTGTCAGCTTTATGCCATATCCAGTAAATATTTTGCAGCAGTACACCTAAATATAGTATATGTTGCCTCTAAAATCCAGACTATCCTTTAAGCATTGTGCCTCCATCTTCATAGTGAAGGTGCAACATGCCCACAGCTTTTTCAGTTCCTCCCTACGCTCAATAGCTGAGAAATTTCACCTACCTAGCCTGAATTTTTGTAGGATTTCTTTCTCTCCCTCTGGTATACATGGATCTGTCTAAGGCATTTACAGTGATGGCTATTTCTTATACACCAGTAAGCATACTGTTATTAGTTTAAAGAACCAGTTTGATATTCTGTGGGATAACAAGATTATCTTATGATAATCAGAACAGGAAATTTGCCATATTCCTGAGATAAAACAGTGAAAGTGTATTGCTGTTGTTCCAGTTGAAAAGGAACTGATTTTGGTGGTCCTTAATTGATAGTATAGAAAGAGGGCACGTGCTACATTATTAGCTATAATATGATGTACCAAGGGCTGCAGCATGTTTAAAGTCTTTGTACTCTATGCAACTTCTCTAGTAATGCAGCATTGCTTTAAGTTTACTAATGCTGGGGGTAACATGGTAGGGCAGGCACAGTTCAAAGCACTTCCACTGGCCTTTCCTACCATAATTTTCCTCACTCCATGTTTAAGGAACCAATGTGGAGATTTTGTTAATTATTAGTTATACCTATTCCCACTATGCATTCTGAACCTAGAAAAATAACAACTGGACAGGTCTTACAGAATCACTGTGAGATTGATCTGAACCAAGATCCTTCTGTCACCTGACCTCCATAAACCCTCGTTCCAACTGGTGGACCATAATGGGTTTTTGGGTCCCGAAGACTAGTATCATCATGATACAGGATCTAATAATTCCCCCAAAGGTCTATTTCCTGTTTTGATTCATAGGCACCCTGGCAAATAGCTACAGATCTCTCTGAGGAAGGCATAGAGCAGTGGTTCTCAAAGTTTGGCATGTGTCAGATTCACCAGAGCCCAAGCATTTGCATTTCTGACAAGTTTCAGGTGATGCTAAAGCTGCTAGTCCAGGAAGCATACTTTGAGAACCTCTGACTAGGAGAAAAATTTATAGAAAGAAACTCAGGCCTTCCCACACCCCACCTAATCAAGGGGCTTCCGGTTTGGGGAACTATCTTAAGTTGAGGAACTGGGTAAAAGATTCTAAGTCACCAATACAATTTTAATCAAGTTTCTCCCTACTAGATCTAGAAATTTTCCACTTCTACAGGTCAAGTAGCACATCAGTAAGCTGTCCATCTATTTCATTCCTCCAAATGCTATAATCAATTGGCTACCATCAGAGATCCCTGTGGGCAAAGCATGTTGATTATCATTTGTCTCTGCAGTTTATATAGTAATTTCATTCACCTTATTGCTCATGGCTAGGTGCCAACATCTAGCCTCTACCACTCAAGAATTCCATTATTCTGTTGAAATAAGAATGTCCAGTCCCAAGAGGGTGTCTCCCATCCACATGTCCTGACTGCTAAAGAAGCCACTACAGTGCTTTTCAAAGAAGGTGGTGTTCCCCTCATCAATGCTGTTCTTGCTGCCTTGGAGAAGGAAATATCTTTCTGGGCCCTTCAGAAGTATCCAGTTAGTGGTCGCACATAGGTGCATGCCAACATTACCATCTCTCTAACTTTTGCACTTCTTCCTCTGCTTTGCTACGCAAAATATAGTCTAAGGATCAGGAGCATCAGCATCACTTAGAAGTTTATTAGAAATGCAACATCTTGATTTCCAGTCAAGATGGCGGAGTAGGTAAATGCTGTGCTTATCTCACAACCATATCAAAATTACAACTAAATTACAGAACAACCATCATTGAGAATCAATGAAGTCTAGCTGAATGAAGTCCTACAAATAAGGACATACAGATACAGAAAAAAACACCTCGAGATTGGTAGAAGAGGCAGAGATGTGGAACTGACTTATCCCATACCCACGTGTGACCATTAAAAACCAGGAGGGATACCTCAGCTGCAGAGTTCCCTCCTGGAGGAGCGAAAGGTCCCAGCCCCACACCAGGCTCCTGAGCCTAGGGTTTCAGTGCCAGGGAGTGAAGTCCCCATAACTTCTGGTTGTGAACAGCAGCAGACATTATAGCTTAGTGAGACAGAGGGAGGCTGCAGTCATGAGCCTGGCACTAGTGACAGCTGGCCTTGGTTCATGGCTTGGCCTCTCAAGGCACCTCCAAGCAGAGCACAGGCAGCAGTCATCTGCAGATGGTTTTGTGGCTCACGTCTAGTGGCCCTGGGCAGGGCACAGGCTGCAGCTGAAATTGGCCTGCTGCAGGTTCCTTCCCAGAAGGTCCCAGGGCTTGCATACCCCATAGCCAGCTTCGCACCAAACCAGAGCATCATCCACCCGCCTCCCAGGATGATACACCCAAAGGGCAGACTGGGCAGGTATCAGAGCATTGCTAAAGCGAATCCTGTTCTGTAGGGTCAGCCCCTGCACCACAGCTCCTCCATTGCAGTCATGGACAGTCCTCACAACCAATGAGTCTGAGGGTCAATCCCTCCCATTGAAGTTCAAATATAAACCAAGGTTCAACTGCAACAGGAGGGCACACACAACCCACACAAAGGACACACCTGGGACACCTGGCTCTGGTGACCAGGGAGACGCTGCCACTGGGCCCCACAGGAAACCTACTACATAAGGCCATTCTATTAAGATTGGGAGACATAGCAGCCTTATCTAGTACTCGTACATAGAAACAAACACAGGGAGGCAGCCAAAATTGAGAGAAAAAAAAAAATTTTCAAATAAAAGAACAGAACAAAGCTTCAGAAAAGAAAAGAAAAAAAAAAAACTAAACAAAATGGAGACAAGCAACCTACCAGGAGCAGAATTAAAAGCACTTGTTATAAGGATGCTCAGTGATGTCAAGAACACCAACAAAGAGATATGAAACAGAAAAATGGAGATGGAAAACATAAAACAGAACCAGTCAGAAATAAAGACTATAATAACTGAAATGAAGAATACCTTATAGGGAATCAACAGTAGATTAGATGAAGCAGAGGATCAAATCAGGGATTTAGAAGATAAGGTAGCAGAAAACACCCAATCAGAACAGCAAAAAGAAAAAAGAATACAAAAAAATGAGGACAATTTAAGGGGCATCCGGGACAATATTAAGCATACCAACATTTGCATCACAGGGATACCAGCAGAAGAGAGAGAGCAAGGACTTGAAAACCTATTTAAAGAAATAATAACAGAAAACTTCCCTAACCTAGTGAAGGAAATGGATATTCAAGCCCAGCACGTGCAGAGTCCCAAACAAGATGAACCCAAAAAAGCCCACACCAAGACACATCATAACTAAAATGCCAAGGTTAAAGACAAAGAGAGAATCCTAAAAGCAGCCAGAGAAAAGCAATTAGTTACCTACAAGGGAGCTCCAACAAGACTACCAGCTGATTTCTCAACAGAAACTTTTCAGGCCAGAAGGGATTGGCAGGAAATATTCAAAGTGATGAAGAGCAAAAACCTACAACCAAGATTACTCTACTCAGCAAAGCTATCATTTTGAATCAAAGGACAGATAAAGAGCTTCCCAGACAAAAAAAAAAAGCTAAAGGAGTTCATCACCACCAAGCCAGTATTATAAGGAATATTAAAGGAACTCCTTTAAGAAGAAGGGGGAAAAAGGTGAAAAATGTGGATAATAAAATGGTAATAACTACATATTTATCAATGATTATTTTAAGTGTAAATGGATTAAATGCTCCAGTCAAAAGACGTAGGGTGACTGAATGAATAAGAAAACAAGACCCATACATATGCTTCCCATAAGAGACTCACTTCAGATTAAAAGACACACACAGACTGAAAGTAAAAGGATGGAAAAAGATATTTCATGAAAATGGAAAGAAAACAAAAAAAAAACTTTATTAGAATAAAGCCATGGGTCTAGTCCTACTGACTCAGTTTACCACGGGAATTAACCAAGGCTCTGGCCAGAAGTTAGCCTCCAATAGTTGAGGTAGAGCAGTTTCACACAAGAGGGTCACACAATAGGACTAGGCAAGACAACAGAGTCTTACGAATGAAGGTTGGAAGAAAGAGTCCGGTGTTCAGCGAGAGTCCCTAAGGTGCTGGGGTGCACAGCTTCAGGCATCAGGCCAGGCTGGTGAGATGGTCAGGAGGCAAAGCTTCAAGCGCTCCTTCTGGGAAGAGTGCAGGTGCGGCTGTCAGCTCTTCATTTGCGGTCTGAGGAATGAGCCATTAGAGAGCTCTGATTTTATGCTCAACGCTGGGTGTTGTCACCCATCTGCAGTCCAATAAAGCTCATCTGCAGTCTGATAAAGCTGTCTAGATAGTCACATTCCACCCCGTATCTGGTTAGGGCGTTCACTGTGTACACCTTTCACATGATGCTCTGGCATGACTCACTTTGTGACTGACATACCCTGTTTCCCCAAAAATAAAACCTAGCTGAACAATCAGCTCAAATGCATCTTTTGGAGAAAACATTAATGTAAGATTAATTAATGTAAAATTAATGTAATTAATGTAAGATTAATGTAAGAAAACATTAATGTAACCCGATTTTATGTTATATTATATTATATTATATTAACTCAGTGTTATAGTAAAATAAGACCCGGTATTATATTATATTCTTATATTATATTATATTATATTATATTATATTATATTATATTATATTATACCCAGTCTTTATATTATAGTAAAATAAGACCGGATCTTATATTAATTTTTGCTCCAAAAGATGCATTAGAGCTGATTGTCCAGCTAGGTCTTATTTTCAGGGCAACACTGTAGCTATCACTCGTAATTAATGCTCTATACAGATCAATGGACAGGTGGCAGATAGGCAGAATGGGACAGCAGTAAAGAGTGTAAACCTTATAGCAAAAGACACCTGGGTTCAAGGCACTTGCTTGCTATGTGACCTTGTGCTCTGAGCCTCATTTTCCTTACGTGTAAAACACAGATAATAATTTGATAATAATAATTACTGCTACTGCTACTGCTACTACTACTACTACTACTTGGGTTGGCCCCGGTAGCTCAGGTGGTTGGAGCACTGTGCTCCTAACGCCGAGGTCACTGCTTCAATTCCCTAAGATTGTGAACAACAGCTCTCCCTGAAGCTGGGCAGCCGTGAGCAGCCAGAGGTTGGTGTGAGCTGCGGTGGGCTGCTGTGTGCTGCCGCGGGCTACCATGTGCTGCCATGAGCGGCCAGCAGCCAGCATGAGCTGCCGTGGGCTGCTGTGTGCGGCTGTGGGCTACCATGTGCTGCCAAGAGCTGCCAGTGGCCAGCATGAGCGGCCAGCAGCTGGCGAGAGCTGCCATGAGCTGCTGTGAGTGGCCGACCGACAACTGGCAACCACTGCCTCAGCCAGGGGGAGCACAAGGCTCGTAATACCAGCATGGGCCAGGGAGCTGTGTCCTACACAACTAGACTGAGAAACAATGGCTGGAACCACTTGAACTGGAGTCGGTGGGGTGGAGGGGGGAGGCAGAAAAAAGGGGGAAAAAAGAAGAAAATAAAAAAGAACTACTTCTACTTCATAATTTTCTTGGGAAAATTAAGCAAGATAATAGTGGTAAAGTCCTTGATATAGAGCCTAGAACATAGTAAACAATCAGAAATGGGATTATGATTATGATTATTTTATTACTATTATTATTATTATTATTATTATTATTATTAGATGGATGGAAAGAAAAATAAGTTAAAACTTATGAGGGAAAGACCACCTAATCCAAAAGAGGGTCCAGGGGTGACTGGTTAGCTCAGTTGTTTAGAGCGTGGTGCTAATAACACCAAGGTTGCCGGTTCGATCCCACATGGGCCACTGTGAGCTGCATCCTCCTTAAAAGAAAAAGAGGGTCCAAAGCTTGAGTGGGATGGCTGAATGGGTATCCCACATGTTGATTTCTCTTTTGAGGACTTCTCTTTTGGTTTATCTCTAGTCTTTCTCGTAAGGATGGGAAATCATTTGTCCCCTCCCCCATCTGTCAATTCCTTGAAATTTGGGAATTTGTCTGAATATGAGCTGGCCAGCTCCTCTCTTTAGAAATCCCCTCTTGGTTCCCAGGATCGAGAAGAGGGGAAACATGAAGGGGGCTATTCCAGGCCAGGAACCCTCCAGCTGTTCCATTGACCCAGGTGCTGGGCATATGAAAATGGTCAATAGAGAAAGGGGCAGAACTCACTGAGCCAGGAGGTTGAATCCCAGAGGCCTGAGACATGGGTAGGGATGCTGGGCCTCCTTCCAAGTAACATTCCCTTTCAGCTCTGCTTGTCCCAAAGGAGAGACTGTTTCCCAGATGATGGATGGGCAGGCATTGTGATGACTTGGGGGGCTATCCCAGACTTTATGCTTATTCTGAGGGCACCAAGGAGCCTTCTTTTCCACCTGCACTAGAGAGAAGAGAAGAACCACAAAGAATTGAGTGAGGATGAGTGATCCACCTAGGGAAGGGGCACAACTCCTGGCTCTGGCCCCCAATTCTGATCATCACCCCTGAAGGCCAGCCCTAAGGTAGATGATGCAAATGCCACCAATGAGGTGATAGTACAAGTCCTCTCTGAATAGCTGACAGCACAACTTCTCCTTCTCTTGGTTGGACTACAGACTGAAGCCAAGGAAAGCAAAAGAAGAGCGAAGCTGCTGAGGGGGGTAAGGAAGGGCAGGGTCATATTATGTCAAAAAGAGGGGGGGTAAGGGTGTGGAGGGGAATTCTGAGCAGTGATAATGAAAGTTCTGAGCCATATAAATAAAAGGCAGTCGGCAGTAGCAATCTCACACAGGCTTCTACTCTCGCATTCGCAGACATCCACTCACACCGCACAAGGACGCCTGTCCACCTCCTATACCCAGCAGAGTCTCTGCCTCACACAGCCTCCGGCACACGCCCAGAGACTCACTCACACGCACCCCCTTGCTGTTGGTCTGCCTCCAGTTCATCCGCCATGGCATCCCAGGTAGCCACAGTCCTGGCTCTCAGCCTGCTGATTCTCTGGACCTCCTCTGGTAAGGCTGAGGGGAGGCTTGGGAAAGGGGGGGGTGAAGGGCACATCTAGATCTCAGACTGCCTGGCACTGGACATGAGGGACACTGCAAGTTAGGTCTGCATGGTTTAGTGAATCTCGGGGTACCCTATGTGTGTGCCTGTGAGTAGATATATCTGGGCCCCTGAATTCCAATGTATGTCTGGCTCTTGGTGTATCCCAGGACCTCTGGCTGCCCGTCTCTGCAGGCTTTATTTCCTGCTGCCTCTGTTTCCCAGGCAGAAGGAGAGAACAATACATTGCTTAAGGTGGGGAGAATGGGAGACACGGAGGTGGGGCTAATAGTCAAAACATATAGCAATTCGTAAGTCCTCTAACCCAGCCTCCTGCCACTACCCTAGTTTCCCACCCCCACCCGGGCCCTGTGAGCAGCATTAACTCTTCATTTGTGAAAAAGTCAAGAAGTCTTGTGAGAGAGGTTGGGGGTGATCAGGGCAGCAGGACGTCATATGTGGGGCTCAGGTTGTTTGTTTACCAAACAGCTTAGAAGAACTTCAATATATTTAGCAACCAAGAGGGCCATATTGGGGCATAATGGTTGAATATCAGCTGCCTGATATTCACACACACACACACACACACACACACACACACACACACGGGTGTCATGAATCCCAGTTATGGCTGTGGCCTCCTCTCCTCAGGGTCCCTGTGTTCTGACACTACCTTCTTTCCTCTGGCCGCCAGCTCTGAGTGGTGACAATGACGCAGAAGACTGCTGCCTGTCTGTGACCACACGCCCGATCCCTCTGATTATTGTGCGATCCTTTCGCTACCTCCTCCGCGAGCATGGCTGCCGAGTGCCTGCTGTTGTGTGAGTTGTGGGGAGGAGTACAGCTAGCCTCATCTCCTCCATATACCCCCACTTTCTTATCTCATTACTCCTTGACAAGTCCAGCCCTTTCAAGAAAGCCCCTGAAACGGGTTCTCAGATGTGGTCCTCAGCCTCTGCCCCTCACACCTGGGCCTGCCAGGAAGATGGGTTCCAAGGCTCCATGCTCTCTGACCTCTGACCTCTGACTCCAGGTTCACCACACTGAGGGGTTACCAGCTCTGCGCACCCCCAAATCAGCCTTGGGTGAACCGCATAATCTGGAGACTCCTGAAGAACTCTGCCAAGGCAAGCCCAGCCCTACCTCCTCCCTCTAAGTCCCTGTGCAAAACCCCAGTTCATAACCTTGCCTCTCCTTCCTCCCCCAGAACAAGCGCCACAGCAGTTAGCCCGTGACAGCCCCAGAGGAATCCGTGTCTGACTGAAGGGATGTGAATCACAGAGGCCCTGGTGAACCAAGGATCAGAAGGGAGGACTAGGCTCCAGCTCCTCTGCACCAGACCTGTCCCAGCCCGGCAGGGCCTGGAGTGTGAGTGTGAGTGTGAGTGTGAGCAAGAGGGTGAGTGTGGCAGGAGCACAGCTTCTCCTCCACACCCAGACTGCAATACTTCCAATAAAGGCCACTGATACTCACAGATCTGTCTATTTGCTATCTGTCCAGGACAACTGGTATAGGAAGGGGGAGATGGAATGGCAGGGTCTATTTTCTACACTGCAGCCTAAGCAAACTCCTCATCAATCTCCAGCTAACACCCTGTATTCTTTGGATCAGCTCCCACAATCAGGAGCCCACCTCACGTATCCTCAAAGGTCTATCACATTCCATAGTTCAGCGACACTAAACTTACGTCAGTTCCCTGATGATCCAAATTCTCTTCGGCCTCCCACTCTCTGCTCTCCAAGGCAGGTGTTCCAGCATCCAGGTGTCTCAGGGATCAGGTGTCACTGAGGGGAAGGGAGTTGCCAGGAACCAGCTCTCACGGCTGGGGGAGACACAGGGGGCCCAGCTCTACTTCCTGGAGGGAAAGTACCCATCAACCCATGCCATTCCATCTGTCTGGAACATTCTTCTCTCCTGCCCACCTAGCTTCCCATCGGGATCTAGATGACCTTCCAGGAAGCCTTTTGGAACCCAGGCTGGGTTAGGTAGCTTCCCGCCCCCCCAAGCTCCCAGGGTCCCCTGCTCCTCTCCCCCCGCAGCACTCATCACAATGAGTTATAATGCATAGTTTGTCAGCTTTACTGGACAGGGATCTTGTGTATTTTGGTTTACACTGTCTGCCTGGTGTCCAGCACACTGCCTGGCATAAGATAGTCACTCAATAAATATTTGCCTAGAGAACAAATGTGTGAGGAAAGGCTCTGCAGCCAGGGGTGAGCGCTCATTTGTCCATACAGACTCTAATCTCCAGGCAAGCCCTCCTCTCTCTCCCAGTCAATCTGGGCCAGGTGTAGCACCTTCTGGGAAATCCTGGGGCCACACTTCTCAGGGTTACTGACAGACAGACTTGGGAGCCAGAGGTGAGAGATGGGAGAGGGCCAAGAGGGCAGAAGAAGGAGAAGCCAGGGAAACTAGGGCGATTCAGCGTGACAGAACCCTCCTACACCTCTGCAGCCCACGTGGACTCCAGGGCCAAGGTAACACTGAGATCAGGGTTGTCACAGGGAAGGAGACTCAGCTCTGAGAGATGAAAGCCCTGTGAATCTTAGAGCAGCCCACAGGGCTGCTCTGGGAGGAGTGAACTTCTCATGCTTGAGAAGTGCCCTGGGGAAGCTGGCTGGCCTTCCGACTATGGCCTGTGAGGGCCTGCCCAGCTGGGAGCAGCAAGTTTGTGTTGCTGGGGTTGGATGGCAGCTAGGACACCAGACTGAGCATCCTCACCTGGCAAGAGGGGCTATCATTATACCAAATATACTTCATCTGGTAACAAAACCAGGCAGGCCTGGTGGTCTGGGAAGGGAAGAAGTGGTGAGGGGTGGTGTCAGCCTCTCCTCAGTGAGTTGAGAGCATGGCAGCTTCTTCCTCTCCTGTGCTCCCAGAAGCAGGTGTTTAAAATCTCAGATATCCCAGGTGTTGGAATCATAAGAAATGGGGGGGATTGGGGATCGTTTGTAAGCACAAGTGCTATGTCTGGGAAGTTTGGTTCTGCTGTGTGGGGGAAATTACCCATCCATTCATGCATCCAAGCATCCATCCATCTAGCTGTCCCTGCATCCATTAGACCTCATCCATCCTCCCACCCACCCACTCATCTACCTACCCATCCATTAATCTATCTGTCAAGCCAGCCAGCCATGGAGTTACAAAGGTCCCAGCTGTGGATACCCTTTGGACTCTAGGCCCTGAACCCCAGCAGGCAGAGGACAAATCTAAGTGTAAGAGGATCACACTTACCTCAAATCCTTCTCAGTTCCCAGCGAAGCCAAGTGGAAGTCAGCCTGCCAGAGAGGCAGACATAAACCCTTCCTCTGGACCCTCAGGGGAACACTCAGAGTAGGGGTAGGTGAGGGTGGGAACCCTGAGGAAGGTGCTACCAGGACAGAGGCCCCTGGACACTATCTCCCTGACACTGCCACTGGGGGATACCGTAACCTGTCTTGAGCTCAGTGCCCAGTGTGGAGACAGAGTCCCAGAGAGCAGTTTCCAGGCTCTCGGCCTCACGTGGAAAGGTATTAGATGGTCATCCGCTGTGGCTGGGTGGCCATTGGCTGTTACTGGTTAGCCATTAGCCATTAACATAACTGTTGTGGCTATGCTGGCAAGAGAGACGGGGTTGACAGAGAAGCAGATGGCGGATTGCTGCTAGCAAGGGAGGATCGCAGCTAGCAAGTGGGAGGGGTGGGTTAGTTGGTTGGTTTGTTGGTTGGTTGGCCGAGAAGCAGTCATCGGATTGTAGCTAGCAAGGGGTTGTTGGTTGGTTGGCTGAGAAGCGGATGACGGATGGCGGATCATGTGGATCCTACTTCCTGTGTCTCCCCTGGCCGCCAGCGAGACTAGGATTCAGGAAGACCTCCTTTTGGAGTACTGGCGGATGTTTGCTTTTGTTTCTCGGACAGCCACCATCGAGAATGTAGTGGTATGATCCCCCTATCCATGGCTCCATGGGTGTTCCTTTTTGGCCTCACCATATCCTAAGTTCTTGTGCAGGGAGTGGGACCAGAGACCCTGCTTTGCACCGAGACACCAGTCCCACAATCCTGTTTCTGCCCTTCACTGTGGAAGTTTAGGCAAGTTCCCTCCTCACTCTTCCCTCCAAGGCTTTAGTTCCCCCATCTGTCAGGTGGTGAGGAGAGTGGCTTAATTTTTAAGAGTCCCTCTAAAGACTGACTTTGGGTCTCAGGCTAAACCCCCAGCATTCACACAGGCTCCCCCAAGTCATACATGTTCAGAAATATTACCACTTCTTGTGGTCCCAGGGGACTACCCTCTGAAAATAAAACTGAGGCTTAGGAAGAGAGAATATGATCCAGGAGCCAGTGAAGTAAATAAAAAATTTTGAGGAAATGTGAATGGCAGACACCAGAGCCCCCAGAGAGCAGGCATGCAGCCCTCTCCACCCTTTCTCCAGCCAGTGCCTTCCCTCCCGGCTTTCTCCCTCCCTCTTTTTCCCATCCCTAGCCACCAATCCCTCCTGGGCACTGGGTTTTATCTCCTTATCTCTCCGCCAGATATATAAGGGCTTAGCCCAGCAATTTGGGCCTTGTCCCAACTCAAACATTCTCAAACTATGACTTCGTTTAATCAATACCTGCTCTCTGTTTCACTATCATTCCCTAACAAGTGTGGCTTCTTTATTAATCCTGAGTTCTGGTGGGCCAGGAACCTACCTGCCTGCCTGACAGTGATGAAGCTACAAGCGCTGTGAGGGGTGTTGTGGACTCCCAGCTCCCAACCAGGAAACAGAGGCCTTGCTGCCTGCCTGCAGGTAGACACCTTCCTCACTAGAGTACATGGCACCTGTTACAGGTTTAAGGCCAGCAGCTGAGTGATATCTTCCTATCCAGCAGCCAACATCTCCCTAAAGGAATCTGACATCCCTGATTAGGGACCTCCCACTCTGGAAGAGGACAAAAGCTCCCTTTCCTGTCCTTTGACAGAGTTCCCAGGGAAGGGATTGAGCTGGTCCATCTCCATTGACAACATTGCTCTGCACAGGAGCTGGCACAGAACTAGCCCCAGTACACTTCTGATTAACAAGAAATGGAACTGAGGATGGCCGGATGAACGACAGGGTTCTGAACAACAGGGTTGTCAGTTCGATTCCCACATGGGCTAGTGAGCTGCACCCTCCATAACTAGATTGTAGACAACGAGCTGCCGCTGAGCTTCTGGAGGGGCGACCGGAGGGGCGGCCAGAAGACTCAGTTGGTTAGAGTGCGAGCTCTTAACAACAAGGTTGCAGGTTCAATTCCCACTTGGGATGGTGGGCTGCGCCCCCTGCAACTAAAGATTGAAAATGGCAACTGGACTTGGAACTGAGGTGCCCCCTCCACAACTAGATTGAAGGTCAACGACTTGGAGGTGATGGGCCCTGGAGAAATACACACTGTTCCCCAATATTCTCCAATAAAAAAATAAAATACCTTTTTAAAAAAAAAATGGGGGCCGCCCGGTGACTCAGGCGGTTGGAGCTCCATGCTCCTAACTCCAAAGGCTGCCGGTTCGATTCCCACATGGGCCAGTGGGCTCTCAACCACAAGGTTGCCGGTTCAACTCCTCGAGTCCCGCAAGGGATGGTGGGCTCCGTCCCCTGCAACTAAGATTGAACACGGCACCTTGAGCTGAGCTGCCACTGAGCTCCCAGATGGCTCAATTAGTTGGAGCGCGTCCTCTCAACCACAAGGTTGCCAGTTCAATTCCTTGACTCCCGCAAGGGACGGTGGGGTGTGCCCCCTGCAACTAGCAATGGCAACTGGACATGGAGCTGAGCTGCGCACAACAAAGACTGAAAGGACAACAACTTGACTTGGAAAAAAGGCCTGGAAGTACACACTGTTCCCAATAAAGTCCTGTTCCCTTTCCCCCCCCCAAAAAAAATAAAACATGGAATTGAGCACAGCCCTTTCTATGATGCTTCTCAACCACTCACACCTGGAGCTCATCCAGTTCTCAAGACAGTGGGGCTGTGTGTTGTGTGGGTGTTTAGTCAGAGCCAGCCCCATGTGGTTTTGATCATACTTTCATAATCTCATGTTCAATTTCTCGGTAAGCCCCAACTCTTGTGCCACTTTTCTCTAGCCTCTGGGAAAATCAGACAGCCAGAAAACCTTGGAAATAAGTCTTGCAAAGGAGCAAACTCCTAAGTGGGGAGTTTCCTCCAAGAGCCCCACTATAGGAATAAGCAGGCAGCTCTCTAGTCAGAGGACTTCATTGACGGCCCCTAAGACTTTGTCCACATGGGAGGACGTGGCTCTATAGTACCAGCTAACTCACCACTCGTGCTTTCCAGGTGCTGGACACTGCTTTCAGTGCTATTGGCATCCTTATTGGCTGAGGCCTGAAGGCTGGGGGCTGGGATGTCCAGTTGGGGTGGAGAGGCATGACTTGCTAGAAAGAGTTGGGGATAAACAAGAGGAGAAGCTGAAGGCCTCAACCAATACCCCAGTGCTTGAGCCCAGACACAGAGATGACCCCTGGAAGGCGTCTCCTCCTCGGCTTCTCCAGCATAAGGGGAGTTGGCTTTCCTAGAGCATCCAAGAGGAAGAAGGCATGGGTTCTCAAGGTCTTCCCAGGCCTCGGGTTTCCCAAATGGAGCATTGGAGAAGAGGATCAGGCTACAGCTCTGCCCACCTTCTTACCTAGGAAGTAACAGAGGCCAGGACTTGGTGATGTCACAAGGAAAGGAGAAATGGAGGGGCGGGGCAGGGCTAGGATCTGATGGTTAGGGGTAAGGGCAAGACTAGGGGTCCTGTCGGCAGGGCTTCTGGAAGGAACAGGCCTCTCAGGGGGCCTCTGAGCCAACCTCGTGGGACCTCTGCAGGGCAGAGCATCTGGGGACCGCAGGGGCAGGATCAGACTCCTGAAGGACCCACTTCTGAGGGCCACTTCTGTCTCCTGAGGGGCCAGGGACAAGCAGGATGGGGAAGAAGATAAGAGTTAGGGTGGAAACTCTGAAGATCAGAGTAGATGTGGGAGTCAAACCTCTGGCCATGCTTCTTGAAGGTTCCTAGGACCTTCAAGTCTTCCCCGTGGCTCCTGAAGGGAGGCAGAAGACATGAGCTACCCCAGCCTCCAACCCACTGAATTGGGACAGCTTTAACCCCAGCAGCTTTGACACTGCCCTATTGAGACAACTGGATCCCCCAGGGCTCTGGATCTCAGAATCATAGTCTCTGGAAATCTGAACCCAAACCATCAAAACCCCAATAACCTTGCTAACCCCACACCTGTCAGACCATCATTTCAAGGGTCCTCCCCCAAGAGGAAGCCACCCCTTCCTACCATCAGCCCAACACTCAAGCCCTCCATCAATTCAGGAACCCCGACAGGACACATCCAAACTTATTGGTGTCCTCATTGCTGACCAGATCCCCATAATGTCAGGGTCCCCAAATTACTATCAGGTCACCATTCCTCTCAGGAAATCCTATCACTGTCAGGAATCTCCATGCCTGTCAGGCAGGATAGCGTCAATGCACAACTCCAGGGGCATCATTTTCCATATGGTCTGTGTACATTTACCTTCTGGCATGGCAACCCTAAGCACCAGATTATCTGTTAGTGTAGGACACACAGTAGTCTCAGACTGCCATGACATAGGGTCCCAGCCCTGCCAAACCCTTGTGTCTAAAGTGATGCCACATAACTGTCTGGAACCTAGAACATTTATTCATGCCAAGCACTGTTCTAGGTGCTGGTGATACAATAGTGAACAAGACAGATATGGTATTGGGCATCATGGAGCTGAACTGCCAAAAAAGGCAAATAGACAAATGTATTCATCAGGATTCTTACTTGCAAACCACTGAAACTCACTAGCTGATTTAACCAGAAAAGTGAGTCATTAAAAAGACCCTGGGAAGGTGCAGAAAATGAAATAATAAAGGAGCCTGGGCAGCCATAACCATTCCCAAAGCATGCAGTACAGGCAGGACAGGCCAGACTGCCCTCCAGGACAGCATGTGATACCACCAGAGGAGGATGCCAAATGCCAGTCCCACCCTTACATCCAGACATCGGGAGCCCCTGCACTGCATTCCATGTTTTAGAGGGTCCTGCTCTAGCCCTCCTCCAGTCATATCTCTGAACACAGGGCAAAGAGTACACAGGGCTAAGGGGGAGTGCCCATCTGGAGCTCGTGCTTCTTCTAGGCCACACTTCAGGAACTGAAAACTAGAGAATTCCCTGCTCAAGTGGCCCCAAGTAGCTTCCAGAGTCCATGAAATCCTCTTCTTCAGATCTGTCCTTCCTAGAATGGACTGTGTTGCTAATATAAATACTACTAGGTCCAGAGAATGGCCAAGAGGTGGCTATTTCCAGGTAATGTGGAAGGAGCTTGTATGTATGGAGCTGGAGTATCTACACCAGGCACACGATGCCCTTCATGGTGCAAGATGGAACTGAGGGTAGGAAGAGGAGGGGGTGGAAAGGGAATAGGGACAAGTAGGGCACTGGAGCTTGGGTCTCCAAAGATTCCAAGAATTCTAAATTTGAACCTGACCTTCATGTTGTTTTGAAAGTATATTTTTCAAGGTAGTAAGAGAAACATTTTTATTGGACAATTTATTAGCTTAACTTTTAAATATTTAGATAAATGGTATGTGGGCCTCCATTTGTACTGTTGCCCCAAGGCCCCTCAAATGTTAGGTGGTCATCCTGCCAGATTCCTCCTCTGAAATCACAGCTGCAGCTGCCCCTGGAAAACAGACATCACTTCTGCCACCACTCCGACCACCATCAAAATTGATTTTCTACTAACCATGCTCCTGTGGATAGGAATAGCCTCCTATTCACAGTCCTTGAAAGGTGCTTCTGATTGGCTAAGCTTAAACCACGTGCCCAACTCCTAGCTGCAAAGGGGACAAGGGAAGAGTAGGTGACCCATTGGTGTTCTATAATGGAAAGCAAGTTCTATTGGTAACCAAGAAATATAATAGGGAATTTTTCAAACCACAGAAAGGGGTTAAGGTTGTGGGCAGTGAAAAAAATGACAAATATTTCTATAATCCACCGTATAGCTCTCCTATAATATACATGTTGATAGGTTCCCAAAACACAGGCTTCTTAAAAATTTAAGGATATCACCTAAAAATATCACTTTGCTTATACAACCAAAAATATTCACCCCTCCACAAAAAAGACTATTCAGACTTTTAGCAATTACCACATCTGTCTTAGTCAGCTTGTGCTTCCATAATAAAATACCATAGACTGGCTGGCTTAAACAACATAAATTTATTTTTGCACAGTTCTGGAGGTTAGAAATTCAAGATCAAGGTGCCAGCATGGTCAGTTTCTGGTGAGAGCATGGTCTTTTCCTGGCAGGTAGATGGCTGCCTTCTCACTGTGTCTTCATATGGCAAGGAGAGATATCTCTCTCTTCCTCTTCTTGTAAGGCCATAGTCCTATCAGATTAGGACCCTACCTTTATGACATCAATTAACTTAAATTACTTCCTAAAGACCCTATCTCCAGATACAGTCACATTGACGGTTAGGGCTTCAACTTATTAATTCTGGGGGGACATAATGCAGCCTGTAGCAAAATCCAATTCTAAATCCAAGATCTTGGAGTGACACCCAAGGGGCAGATTGGGCAGGCACCAGAGCCCTGCTGAGGCAGATCCTGCTCTGTAGGATTAGTCCCTGCACCACAACTCCTCCACTGTAGTCATGGCCAGTCCTCACAACCAATCAGCCCTAGGGTCAATCCCTCCCATTCATATGAAAAAAGCAACCAAGGCTCAACTACAACAGGAGGGCATACACAATCCACACAAGGTACACACCTGGAGTGCATGGCTCAGCTGACCAAAAAGACTGCACCACTGAACCCCACAGCACATCTACTACATAAGGCCACTCTATTAAGAGTGGCCTTACCTATGGCTATGCCATACCAACGTTGCAGCCCTACCTAATACATAAAACAAACACAAGGAGGCAGCCAAAATGGGGAGACAAAGCAACATATTTCAAATAAAAGAACAGAACAAAGCTCCAGAAAAAGAACTAAACAAAATGGAGACAAGTAATTTACCAGACACAGAGTTCCAAACACTGGTTATAAGGATACTCAGTGACCTCAGGGAGAAGTTCAACAAAGAGATATAAAACAGAAAAATAGAAATAGAAAACATAAAAAAAGAACAAGTCAGAAATAACTGAAACGAAGAATACATTACAGGGAATCAACAGTAGATTAGATGAAGCAGAGGATCGAATCAGCAATTTAAAAGATAAAGTAGCAGAAAACACCCAATCAGAACAGCAAAAAGAAAAAAGAATCCAAAAACATGAGAATAGTTTAAGGGACTTCTGAGACAACATCAAACATACCAACATTTGCATCATCAGGGTACCAGAAGGAGAAGCAAAAGAGCAAGGAACTGAAAACCTATTTGAAGAAATAATGATGGAAAACTTCCCTAACCTGGTGAAGGGAATAGATATACAAGCCCAGAAAGCGCAGAGTCCCAAACAAGATGAACCCAAGAGACCCACACCAAGACACAGCATAATGAAAATGCCAAAGGTAAAACACAAAGAAAGAATCTTAAAAGCAGCAAGAGAAAAGCAGTTCGCTACCTACCAGGGAGCTCCCATAAGACTGTCAGCTGATTTCTCAACAGAAACTTTACAGGCCAGAAAGGATTGGTAGGATACATTCAAAGTGATGAAAAGCAAGGACCTACAACCAAGATTACTCTACCCAGCAAAGCTATCATTTAGAATCAAAGGACAGATAAGGAACTTCTCAGACAAGAAAAAGCTAAAGGAGTTCATCAACACCAAACCAGTATTACAAGGAATCTTAGAGGGATTTAAGGCCTAAATAAATAAATAAATAAAATATGAATAAAAAATGGCAATAACCACACACCTGTCAACAATTACTTTCAATGTAAATGGATTAAATGCTCCAATCAAAAGATGGGGGGAGGAGGCAGCCCGTGATTGGATGGCTCAGGTGATTGGAGGGCTGTGGGAGGTGGGAGGGAGAGGGATGGGGGGAAATAAATAAATACATAAATAAAAAAGACAGGGGGACTAAATGAATAAGAAAACAAGACACTTACATATGCTGCCTACAAGAGACTCACTTCAGATTGAAAGACACACACAGACTGAAAGTAAAGAGATGGAAAAATATATTACATCAAAATGGAAACAAACAAACAAAATAAAAGCTGGGGTAACAATACTTATACCAGACAAAATAGACTTTAAATCAAAGACTATAACAAGAGACAAAGAAGGACCTAGTAATCCCACTTCTGGGTATTTATCCAAAGAAACACAAAATGCTACTTTGAGGGGACGTGCTCATCCATATGTTCACTGCGGCATTATTTACAGTAGCCAAGATATGAAGGCAATCTGGGTGTCTCTGAATGGATGAATAAATAAAGAAGAGGTGGTACATATATACAATGGAACATTACTCAGCCGTAAAAAAAGAATGAAACCTTGCCATCTGTAACAACATGGATGGACCTAGAGGGTATTGTGCTGAGTGTAGTAAGTCAGACAACAAAAGACAAATGTCATATGATTTCACTTAAGTAGAATCTAAAGAACAAAATAAACAAATGAAACAGACATAAACTCATAGATACAGAGAACATTTTGATGGTTGTCAGATGGGAGGGAATAGGTGAAAAACAGGAACAGATAAGAAGTACATATTGGTTGTTACACAGTAGTCGTGAGGATATATGGTATAGCATAAGGGATGTAGTCAATAATATTGTAATAACTATGTGTGGCATTAGATGAGTACTAGATCTATTGGGGTGATAGATGGGAGAAAGGTTGGGAACAAGGTGAAAAAGATGAAGGGATTAAAAAATACAAACTGGGGGGCGGCCGGATGGCTCAGTTGGTTAAAGTGAGAGTTCTGAGCAACAGGGTTGCCGATTCTATTCCCACATAGGCCAGTGAGCTGTGTCCTCCACAACTAGATTGAAGACAATGAGCTGCCAGAGGGGCAGCCAGATGGCTAGCCAGATGGCTCAGTTGCTTATAGCATGAGCTTTCAACAACAAGGTTGCCGGTTCAATTCCCTCATGGGATGGTGGGCTGCGCCCCCTGCAACTAAAGATTGAAAATGGCAACTGGACTTGGAGCTGAGCTGTGCCTTCCACAACTAGATTGAAGGACAATGACTTGGAGTTGATGGTCCCTGGAGAAACACGCTGTTTCCCAATATTCCCCAGTAAAAGTTGAAAACAAATACAAATTGGTAGCTATAAAATAGTCATGGGGATGTAAAGTAAAGCATAGGAAATATAGTCAATAATATGGTGATAACTATGTATAGAGCCAGGTGGGTGCTCTTGAATAACTATTGTGTGTACCTGAAACTAATATTATATTACATGTTAGCTATATTTTAATTTAAAAATTTTTTAATTAATTAAATTAAAAAGTTACAGGGGTCTTCCATTAACTTTGACCACTGGGCATGGTATCACCAGGGGTACTATCACTAGGGGTGCCCCATGTACTCCAGAATCACCCCCCTACACACAGCCTCTTTCACCACTTGCCCTTCCCCTGCCTCACCCACACTGGGATTAATTACAATCCTGTCCCTCCTCTGCGCCTTTGATTGCTGTTCAATCTGGAATGTCCTCCCTCCTGCCTCACCCATCGTCAAGGCTCTGAGAAACTCCCTCCTCCATGCAGCCTCCCCTGCCTTCCCTCTGAGCCCCCAGGTCTCCTCATCTCCAGCCACATGGGTCACCTTCTCCTTTGAGTTCAGGAGTTCTTACCTTCCACACTTCTCCCAAGTAAGTTCAGCCCAGAACCAGAAATCCTGTGGCCCAGAGTGATCCAAACTGCAGGAAGTGAAGGAGGGACATGTTCAGGAAACCCCAGCAGGGATTTACTTCAAGCTGCAGGGGCCAGGGAAGGGGGGTGTACTATTGCTCAAGACTTCCCCCATTTCTGATGTTCTATCACCTCTGGAAGTCTTGTGCAATGTTCTACCCACGCTGTGGGAGTGAAGGGCCAAGCTTTGCCCCTCTGGGTATGGACCAAGGATTCAGAGTAGGATGGGATGTGAAGCAGACCCTTTCCCAGGATCACGGACTTTCAGGAGCTGAGTCATCATCTAGTTTCTTGCTCACTTCCAGCTCCTTTCTGGAACAAGACAGCCCAACCTCCTCAAGTCAGAGCCCCCCTTCCACAGGCCAGGAGCCAGGAATCACACATCCAGTTTTCTCTATACACCAGACGCCCTCTGCAGGCCTCATGAGGTGGACAGCCCAGGCCAGGAGCCCCATATCCTCTTTTCCCTATGCACTGGACGCCCCCTGCAGGTCCTGTGAGGTTGAGAGGAACAAATGGATGAATTGAACAAGCAGCTAGAACACACAACCACACAAAAACACACAAGGGCCAACACCCTCACCTACCTCCATGTCTGTACCCACACACACATACACAGGCATATAATCAATCACACAATCAATCACTTACATACATCAAGGACATAACACAGACACTTAAGCATATAATCACAATACAGATACAAGAACACACACATACATGATTACATACAGACAGACATGGGCACACAGACACACACTCACACATAGACACAATCTTTTCTCCTAGAGAGGAGTATTTGTTTAGAAGAAATAGGTTGAAAAGCTGTTAGAACAAGAGTCTCAAGGTCTGGGCGGTTCTTACTAAATGCTAGTCTTGCTAAATATTAAAATGTAGCACAGTATTTTGCAGATGTAGAACTCAACCGATAAGTGTAGCCAACTACCAAGAAGAAATCAACGTGTAATTAACCAAATAGTGTATACAAGCATATACAAAGGGATGATTCACATCCCAGGTGAGGATGTGTGGGACAGATTTCATGACATTATTCAGAACAGCACATGATTTAATTCTTATGAATTGTTTATTTCTGGAATTTTCTGTTTAATATTTTTGGACCATGGAAAATGAAACTGCAGATAAGAGGGGACTACTATATAGGTATCAGTAGTGCTCCAAATACAAATGTTCTGCCATTTATAAGCTGGGAGACCTTGGGAAAATTAACTATTCTGGGTTTTAGATTCCTCATCTGTAAAATGGGGACAATAAAATAGTAACTATTATTCAGAACTCTTTCCATGCAAATTATAATACAAAAAACCCAACTTAAAATAACTTAAGCAAAAAGTTAAATTTCTCATATCACATACGAGATATGATCAAAAAATACGGTGAATATTTAAATTAAAAATTTATTACAGCAAGACACATTGCCTTTAACCCCCACTCCCACCCCCCATCAAAATACTCCCACTCACTTTGAAAACTTATCCCATCGTTCTTGCCACTTTCTGAAGTGGTTCTGGAAGTCCTCTTTCATGAGTGTCTTTACAAGCGTTTAAGAAATGATGTGTGTAGAAAATAGCCTGAGAAATGGTCAAACAGTTTCATCCTCCACGACCATGCTCCATGTCACACATCGCTTCTGGTATGGCAATTTCTATCAAATGAAAATATTACGATGTGTCCTCACCCACCTTATTCACCAGATCGGCACCGTGCAACTTCTGGCTCATTCCCCAAAGTCTAAACGACCATGAAAGGTAAATATTTTGAATCAATTCAGGACATCGAGGCAACCTCAACAGCGCAACTAAAGACACGAAATAGGACTTCCAGAACTGCTTCAGAAAGTAGCAAGAACGATGGGATAAGTGTGCTCCAAACAAGAGGAGAGTACTTTGATGGGGATGGTTAATGGCAATGTGTCTTTTACTGTAATGATTTTTTTTAAAACATTCACCATAGTTTTTGATCACACCTCATAACTACATCCATTAAGATTTAGTCTAGGGCGGCCAGTTGGCTCGGTGGTTAGAGCGCGGTGCTCATAACTCCAAGGTCAGCGGTTCAATTCCCACATGGGCCAGTGAGCTGCACCCTCCACAACTAGATTGAAAATGACGACTTGACATGGAGCTGATGGGTCCTGGAGAAACACACTGTTCCCCAATATTCCCCAATAAAAATTAAAAAAAAAAAAAGATTTAGTCTACTTCAGCCTTGGTTGGATCTAGGGGTTCAAATGATATTATCTCCATCTCTAAAATCAATTTATAATTCTTTTGTGTGGGGGTCTCATTCTTGTTATAGATAGGTGCTTCTCTAGCAACTGGAAATATAGCTGCTGAAAGCCTCAAGTCTAAATTTTTATAGGGAGTGATCTAAAACAGAGGCCTTCTTTCTCCGAACACCAACTCTCATGAAAAGCTCCGATTAACTGTGCTTTTAACACAAACTCAGTTCTTCAACATGTTACAGAGGCCAGGGAATGGGGTACTCTGATCTGTCAACAACACTGTGAATGACAGACCCACCAAGACCACATATAGTGGGAGAGGACCTCCCTAAAGGAAGGATAAAAAGGAGTATAGAAAAGTGCATGAACGAAAACATAGCTCACGGCACTCTACTTCATAGATTTCTTATGAGACAATGAATTTAAAGCATTTAGTATGGTGCCTGACACTTAAGTATCAACAAATGGTAATTATTACCATAACTGATAAATAGATGAATGGATGCATTAATAAATGGATAATGATTAAACATACATATGAATAAATGAAGATGAAGATATAAATAAAAGAAGGAAGAATGGACTGATGGAAAGACAAAGATGGGTGAACATATGGACACATGGATGGATGGATGAATGGATGGATGAATAAGGCAGAAAAATTGGGCCCACAATTAAATTTGTCTAGGGCTGGGAGTGGGAAACAGAGTTGCACTCCACAATTAGTCTTTCAGGAGAGATCTCCTCTGGTCTGTCTCTTGGGTCTCTCATCATGTGGGAAAAGCACTTGCTCCCCTCTCTCGCCTTTAGTTTCCTTGTCTTGCTGTAAGCTGACCAGCCCTCTCCTCAGAAATCCCCTCTCCATTCCCAGGATAGGGAAAGCATAGTAGGTTCCCCTCAAGCTATTCTTCTGGACATAGGAAAATTGGTCAACAGGCTCATAGAGGGACAGTGCTGGCTGGTCAACAGGGTGAAGCCCTAAAGCCCTGAGAAGTGAGATAGGGGAGCTGGACCTGCTTCCAAAGAACTTTTCCTTTAGCTCTGCTTGTCCAAGGGAGACCTCACATGATGGATGCATAGGCACTGGAATGAGCCGAGGGAGACCTGGGGAACCTGAGAGGAGACCTTCTCCAGCCTTTTCCGGCTACTTGTGATTGTCCTCAGGGAATCCAGGGGACCAGCTGGGTCCCATCTTTCCCACTTCTCCCACCCCCAGGCATCTTAGGACCACAGAAAAAAGTTGGGGGTGAGGAGAAACCTGGGGAAAAGGGAGGCACTCCTTATTTTGACCTCTAATCCTGAACCAAGCCCTGACCCCTAGCCTTGATGGTTCAAATGCCCCTAAGGAGACAACACTGTAAACCGTCCCGTAAGTGTGACAGTACAACCCCCCACCACTCTTCCCTTGTCCAAACTGCTAATTGCTAAAATTCTCAGAGCTAAAGACAAAGAGTGGGAAATGGAGATGGAGAGGCTACTAAGGAGAGTTATGAAAAGGCAAAAAAGGTCCTTCCAGTAGGGAAAATATCTAGCAGAAAGGTATTCTGCCACCATCTCATGTACTGAAATTCAATTCAGACACTAACCACCCAGTTAGTTTCAGACTCTACGGGTTGAATAGCACAGTCCACAACATGCCTGCCCCCACTTGAGATGCCAGCCACAAGTGGGGTCCCCAGGCCACCTGAATTTCTGACCAACTGGCTACAAGTCCAGGGGGTTCCTACAAGCCCCCTCAGATTCAATAATTTACTAGAATTGTTGTCACACAACAGCCTAGAAAACTGCCTCCCCCTGCCGTCTTTCCTTAAGAAAAGTCTGTGAGACTGTGCATCGCTGGGACTGTATATTTCTATTTAGTCTCCAAAAGAGGGTTTGCGGCCAATGACGAGTAAGATTCCCCATGGGGGGACAACTCAAGGCAGGCGGAACCCAATGGAGACCCCCGATGAGCTGCCTTAGAAAGATTTGGGAAGGAGCCTTGTCTCCCCTTCCCCCTGCCTGGGAAAAGTGGCTGCTGGCTCTGACTTTTCCCTCTCACCTAATTGGGAGAAAAGTCTTGAGAGTGATAAGATTAAGCTCTCTCTGCTCAGCTCTGTGAAACAATTTCAACATGTGATATATGTCCCTTAAAAGAGTTGCAGACCTCACCTCAAGGACTTTCTGCTTCGGCTGTTTGAAGAGCAACATAATTCGTTTGGGTTGTTTCTATAACGTGATAAGTGAGTCTCACAAAGCGTGCCCAAAACACTGCTACTCCCTTGTATACTTATCAATAAAAACCTCCGGTCGGCTTTATTCTGGGCTCCAGTCTTTCAGAACTGTGAGACCCCTGGCCTGCTGAGATTTAACTGCATTAAGTCTCTGTATGTTTCTTTCTTAAAACTTAACCCAAAGCCGTTCCTTCTCGTACCCTCAATGCCCGTGTTGCGCTGGACGCGACATAGAATTACTCACAAGACTCAGGAGTGCTATGCTTACAATTCGGTTTTTTTAAAGGATAAAATCAGGAACAGCCAAATGAAGAGACACATGGGACAAAGTCTGGGAGGGTCTCAAATGCAGAGCTTCCACGTTCTCTCCCCATAGAGACACACAAGGCACATCATGTCCCTGGCACATGGATGTGTTCACCAACCAGGAAGTTCCATGAGCTTTGGTGTCCAGAGCTTTTATTGAGATTCCATTACACAGGCATCATTGAATTGTTGGCCACATGACTGACCTCAATCTCCAGCCCTACACCCCTCCCCAGAGGTTGGACCAACTCTCCAATGAGATGGTTGGTTTTTCTGGTGACCATCCCCATCCTAAATCATCTCATCTCTTAGCATAAACTCAAGGTAGGATCCAGGAGGCTCAGAAGTAACAAAGACACTCCTATTACTTGGGAAATTCCAAAGATTTAGAGTCTCCCTCTCAGAAACCAGGGACAAAGGCCAGTCAAATTCTTTATTACACAATAAAAGGGAAGAAATTTCTGTACATAAAAAATGAAAGCGTCAAGGGGCCATAAATAGGAGAGAGGTACAGCCTCACACAGGCGCGCGCACACACACACACACACACACACTCACAGGACCACCATGGACTCCCTCACCCACACCATCACTCTTCTGCTCATTCTCCCCTACCCAGCCTCTCAGTCTCACACAGGCTCCACACAAGCAGAAGGGCTCCTGCAACCCATACACTTGCTGCTTCCAAAGACTCTAACCATTTGTCCATCTCCATCTGTCCTCCATGGCCTCCTGCACAATACTGGTCCTCCCTTCAGCATACTGATTTCTTGGTCTCCCCTGGAAAGGAGAGAGGGTAAAATGGTAAGGTGTGGGGCATAGCAAGGATCTGGGAGTCTGTGAAGAAAACGGTGAAATCAGGTCAACACCCAGGTCTGAGTATGTCTGTGAACCTGAGAGTGTACATATACCGAATGGGCGTGCCCTTGTGATTGTGTCTCCCTGTGTACTGTGGGAACACCCGTGCATTTTGTGTGTTCCTATTCATTCTACACATGGGCTTGTGTGGTGTGGGTGTGCCTGTGTCCCGTGTGGACACCTGTGGGATGCAGATGTGCCTGTGCCCCAGGTGTTCCCAAACATGTCAGTGCCTGGATGGGTCTTGGGGCTCTGGCTGTCCTCTTCAGAGGCTCTGTCTCCTCTAGCCTGGGGTTCCAGAGGAAGAAGAAGACAGTGCACATGGGTGGGGGAGAGAGGAACACCAAAGCTGTGGTATTGGATTCAGTCAGGGCTGTGGGCTTCCCACTTTACAGTCCCTCAAGTCCTAACACTAACACCTACAACCCCAGCTCTGAGTGATGCCATCAATTCTGTGGTGAACCAACACCCAATTCCTGGGAATCTTTTTGGTGTCTTTTTGTTCCTATCTCCTCCTCAAGGATGGCTGCAGGGCACTGTTGTCCTGTGAGTGGGGATTGGAGAGTAACTGATCTCTTCCTCTCCCAATCACCTCCCCAGGGGCCTATGCTCACCATCTTACTTCCCTTCTCCTTGGTGAGCCCCTTCCCACAAGTAAGTCCCTAAAACAGGTTCCCAGATGTGGTCCTCAGTTTCTACCCCACACACCAGGGCCTTACAGGAAGCTAAGTTCCAGGGCTGCTCTATTCCTTCTGACCTCTGACTCCACCACGCTGAGGGTCATCAGCTCTGAGCACCCCCAGATCAGCCCTGGGCGGACTGTATAATCCAGAGACTGCAGAAGAACTATGCCAAGGCAAGCCCAGCCCTCCCTGGCCCTGCTTCCTCCCTCTGAGCCCCTGCCAAAGACCCTAGCTCATGACCTTGCCTCTCCTTCCTCCTCCAGAACAAGTGAGTGAGAGGATGAGTCTGGTGGGAACACATCTTCTCCTCCACACCCAGGCTGCAATGCTTCCAATAAAACCCAACTGGTACCTATGGATCTGTCTGTCAACTGTCTATTTGTGGCCCAGGCAGGGGAAGAGAGGGAGAAAGAGGGTGGGATGGGGACAGGGAGTAAGTATATCCATTCTCCACACTTCAGCCTGAGGGAACCTTCACTTCACTCATTTCTGATAACTCTCTCCTACAGTTCAACCATAAGGCTCCCTTCTTCCCTCCAAAGACCAACTGGGGCAGCTATTTCCAAACTCCTACACTGGGCTAATTGCTCTTACTGGGCTCTACCACAATACCCTCTCCTGTCCCTAGCCTGTCTGCCAGGTCTATTGTAATGATCTGATTTTCTCTTTTAATCCCCACATCTCCAACCCAGATGATAAACCCTCTGAAGGAAGAGACTATGTGCCTGTCTTCTTTATTGCTGTATCCCCATGCCCAGCACAGGGCCTGCACATAGCAGACACTCAATAAATATTTGTTGAATGAATGACTTCAGGAACAAAAATCACAGGAATGTAGGTCTCAGCTCAGAGAGAAACGGCTATGACCCTTTGGCCATTAAGTGACTGGGCAAAGGCCACTCAGCCAACAAATATTTCCACAGCCTGGCCTGTCTAGACTGGGTCCTCTCTTGTGGCCTATTCCTCCTCAGCTTAGGGTCACACAAGTGGAATAGGGCAGACAAGAAAGGCAATCATCAGGGCAGAAGCCAGGGAGATTTAGAGTAGGAGAGGGAATTGGGAAAAAACAGTACGGGATCGAGTCCCAAAGATCTTTTCTTCATGCCTATTACTGAGGTATCCATCTCCCAGGATGGAACTCCAAAATCTGACTTCATCCCTATAAAAGAGGGTCCAATGCCTCGCATCTTAGTAATAAACCTCAAGTTCGCCCCTTTAGTGATAGGTCCTGGCTCCACCTTCTGGTGACATTTTTGACTCCGCCTCCTCTGAAGAAATGCTCTAACTCGGCCCCTTCCGGGTAATAGGCAAGCTCCACCCCTGGTGCGCGACGAGTCCCTGTGACGTAACGGTAACGGTCTGTTTCCGGGGTGGAGCAGGGAGGGCGGGAGTTTAGGCTGCGCCGACCCCTCAGCCCCCCTCCAGGTGACCCCAGCCCCCGAAAATCCTCACCTGGGGCCCCAAATCTCCCAGCCTCATGACCGCAGTGCCTTTCGCCCAGACCCCCTAAATGCCCCAGGCCTCCAAGGTGACCGACCTCCTAATTCCTTAACGTCTACTACCTCCCAAAGTCTCTAATCCCACCCTGCCCCGATGTGGCAATTGAGGTTTCCTGGGACACCTGCCTCAGGTTACCTGAAATAGACTGGCCCTGAGAATGAAAGAGAAAAGGACCGGGGGTTGGGGAATCCTTGATCCAATCATGCCGCTCTCCAGGAGACGTTTGGAGCCCGGGACATGTCGGGATTGAGGAGATACGAGGTGGCGCTGGAGGCGGAGGAGGAGTGAGTGGAGGCGGGGTTCTGCGGAGGAGGAACCTAGCCCCTCGGGTTGGGGAAGGGCGTGAGTTCTCTGGGGGCCGGAGGAGCAGGAGGGGTGGGGCCCCTAAAGGGGCGTGGGCTGTAATGGGATCCGCCTCTAAGGGGCGGGGTGGGGCCTTGAAAAGACATCCGAGGAGTCTGTGGGGTCAGCCCCGCCCCGCCCGGCCCGGCTCCGCCCTCTCTCTGCAGGATCTACTGGGGCTGCTTCTACTTTTTCCCGTGGCTGCGCATGTGGCGGAGGGAGCGGAGGTGAGGGGCCTGCCATACCGCGGACCCTCCCCCGGCATGGACGAGGCTCAGGGTCGGAGGACGGATCGGGGGGGAATCCGGGAGTCCCCGCCCCGCCTCATGCCACTGTCGGGTCGCCCCACAGCTCGGCGCACCCCCGGGAGCAGAAGCTGGAGCCTCTGCGGGGTCTGATGAGCTGTCTGTCAAGCGGCCTGGGCCCTGTTCCTCAGCGCTCGGGTCGCGGCCTCCCACGCCGCACCCCCGCCGCCACTACCCAGCCAGCCGGTGCATTAAAGATTTAAACCGAAGCCACTGTCCTTCCCTCCTGATTCTGTCGCCGCTGTCACCATTCGGGCTGGGAGCCCCCACTCCATGCTGGCTGTGTCCTTAACTGACAAGTTAAGGCTGTGTCCCAAATAGGGTGCCCTTCCATGTCCAGCTCTCTTTTATTCCTAAGGCCCCCTCATCAGTATCAGGCCTCCGGTTATTATCAGTGACTGCCTTTCACCCTCTGCTCCCACGCCCCCACGTATCCCACGACTGTGTGTAGCCCATGACGGGAACTAGATAGTCCTGGATTGGTCTTCCCCCAATCTTACTTCCACATTGATGTGTTCTCACACCAGCTCTCTGCTACCACCTTCCTCCTAGCCAGGACTGTGCCAGCTGTCCAGAGAATCTTCTTTTCCTGGGAGTGGGTCTAAAATATTTTAAGCCCCGAGTTGTGGAAGTAAGCTATGACAGGAGAGGAAGATTGCTAGAAGCTGCCTCCCTCAGCCTGCCACAGGGGAGTGACTTGGGACTGTTGATCTTTCCTGTACTTAATATCCCAAACTCCAGCTCCTCCAGTCTGATCCCAAGTTTAAAGATACTTGACATCAGCCCACCTAGCAGTTCTTGCTCCCTCCCTAGGAGAACCCAAGCGCCACACTGTTCCCTGGCACCCCTTTCTGCCTTGTCACCCAGTTGGCCTGAGACCCATTAACTCCTAACATGCTGAGAGTCAGGGACTCCGGTGGGCCTACTTTCAGTTAGGGACTGGCCGCAGCACCAGAAGAGGCACCAGAGGATGGCTTTTACTTTAAAGAGACAGGCAGTGGGTAGGGGCAAAGCTAACATTCAGCTTGGGGCTGCCCCTGCCACAGTAGGTCGTGGCTAAAGAGAAGATTTGGCCCTATCTGTAGAGAAGCAGAAGGGGAAAGATGGATGCATACCCGGAAGAATTCATTTCTTGCCTTTTCAGGTCTCTGGACTGACTGGTCCATGAGAGACCATAAAGTGTGTGGCAGTCAGCCAGGTGAGGGAGATCTGTGACAAGATGATGGCACCTCAGGGCGACCGGTTGGCTCAGATGGTTAGAGCGCAGTGCTCAAAACACCAAGGTCACTGGTTCGATTCCCACGTGGGCCAGTGAGCTGCACCCTCCACAACTAGATTGAAAACAACAACTTGACTTGGAGCTGAGCTGTGCTCTCCACACCAGATTGAAAGCAACGACTTCACTTGGAGCTGATGGGTCCTAGAAAAACACTGTTCCCCAATATTCCCCAATTAAAAAAAAAAAGATGACGGCACCTCAATCGCTGCACCCAAGCTCTGGGGCAGAAGTCCAGACCAGGGTGGGAGAAAGATCCTAAGGCCTCTGGTACTAGAAGTTCAAGATGTCTATAGGTTGTGGCCACCCTCAAAAATGGACCTGGAGTCTTGAGCCATTTCATCACAATGTCTACATTAAGAATCCTGTCAAAAGTGGAGTAGCCTGTGCAGCCTTGGGCCTGTACCTCACCAGAAATTATCACAATTCCTGAATACCTACAAGTCAACTCCAAGGGCCTTTAAGCCTCACCCTGCACATGAGGGAGAAGCTCCAGTTGTTCAGCCTGGGAAGGGGACTGGTCCCTACTCTTGGAGCTGATGGTCCCTTCTGATTGTTACAGCAGCCCTGCAGCAGAATGAGATACCCAGGGAAGGTGTGAGGCCCTTTCCCAAAAGAAGGCCTGCCCCATAGAAGGTAGCTGGCACAGAGCAAAAGGCTGCAGAAGGCACCCCTGCAACAACCAGATAAGGGCTGAATTATTGGTTTATGGCTCAGTTTATGTTTCAAATACGGAGCAGGACTTGAGGGTTGAAATCCCCAGACCAAGAGTGGGAAATTCTCAAGGTGCCAGAGGCACCAAACTTAACAGCTAGCCCCTGTCCTAGGCAATTCCTAGCTTCCTGAAAAAGGACCAGAGGAGGAGGAGGTGTTTTGTTGGGGGCTGAGGGGAAAAGGGGAGTGAGGGCTGGATATGGATTAGGAGAGAAGGGACAGAAGGAGATGGGAGGTTGGTGCTTTAGCAAGAAGATGGGATGCGGAGGGTGGAGAGGTTATTGAAAGCGGTATTACTGGACCTGGGTGGGGAAGAGGGATGTTTCTCCAGGCCCACAGTGGAGAGAGGCTGGAATTTGAATAGAACAAAAGAGGCAATTGATCTCTTGAGTCTGAAGTCTCAATAAGCCAGGAACTGAGTCTGGAAACCCCAAGCCCCTTTTGGCAAGAGGCTGGCGTTTCTGGGACAGGACTAGACAAAAACAGGAAGATTTATTGGGTCTTTTACCTGTTCAATAGCAGCAATCTGGCACCAAAGACATTTCACCTTCCCTCATCTGCCCTCCTTATCCACCCACTCCCTGTCTCATCTTCCTAGGGAAAGCAGCCCCCACCTCAGCATCCCCAAGGCATTCCCAAGAACACCAAACAGGGCCTTTACCAGCTTCTCTGAATATGACTGGCCCCAGCCAAGAAGCCTCCTCAGCCAGAAGGGCCTGCTTTAGGGATCCACTCCCATCAATTCCTCCTGATAAAATAAGCAGGCTAGGGCAGGAAACGGGGAGGGGGAAATGAAGGCAAGTTAGTGCTGGCTTGCCCTCTGCTCCCATAGGACCAACTACTCCATCATAATTTTGTGTGTTAGTGTGATTGTGTGATGGGATGATTGTGAAAACACAACTGTGTGGGAGTGGGACTTTGAGTATAACTGGGGCTGTATAATTCTGTCAATGGCTGTCTGACCATGTGAGGGTGATCGAGTGACTGAGGTATAACTGAATGTGTAACTATGGGTAGGTGAGTGTGAATGTCCATCATTGGATGCCTCTGAGGATCCTGGGCTTCCCTTGCTCAGTTACTGGACCATCAGTCCTCAGTCATGCACCACCCCTCTCCTCAGCTTCTCTGCCCAGCACTTATGAGCCTATGGGAAATGGCACTCCTAGAAAAAGAGGGGGTCTATGGCACGGGTCTGGGGCAGGAGTGTCACAGAATAAGCCATACATCTTTACCTGCCTCTGACTCACCTGGTGCCCCAGGTAAAAAGTACCCAAATAAAAGGTAAGGGAGAAGGAGGAAAGAGAAGAAAGTATCCAGGCTGAGCAGCATGAAGGGGCCCTCACCCACCATCAGCCTCCTGCTGCTACTGTTGCTTCTGAGCCCAGACCCTGGAGCAGGTGAGTACTTGGGGGTCTAGAAGGCTAGGGATCTGGGTAAATGGGGTGAAGGGAAAAGGGGCCCAAGAAATCCAACTTCCAGCTGTCTGACGGAAGGGTTTTGGGTCAGGAGCCCTCTGAACACATGGCCCCACTGTCCCCTAGCAGTGCTACTGCCACCCAGCACTACCTGCTGTACTCAGCTCTACCGACAGCTGCTTTCAAACAAGCTACTGAGGAAAGTCATCCAGGTGGAACTGCAGGAGGCTGATGGGGACTGTCACCTACAGGCTTTTGTGTGAGTTCTGACCCTACCCTTGATACTGACCCCTGACTCTGTCCTCAGTTCCAACGCCTGATGCTGATCCCAACCCTGGCCCCAACTGCTAATTCTGATGTCACCCCAGGTTGTCATCTGGACTTTGCCCTAACCCCTGGACCCTAATTAACCTCATCCCCAAACTATGATTTTGGCTTTGGACCTTTCCTAGGCTTCACCTGTCTCAACGCGTCTGTATCCACGCCAAGAACCTCAGCCTGGCTTGGTGGTTTGAGCGCCAAGGGAGAAGACTCCAGGGGACTTTGCCCAACCTGAATTTTGGGCTGATAGAGAAAATGGGCCAGGGACCCCAGTAGCCAAAACAATAAAACAGTATTGAACAACAGTCTCTGATTGTGGTGTCCAAGTTCTACGCATTCTGTGAGCCCTGAATCTGAATCTGGAAGACATCAATAAACAGAAGAACCTCCTCATTCTCTTTATTCACACCTTCACAATCCCTGCCAGGGGCAAGGCCAAGAGCCAGGGACCCACACACACTACACCTACATACATACATGCAGAGAACAATGTTTCCTGCCTCACATTCACATGGGCACACACGGACACAGGCATACACACCTACACACATTCTGCTGATGGGCCTCCAGCTTTGGGATGAAATCAGAGGTCCAGGTACCTTTCATTTGGCCAGTTTGGAACAAGAGTCTCATAGAAATGAGCTCCAAACAGAACTTTCAGCTGAGACCCCATACACCCATGGGGATTCACTGTCCTGCCTGGGTTTTATCTGTCCGTCCATCCACACCAGCAAGATGGAGTTATAGGTGGAATCAGCTGAAGCCCTCCTGGGTCCTCTACAGGTTTGGGGCTCCTAGAAAAATCAGGAGGCAAATCAAAGGGGATAGTAGGACTGGATCTTGGCCCAGACACCCTGAGAATGAAGGAGGAGACCCAGCTCTGAGCTTAACACTCAGAATGAATAGGGGAGCCCAGCTCTGAGTGAGCCCCAACACCCTGAAGGTGAAGGAGTGGACCTAGGTCTGGGTTCATTCACATCAAGAATAAGGGAGGGGACCAAAGTCTGATCCAATACACCCCAACAATAAGGATAGATATTCAGTTTTGAGCCTAACACACCGAAAATGAGGAGGGAGTCCATCTAGAAGCCCCAATAGCCTGCAAAAGAGGGAAGTGACCCAACTCTGAGCCCAGGGACTCAAGAATGAAAGGCCCATCCCTGAGCCTAGATATCATAAGAATGAGGAGACCCAACATCCTCACAACGACTGGGTCTTCTGACTTAATCCAGACACTCAAAATGAGAGCACACATCTCCGTGTCCAAACCTCCTGGAGTTCCTACGCACCTGGAAGCTTGTCCACTGGAATCATTGGGGCCAAGAACCCAGGCTTTTGGGGTCCATCCTTCCCATCCGGTTTTAGTCTCAGCCTGAAGCATAAAAAGGCAGATATCTCCCTGACAATGTAGGGCGTTTCAGTCTCCTCCAAAAGGGTTTATTAGTAAAAGATCAGGAGAGGAGTCAGTGAGAATCATGAAGTGATTAGGGGGCGGAAGGGAGAGTAATTCCAAAATCAGACAGGTTCAGTGGGAAGACATGAGGGGTGGAAAAGGGTGTGGTTTATGGGTATCAGAGGGTCTGTGTGAGATCAGAGGCTGAGACACCAATGGCAGTCACTTACCAGAGCCCCAGTGCCAGGGCCCCAGCAGCCAATCCCAGGAAAGAGAAGATTCCCAAAGATGCCAACACAGCCATCTGTTCCAGGGGGTCCCTGTGGTCTGAGGGGCAGGGTCATATGCCACTGTGAGAGTGAGCCTGACCAAACTCAGTGTCTCCTTCTCTCTGGGGTTTTCCCATCCTCCAACACCTTTGCCCCTCTACCCCAGCTCACCAAGTGGCCTTGGGTCTGGCAGGAGGGAGGGCCTTGGGGGAGCGGGGCTGTCCATCTGTGGATTCTCCTTTGGCTGCGTGTATGGCTTACCCCCAGCTGGTATCTCCTTTGGTAGAGGCCCTGAAGGGAGGCAAGACCTGAGGAGAATTATCCATGCAGGGTAGGGACAGAGGGCAGGGCCTGCGGACAAGCCAGGGCCTTGCTTGGACACAAGAAAACCTAGGAGGCAGAGCCTGCAAGGGCAGGGCCAGCTTCTGGGGATGTAGCAGGGGTGGGGGCTGAGGGGTAGGGCTTAAACTAGGACAGGGTTTAAGCTAGGGCAGGGCTGCAGGCAACCCTGCATGAAGCCTGGGATAACAATTGCCAGGCCACATGGATCGGGCATGTGCCAAGCAGCCTGGTTCTTGCCAACTGGTCCAACTGATAGATGCTGAGGGGCGGGGCCTCTGCCCTTTTCTTTGGCTCTGTCTCTCACCAGTGCTCGGAGTCCCCCAAGCCTCTGGGCTCCAGGCGCTCCAGGTGCCAGCGTCCAGAAAGTCCCGGGCACTGACCCGCACCGCATGGGGCAGCCCAGCCACAGCGTCTGTGATCACCTCCTCTAAGCCAGCTGGCTCCACCTAGCAGTGAAGATAGTTCATTGCCTCATTATTCAAGCTGTAAGCGCTGAGCCTACCTGTCCCCCAGCCCCAGCACCCCTTCCTCCCAGGCCTGTCCCTGTCATCCTGGTGGAGCCATATGGGCCTCACATGGGGTGGCTGGTGGTGTCAGGTCTACACCCAGTGTGTGGAAGACAAAAGTGCACAGTGGTTATATAGACAGGCTATGCCATCAGACTGCCTGGGTTCAAATCTTACTGGGTGACCTTGGGCTTCTCTGTGCTTCAGTTTCTTCATTTGTAAAATAGAGGTGAATACACCTAAACAAGATAATGCATGTACAGTGTGTAGCTCAGTGCCTGGCAGGTACACAGTGCTCAATAAATATTGGTTATTATCTGAGGCAGCCACTCCTCAGACCTGATGCTATCTCCAGAGGTAGGAATTCACTACTATCCTTACCTGAGTGTATATATATATATATATATATATATATATATATATATATATATATATATGAGTGTTTGTATGAGAATGTACCTCTGGATGAAAAGCACTTTTCCTAGAAAAGTTATTTTTAAAAAGCCACTGCTGTCTTCTCACAGAGAGGCCTTCATCAGAGTTACTACCCTGAAGAGCAGACGCTTGGTCTCTAGGTCCCTGCTGTAACCCCAGCACCCAACACAAAGCCTGACCCGTGGAGAGCACTCTGTAGGGGGAGGTGACGGCTTCAGTGACCTGTCATTGCAGAAATCCATGCAGAACACCCAGGAACATGAAACCAGAGATAAGACCTGCAGCCCCAAATTGGGACACACTCTGGACCGGGCCTCACCATGGACCAGGCAGGATGCTGCACTGGACGGTACTGCAGCCGGAACTTGAGCAAGAAGTGGGGCTGGCGGGGCCAGGAGGCAGGGTACATCCAGCTGGCACGCAGGCGGCGGGGGTAGCCAGGTACTGACTCTACCCGAAGCCCCTGGGGTGGGTCAGGACGCACTGAAGGTGGTGGAGACACAAAGTAAGGGTAAGCGACAGGTACCCATACCTTCCCCACCACCTCCCAAAGGAAGGCAGGTGTGTGCCTAAAGGTACCTGAGGGAGGCACTTCCAAGGGGGTTGGGGAAATCTTAAGCTTTATCATCCATTAGGCTCAGGACCTGTCTGTCATCCCTATTATAACATGAGCTGGGATCTGGGGACAGGTTTTTGAAAGGTTTGTTGAATTCAAGAGTGATTCTGCTTTCATCCAAAGAAGATGAGTTGGCCCAAATTTCAGCCAGAGCTTTAGAACCCCCCTACCATGCACAGATCAGAAGGAAGGAGGGACCAGTAAAGGCTTCCACAGGACAGGGAGGACTGATATGGCTGCCTTCAGCTCAGGGCCTAGAAGCAGAGAGGTAGCTCCAAGGATTGGCAACCAGGAAGAACTTGTGAGGAGGGGGTCGTGGCAGCCGCCTCTAGAGGCGGAGGTAAACCTGCCTCCTGGGCTCTGATCTCATTGGCTTACTAGTCTCCATGGGGGCCATCTGCGCACTGAAACAGGGTCTATGTTGGGAAAGAACTGTTTGGGAGTTCTGGCAGGCCTGGGGGGATATCTGTACACTCAAGTCTGTTTGGGGTCTCTGTGGTGGGGATCTTGAACTCTGGGGATAGCTACTCACAGATGCTCTGCAAGCTCACATCCAGCAGGCGTGTGCTGGCCCCCAGGGGGTTCACCTCAGTCACATTGATCCGGTACTGGCTCCAGAACTCTGCCCCATGGACCACACAGCGGGTGGCCCCTGGGGGGTCCTGTGGGCATGGCCAGGGCCCTGTGGATGGACTCACCCTAGGAGGGAGGATGTGGTCTTGAGCTTTGGAAATGCTCATTGTGGGATCCAACTGGAGCCCTCCAGCCTCTCCCTCACGTCCTACCTCTGGCCATCAGCTCCTGGCACAGTCTTCTTCCTGGAAGGGAGGGGGCCATCTGAGGTCAGGAAGGAAAAGGTCCTCCCTCCCTCTAAGGTCTTCCTCAAGACCTTCCTCCCTGCCTCCCATCCCCACATTGTGCCAGCACACACCCAAATATACAGACCTACACACGCAATCATGTACACACCTGTAGGAGGTGAGGTAACGGGTGGGTAAACCGCTAACTTGGCTGGGACTCCAAGTGCAGGAGAAGTTCTCATAGTCGGCTGCTCGGCAGGAGACAATAGGGCGGGCTGGGGGGTCTAGAGGCAGAGGCTACAGCTGGAGATTGAGAAGTTCCCAGTCCTCCCAGCCCAGAGGGCTTACTCAGGACCTTGATTCCCTCAGGAGCCCTATGTCTCATCACTGTCACCCAATACTCCCCAACTCACAGCCCAGCTGCAGGGTCACCATGCCCCCAAGTGCACCATCCAGGGTCCGGCAGATGTAGGTACCCTCGTCAGTGCTATCTGCCAGGGCTAGGACCAGTTCATGCCCTAGCCCAGAGTCGGGTCCCTGGAGCAGCCTCGTTTCCCCGTCCCGAAACCAGGACACCGGGGCCCTAGGGGTGAGATGAGGTGATGATAGACAGAGGCAAGATTTAAAGGCTAAGTCAGACTATGCCACAAGCTCTCCACTGGCTTCTCACTGTGCTTACAATAAAACCCAAACTCCCTTTGCGGGCTCACAAAGCCTCTGGTGATCTAGCCCTGGACTTCCTTTCCTTCTTCAGCAACTCCGTCTCTCCCCATCACCTACTACACTCTAGTCCTGTCTTGTCCCATTGGTCTTCTTTCTGTTCAAGAGTTTTGAGCTCATTCCCACCTCAGGGCATTTGCACTAACTGGTCCCTCTGTCAGGAATGCTTCTTCTGCCCCAAGCAGCCTGACTGCCTCCTTCCTGACCTTCACAAATCAGCTTCAATGTCACCTCCTCAGAGAGGCTTTCCCTGATTACCAATAAAAGAGAACTACTCAGCTATTCTCTTCTACATCACTCTCTTTTGATTTTTCTGCTCTGCAGGTATAACTACCTGGCAGATTCTTATTTGCTTATTGTCTGTCTGCCCCACCAGGATATAAGCTCTGCGAGAGCCAACACCTAGCCTGGCTTGTGCACTGCTGTAGCCCAGGGCCTATGGTTTAAGGGTTAGGACAGATAGAGAGGTGAGGATTACAGACACAGAGGGCAAGGAGGGGAGGGGCACGATGACTGGGCAGGGTCAAGAAAGGACCATGAGTGTCAGCCCAACAGGCAGGTGGGGGGCACTTACCCAGCAGTCACTCCAGGGCAACATAGCGTCATGGACCTTCCAGACTGCCCATACTGGACCCCTGTGGAGAGCAATTCTAAGGAGAGGCTCTTCCTTTCCCTCTCCCCAAGCACCTACTTTGTGAAAGTGACAGGGTAAGGGGCAGACTTTTAAGCTCTAGGTGGGGTCATTGGGTCAAAATATCATATTCTAATCTAGAGACAGAAATCAGAGGACAGGATAGAGAGGGGATGTTGCCGGGTTGGATGCCAGGGGCTGGGGGTCGCAGGTTAGGCATGGGAAGGGGCCCCAGGGAGGGTGGCAAGTCACAAGTCAGAGTTGGGGTCATAGAACAGGGTTCTTCTCACCTGGGGGGCCCCAGGCCTGGGGGCAGGAGGAGGCGGCAGACACCAGGGCTGTAGCCACGGCCACCAGGACCCTGCTCAGCCCTGTGCAGCTGCTGCTCATCTGTGAGGAGAAAGGCAGTGTCAGCGATTCCCCATCCCAGATGTGGGAGGCTAAAGCCTGCCTCCTCCTCTTCCAAACTGGGGCTTTTAGCAGGAAAACTGAAGTACCGAGTGGGGTAAGAATATCAGAAATCACTGGGGGATCTGATCTAAGGTCCCACTTTCTACTATACACACAGTGCTGCATGTGTGTATGCGCGCGCGCACACACAGACACACACACACACACACACACCCTCCATCTCAGTCCTGGGCTTAGGGCCCAGAACAAAAGCCAGAGGCGACAGACTGTGCCAGCACTGCCCCGCCCCCATCCTCCACACCACCCTTGGTGCCCACCCCTGGCACCAAGAACTGGCACCAGCTCCATCACTCGCATTAACTCTTGCAATCCAACTGTTGGGAATTCCGGTGTCCACCTGGCCCAGGGCTAGTCATTGCCTCTGACTGACCTGAGGCATCCCTCATCACCCAAGGATTGTCATGGTGGGTCTGAGCCCATCCTGTACTCCTGCCATGGGACCTAGCCCTGCTCTGGCCGCCAAGCCTCTTCTCGCGTGGGCCTGGCTCCTTGCTCTGGCTCCTTGGACCACTCATCTGGGCCGATTGAAGTCTTATTGGTCTCAAGCCTATGAGGCTGGATGGGGCTAGGGTGCAGGCTGAGGCTGTGTAGTTAAGCAGATCCAGATGCCCTGGCTGCTGCCCGAGGCTGGGGGCGGGCGAGGAGCCAGCAGATGGAGACAGGGTGGCGGGGAAGGGAGAGGAGGCTGAAAGGAGCTGGGAGTCTGCAGGGACAGGGGCCTAGAATTGGAGCCACAAGACCAAGAGATGATCAGAGATCAGGACTGGGAGGTGAAGTAAGGTCTGGGCTGGGGCAGCAGAAACTCAGGAAGGCCGAGGAACTAACCAACTATGAGTGTATGGGGGTTGGAGGGTGCTAGGAGAGAGGGATGCTGGATGGGGGAAAGCAGAAGGAAGGCAGTGGGGAACTGGCCATGTGGACAGAAGGGGCAGATGGGGAGAGGGCCCTGCGAGTGGGGGTGCTTCAGAAGAGGAGGAGCACAGATCCCTCCCAACTGGAGCAGAGCAGGGGCCTCCACGTGTCTGTATGTCTGGGTGTCTAGTGGCTCATCCCTGGCCCCCCAGCCACATTTACCCTGCTCAGCCCCACCTACCTCGGTGATCCCAGTGGCTGAGCGTCCATGGCCTCCAGGACTTCCTCCCACCAGCTACAGCACCCGTCTCAGAGCCACTCAGTTCTGGGACCCCAGAATCATCCCCTCCTTCCCTTTCCCTGCCCCCGCCCCTCTGGGCCCTGGAGCTCAGCCGCCCCTGGCCAGGCCCCCTCCCCGCTCTTTCCTCCTCCCTTCCCACCCTCCTCCTACCGAGGCCCTGGGAAGGGAAGAGGCCTCCCCTCAGTCTGGAAAGGAAGCCACAGGCGCAGCCAGCAAGAGGGAAAGGAGGGCTGCTTATGACCCTATCAGGGATAGAGTCCCTTGTTTTCACACAGCCAAACACAGTCACTTTCACATATGGACTCACTAGGTACACTCAACAAAAAAACACTCCCTTTCAACAAACGTGGATACAATCAAATGAAAAATCAGACACATACTCTTGCTCCCACTCTTTTCACTCCCTAGCAAATATTTCCTTAGGGCACAGCTGGCTGTGTTTTGAGGGGAAGGGAGGCCCCAGGTGGGGGGATATAAAGAAAAGCTAGAGAGTCCAGTTTCTCCTCCCCTGGATGTTCCAGCCATTTCTCACCTCCCCCTCCACTCTTTGGGCCCCAGCACCAGGAAATGCCTTTGGTCCCTTGGTGCCAGATACACAAGACCGACACTTACCCTCAAACACACTCTCAGATACAGCTACTCACAGTCACACCAATACACTCAGATATCCTCACTCAGACTCATACATTTACATTTACACATACCCAGACTCACACAGACACACATCCTATTCTTCCTTTCACAGTCACAGGCATACTTACCATTCTGCTCCTGGGATGGGGTCATAGCACCCCCTAAAAGCAACTCCTCGTCGTGGTTTAAGGCCCCTCTTCCAGGGACCTCTTAGCATGGCAGACATCCCGCATTCATCACTGTTACAGGCCCCAAGGTAGCCAGAGACAAAGGTGAACAGGGGAGTCAGGCACAGGGGTACAGAGAGACAGACATGCAGAGAACCTGAGAGGCAGAACTGAAACGCAGACACACAGAGAGATACGTAGGGAGACTAAACTGTAAAGAGACACAGAGCCATAGCTCTAGGAAGACAACAAACAGTAAGGAGAGAAAAAGAAATATAAGGAAACTGAGTCAGGCAGGGAAATAGAAGATAGGGAGCCGTGGATCAGTGACAGGGATTCTTGAGTACAAAAAAGAGGAGGGGAAGCCAAGTGTGTTGGGATGGGTCTGTCTATGCTGGACACTCAGTGGAAAGGTTCGTCCCATTGGCTGTTGAAGTGGGTCCCTCAGATTGGAACACAGCTCCACTTCCACACAGTCTGTTAGGACACAGGACACACACATAGTACAAGTCTCACTCTTGCTCTACTACTCCTGAAGTCACACTGGTGCACACAAACCCAGCCACCCCCTCTCTCACTGGCAGAAACAGTCTGAAACTTTCCCAAAACACATTCCTTTATGTGGTCACAGGCCGTCTCACACACAAACAACACGACCCAGTTTCTCACCTAAACTGCACATGGGCAGATACGCACTTAATCCCACACTTGCACAGCACACGCAGTCACATTAGCTGACAGTTGCACGAAGTGACAATCGCGGAGCCTCACACACTGGCCTCGTCACACACAGCCTCACAGTCACACACACATTGACAGTTCATCAGTCACCTGGGGCCCTTCAGGTCGTCACCACCCTGCCGCACCCTCTCCTGGAAGGCTTCCTCGTGCATACCCGCGGGCCCCACCACGCCTCACCTTCCGCGGCCTCCGCCGCCAGCGCCCTCCGCCCTCGCCCTCTGCCCGGGCCTCGACTCCCTCCCGCCCTGGGGCCCCCGCAGTAGGGGCGGCTCCACCCAGGCACCAATGGAAGGAGAGGGGTGAAATAGGGAGGGTCTCGGCCCATTGGAGCCTCCAACTGCCAATCACCTCCACCCCCACCTCTGCCGGACACTTCCTGTCCTGTCCCGGACTGAAGAGGCTGCGGGGAGGACAGTCTGGGGCTGGATTCTTGAGTTCTAGCCTGAAGGCCTGTCCTCCTGAGCCACCAGGACTGGAATCTCTCAGGTCCCTCCCCCTACCTACTGTCCACAAACAACCTGAAGTTCGGTGGCTCAGGAGCCACTGGGCAGGTGACTGGAGAAGCTGAAGGTGCCCGACTCCAGATAAGATAACGAAGGATTGGTGTAGGGCACTGGTTCTCAAACGTTGTTGGACATTGTGGTTTTAAAATTGCCAAGCCACACTCCAAACCAATTAAATCAGAATCTCTGGAGGCTGGACCTAAGCATCAGTATTCTTCAAAACTCCAAAGATGATTCCAAAATGCAGCCCAATCAAAAGTATAGGGTAAGGTAGGTGGGTAGGGGTAGGGGTGTGTGTGTGTGTATGTGCGCGCGCACGTGCGCTCCTTAACAAACCAGCTACCCATCCAGTGTTCTCATCCATTCCCCAGTGACTGGGGGCTTAAGGGAGATGTGTACCATGTTTATCTTATCTGAGCTCCTTCCAGACCAGGGCAACACTCCAAGTCCCAGACCCTTCCCCTCCAGGGTCTCAAGGAAGAAAGAACCCTGGGCAGGAAGGAAGATAGCCAAGGTTCTCCTGGGCCAGGTTATCACTGTCTGCCCTTGGTTGATCCCCCCCCCTCCCCGCCCCGCAGAGACTCAATTCCCTTGAGAGGAAAATGGAGACAAAAAGCTTGTGGCCATCCTTGCATTGTTCACAAGCCCTGTCCTCACCTAAAAGTTTAGAGGACACTAAACTTTTGGCATCAGGTCTTCTGGGTTGCATGGCCTGTTGTTCCCACAGGGTTATACAGTGTTGTCAGTTACATAGTCTTGCTGGGGAAACAGGGCCAGAGAGGAGGGGATAGACCTAGGGTCACTCCAAGAACCATCTCATCCTTCCAGGCCCTGGGACTCCTAACTTTGGCAGCCCCTTCCCTGCCGGAGCTGTTTTTGGCCCCATGCAATGATTAAGGCACAGGGATAACAGAGGTGTACAGAGCCTGCACATACGTGCCGCACACTGGAGTCTGGAGAAGCCAAGAACACAAAGCCATGTACACATTCCCTACCCGCCTTCAGCCCCTGTGGGCTGGAGCAGAGCCAAGCTGCAGCCACTCACAAAGCCAGGGTTCTGGCCAGCAGCCCAGGGTCTGGCCACTGACCACTGGGACCAGGATTCTGCTAACCAGCTCCCCACCAAAACTTCAGGCCCAAGCTTAGTGAGCTGACACCCTAGGGGTGGTGGCAAGGGGGGCTCTTACTTTCCCAAAGCCTCAGCCACACACAAGAACACAGGATTTTAAATCAGTTTCCTAAACTGAGATGGCTTTGTTACTCCAGGAGTAAGAGAATCTATAGGCCAGACATAACACTGAGTATTCATTTTGTTCAGAGATTTAGAGGGGAATTTTGGTATCCTTAAGTGGTTGCACATCTGCAGGCAAAGAAAATTTGTGGCAGGAGCTATGCCTTCAGCCTTTAACCCCAGACCTCCAAGGGTTAGAGATCACATTCCTCTGGCGTTAGAATTTGTGATTAAAGTTTGAGAAGTACAGTTTTATTGACCCCACATCTGCCCAAACCCTAGGCACTGGTACTTTCAGACAGAAGGCCCTGGGGTCAGCGTGGTCAGGAGATGGCTGCTGTCTCCCTGTCCTTTGGCCCCAGGCTGTAATGAACCTCAGGAAGTGCTCTTAGTCTCTCCGCAGCCTGGAAGGGGAAGAGGGAGGGTAAGGGCTGCCCAGAATGGTAGTATGGAGTTATGAATGAGAGCTTGTGGGACCAGGAGGCTGGTGATAAGGACTGCTAGAATAACCAGAGGATGAAGGAATTGAGCAGCTCCTGAGTCCCTAAGAATGCCCAGGTTATGAAGGTTCTCAGGGTCATGATTGTTGGGATCCCTTGAAGAAATGGGAGAGTCCTGACCTGCTCAGGGGTGAGATCCCTCTGAGCCTGGGCAAGCATTTCGTAGCCAACCATGAATTTCCGGACAGTGGAAGAGCGCAGGAGTGGAGGGTAGTAATGAGCATGCAGCTGCCAGTGGTCCCAGTTGGCTTCAGCCTCTGATCCCATGGGAGCCCCTAATAGGAAGAAGGCAGATATGGCTGATAATGGCCCTTTTTTAGTTCTGCAGCCTAGCCACTACCCCCAAACCAGGCCAGGTGCCTGAAAATTACATCTCCCAGCATTCTGTGCCAGAGAGGAGACCAGACATTGGAAAATACAGTGGGAGACATATTTCCACCAAGTTCCTTGCTCCACCCTCATTCCCAGCAGCGCTACACTGGACATTTCCCCCAGCAAGAGTTTCAAGGACTGCTGAGGGTTGCAGTCCACTGGGTGGGGCACAGGAGCCCAGAAATGATGTTGGGGCTACATATGGGTGTTCAAAAAGCCTCACCGTGCCAGCCCATGGTGTAGGGAAAGGAGGTCTCAAATAGGTTGTCGTATTTGGTCAAGAGCTTCTTCATGATGAAGGCTAGATCTGGAATCAGAGTCTGACTCTCAGCCAGGGGCCTAGATGCTGGCCCTACCAGAGCCACCCTCATAGGAGCCTGGCCCCAGGGTCCTAGTTGGGAGACTTACCATCACGCTCAGCAGGGGTCAGCTCAGGCAGCCGCCGCACATGCCGACGGGGCAGCAGCAGTGTCTGGAAGGGCCACACTGCCCAGAAGGGAACCAGCACTAACCAGTGCTCACTGGTTAGAACTAGACGTTCCTGGGCAGACCAAATAGAGATGAGGTCATCAAAGCAGTTGTTGGGGGTCAGCAAATAGGCAAGGGAAGCAGAATTAAAAATGTACCCAGAATCTGATGGCTTCTCACCAACTCCAACACTACCACCCTAGTCTAAGTCACTACCCCCTTTCCTTTAGCTTATTGCTATGGCCTCCTACCAAGTCTCTCTGCTACTTCCCTTCTACCCTTCTCCTTCACACACCTCTCTCTTTTGGGGTGAGGTTAGGGGCTCCTTGGGGACAGGGCCTGGCTTTCTCCCACCTTCCTGAGCAGCTCCTGGCGGCCATACTCCATCAGCAGGGGCTCTCCATGCTGACTCTGATAGGCCCGCTGAGATCGCTCCTCACGCTGGGCAATATCTGGCAGGAAACTGCTGGCCCACACCTGTCAAGGAATAGGAACAGAGAAGAAAAGGCAGGTTCTTCACCCCGAAGCCTCCACATCAGTAGCACACTCTCTGTCCCATCCTGTACTCCAACTCCTCTCCCACTCTCCACAGTACTGGCTTGGATCAGCCTAGAAATCCACTAGAGCCTCTGACACACACTTACCTGGCAGTGGGGGTGGGGGTTGGAACAGCCCATCATGGCTCCTTTGTTTTCAAAGATCTATCAGGTAGGGGTAGAGACCTTTAGTAGCCAAAAAGACACCAATTCAATCCCTCCAAACCACACCGTGTGGAAACAGGAATGCTACTTTCCAGAACTAAAGCTGGACCACCTGCTCCCTGCCCATCCAGGGAGAGGAGGCAACCTCACAGACCTGCACCCAAGGGTACTGGGCACCCAGCTCTTCTGTGACTGAGGCCCACACATCCACAACAGCGCGGATCTCAGGAACTGACATGAGTGGCAGAGTCACATCCGACCAGGGGTGGAAGCACAGCACCTTACTAAGCAGAGGAAGGGAGGGAGGGATGACAGCAATATAGGGCTTGGCTGTGCTAGGGGCAGGGCCCAACCCCAGTGCTCAGTCCAGGCCCTGGGTTGGAGGTTGTAAGAGAGGAAGTCCATAGTTACCAAACGCCTCGAGCAGCCTCTGCTTGGAAAAGGGGGTGATCACTGGGTCCTGAGATAAAAGGGTATCATTCTCTGCAACAGAAGTACCCCCAAGAGGTCCACCCTCTTCCCTCCAACAGCAGCTAGAGCTAAGTTACCTGGATTGGGTGCATCAGGCTGCAGAGCTGGGAAGTCGTTGTCAAACAGGAAGGTGCTATCGTAGTGGGGATTCACCTACAGACAAGGATGGGCTAGAAGCGTTCGCTGCTCCGTACCATAGGTCATCTGGTGGACTTCAAGGGCTGGACAGTGTAGAAGAAGGTGGGGACTCTGGGCTCAAAAACACTTGATGAGATATGACCCAGAAAGAAGTCCACTACCCTGTGGGTGAGGGGTAGTTCTAAGAGGGAGCTACATCCCCTGGCCCAGCCTGCAGATGTAGGCTCTAAAGGCTCACCTCTCCATTGGCCCGTGTGGCACCAGGACACAGAGGGTTGTGGGGGTCATGGCGGGGCACCGCTTTCAAAAGCGAGGGCTCTACTTGTCCCTGCCAGGGCCGCTTCATACGGTGAGCTGACACCAGCACCCACTCATCCTGTAGCGGGTTGTAGCGGATATGCTGATGCTCTGGGGGCAAAGAGTAAAGATCAGTCAGCAAAGCTCTCTTCCCCTCTCGCTCCTGGGTCTCACCCACCAGCAGGCCCCAACTCGGAGACATCCTCTCCGCCCCGTCCAGCTCAGGAGCTGAAGGGCCGGGCGTGGGCATTCCCAGCGCCAAGTAGCTTACAGGACAACTAGGGAGTGTCTCCGCCGCGCGGGCCTGGCGGGGCGCGCGCGCGGACCTGGGGGTAAGGAAGACAACTTCCTAAGGAAAGGAAGGGCTCGGCTCCGCGTCCTAGTGAGTCCTGCCCACCCTGCAGTTACCTCTTGCCTGAAAGGGTGTAGCGGTAGCGTCCGCCTCTGACCCCTGCCGGTGCTGCTCAGGACCCACTCCGCTGCGCGACATGAGGCCACAGTTGTTGGGAGAGATCTTCTGAAACGTATGCCCAGCTGCCTGTCACCCATTAATAGGTCTTCCAAGCCCCGCCCCACCCCCCGATGATTGGCCGATCTCCGGCACGTGACTGCCTGAGGGGCTGACCATCCACCTGGGGGTGTGGCTCAGGGCGGTCTAGCTCTATAGGGGGTGACTTTGGTGACTCCCCCTCTACTCCAGGGCCAAAGCCAATAGCCTGGAAAAACCTCCGTGAAACGTACTTACTGCAGATCCTTTGGCTCCAGGACACTTACAAGATTTCTTTACAGTATTCAGTCATTAATTTGGTCATTCATTCAGCAAATATTTACTGAGTGTCTATCTCCCCTGTGTCCGCCACCTAGGTTCCACATGGGGCAAAAAGATGCCCTTGTGTGCACAAGTCAGGCATGGCTTCTGCCCTCCTGGAGCTTACATTCTAGGGCCAAGTACGGGTAGAACCCTGGATCCACAATGACCTCATTTACCTGCTTCAGTGGCTATGGTGGAGGACGGGGCGGGGTGGGGTGGGGGGCACGCATTGATCTGCCTCAGCTGAACCCTGGCCTCAAGTATTACCTGGAGAAATGGGTACTTCACCGTAACCGTACTTCATCCCCACCAGATAGCAGAAACAGATTTAGGGAAAAAAGACTAAATAACTGTGAACGAAAAAGGGACTATGTAATAAGCCTGGCAAGCTAGTGTGGCAGAGGGGGCACATGGCAGGTCTAACAAGCTCAGTGACCAAAAGTAACTACAGATGATGGTCGGATCACAAATTCCTAACTGGACAGGTTACAGTGGGTAGTCACCGCCCAAGCCTATACATAGCTTCCTCAGCAAAGGTCAATCTTTACCTTAAGTGAGCTCTCCATCCGTTGTTCTTATGCATCTAGAATACCTTGGAAATGCCAGAGTAATTTTCTTTTCCAGACCCCTCAAATGCACAACTGCACAAGATCACAGAACCCCTCATTGTTATCTTTTTCCCTACATACAATCTCTATGTGCTGTAAATACTAATTAATAACTATCCTGTATCCACCAATGTAAAAGAAGTATGTGTTTCTCCATTTTACTTTTTATCCACTCCTAAAGATTTCCCCACTTTGCTTTTTCCTGCCTCCTTAATATACCACAAATGGATTTTACGTACCTCCCTTAGGTTTTCTCCTTTGATTCTAAACATATAAAAGGAACTATAAAACTGGGGTGGCTGATTGGCTCAGTTGGTTAGAGCGCAGTGCTCATAACACCAAGGTCAGCGGTTTGGTTCCCACATGGGCCAGTGAGCTGCACCCTCCACAACTAGATTGAAAACAATGACTTGACTTGGAGCCGATGGGTCCTGGAAAAACGCACTGTTCCCCAATATTCCCCAATTTAAGAAAAATAAGTGTTTTAAAAAGGAACTACAACACTGCCATTTTCCAGAGCATTTTCTCAATCTGTTGAGATTTTGCTTCTATACATGTCCTCAAAATTTGGCTCAAATAAACTCAAACTTTCTAAAGGTGTGGACACTTTTTTCATCAACATAACCATGTTTTCTTTTTTTCTCTCTCTCCACCCTCACTACACCCACCCCCGACACACCAAAAGCACAAGAAGGGGGCGAGGTAAGAGGGCTATAAGAAATTTGAAAATGTGGAAAGGACAGGACTATCAGTAGCTCCAGCCATCATCTGGGTGGGGTCAGGAGTGTTTACACATCCCTGTCCCTTCTCCAACTTTTCCTTGGATCAAACCAATTGGCTAATATTAGAAAAAAATTCAAATTAATTCTTCCCCTGGCACTTTTAAAGAGCCATCTAAATATTGTCTGAACCTCCTTCCAATTTCACAGTGGGAAACAGAGGCCTCAAGGTCATCCAGAGGATGAGTGGCCATGCTACAATTTGAACCCAAATTTCCAATCTCTTCCCACGGCTCTAAAATTCCCCTAAGACTTTAATGATATTCAAGACAGAAATCTAGTGAACTAGAAGCTGGGCAGTAGCACGGAGGACCCTTCCCCCAAGCCAGGCCAGGCCAAGCCAGGTGTTTTGCAGCTCATATGCAAAAACTGGGTCATTGGTCATTTACCTAATCTCTGCCCTAGGGTCCTCTGACTGGAATCTGAAGAGGCCACTAGATAGGGGGCAGGGAGCAGGGAGCTGAGAAAGGGTGAGTGTGTGTGTGTTGGGGGGGAATTACCTGTCTCACTGGCTGCTATAGTATAGGATAGAAAGGGGGGATAGAAGATCTGCTTTTCTATTCTCTCCGCTGTCTTTGTTGTTTGAGTGACTGGATTTTGGAGGCAGCCCCATTTTCCCAAGAACACCAGTGCTTCAGTGCCACTCCGTGGATCATGCCAACTAACTCCTGACCCTCTTCAAAAACATCTCTTCAGGACTATCGCCAAACTTCTCCTTCTCTGTGTCTCTCCAAGGTCATTTTTTGGGGGAAGAAGAGAATGGCTAAGACGGGACCTATCCAGCCCTTTCCCTCCAAGATCTCAGAGGTGTAATCTCTTCTATGCTATCTAGGGAAGGTGGCTGTGATCCCCAGCCCCTATTTCCCTTCCTTAGACCACCTTAAGGCTGTGGAGGAGGAAGAAACTTTCTTCTACCTTTGTAGGTTCTTCAGGCTGGTCTAATTATCAAATCGAGGAGACAGATTAACAAGAGAAAACAACCAAATTTAATTACCTATGTACATATGGGAACCCCACATACATGAGAGAGTCATAGACCCCCCCGTACATGAAAGGTTCAGAGACAGAAAGTTAAAATGAGGTATATTTGGCATTCTGAACTAATAATGAGGTAAAGCACCTTGGTGCTTCAGATAGGAACTTGTCCATTGCAGGATAAGTACAGATATTCAGTAATTAGAAGTTTCCCTGCCATATCGATAGGTCATGAAATTATTTCCAGTAATAACTCTTATTATGGGAAAGGCTCTAAATTTAAATTCTTTAAGGGAGAGGTAAATTTCTCATGAGCCCACAAGGTCTCAATTGCCTTCAGCTCAAAATAACTCACATTACAAAGTGGCACATTTTAGGGAGTTCTGTTCTGAAACCCTTCAAGGCCAAAGGACAATTTGGGGTTTTGTTTGTTTGTTTTTAAATAGTGTGTGCTGGAGATTTCTGAAAGATCAAATAGGGGAACTGCATGCCTAGATAGTCCCAGAGGGCTCTGCGTGGAACAGGGAAGGAGAAAACAGATTTTTTGGCTAGTCCCTGCTAATTAGTGTTCTTAGAGAATGGTCAACTCAGGAGTGTCACAGAAACCAGAGCCAATTAAAAAAAATAATAATGTTCCCTCAATTCTGCATTCTCCTCTAGCTAATCCCTTATCTTCCCCTTCTTGGCATAGTTTCTCAAAAAATAGTCCATCTTCCCAGCCTCTATACTTACCTGCACAGTACACTGTAACATGTCTTTTGCTCTGTATTATTCAGGGTAAGTAATCTTAGTTGCTGTAACAATCAACTCTCAAACTCAGTGGCTTAGCACCACAGTCCATTGTGAGGGAGAAGGGGAGCTCTGTCCCATACAGCATTCTGAATTCTCCAGTAACTACTTAACTCTGTGTAACTATGACCGTAGATGAGGGAAAGAGAGAGAATGTAAAGAATTTCACTGAAGATTTTAGGAGCCAGACCCGGAAGTGACATCCATCATTTCTGCCTATACTTCATTAGCCAGAACACAATCACATGGCCTCATCTAACTATAGAATAGACTGTGCAATGTAACCTGGCTGCCCAAGAGCAAAAGGAAATGAATTTGTGAATGTATAGCATCATCTTTGCTATGTGCCCCTGAGAAACCTAATGACTATTTCCCATCATTTTATTGGACCTCTCAATTATATTTGACTGTATTGACCCTTTATTTCATCACGTTCATGTGTGAGGCCATGCTCCTCCAGTTCCCTCTCCTTTATGTTTTATTTATGTAACTAACACATATGACACCATGTGCCAGGTACTAATTGCTTTATAAATATTAACTCATTTACTCTTCATTACAATGAAGGTATGTACTATGAAGTAGGTATTATACTTTCATTTGTCTCATTTTACAGATGAGAAAACTGAGTCACAAGGAGTTTAAGTAACTTTCCCAAGATCACACAACTAGTGGCAGGAGCCAGGCTTTTGACCCAGACAATCCAGCTTCTTTCTTTCTTAAGCCCTGCACTATGCTGCCTCTTGTCTTGCTTTTGCTTCTCTCTTTTTTCTTTAATCGCTCCCTTACCATAACCCTCAGTTGGTTTACAAAGGCCTCCTCTCACATTTTGTGTTTCAGAGGAAGAATGAGTTGTAGGCCCTTGAAGAACCCACACTGTCCCTCTCCTGGATGCCTTTGCTCTTGGAGTAGGTCTTATTGGCTGGAATGCCCTTCCCATCTCTGTTAAAGACACGGCTCAGGTGTCACCGTCTCCAGAAAGCCTTCCACCCCAAGTTGAAGTTCGCCCACTCGCCTTCAGTGCAAAGGTGGGCCTTAAGAATCACGAATGCCGGAAGGCTCTGCTTCCGGACTCGCCTGTTTCACCCGTCACTGAGCCCTGAAAGGGGGTAGTCCTTTCTGGATCTCACCGCCACCAACCCCTACTAGCAAGTAGGATGGCGCTCGAGAGACCCTGCATGGAGGCCCTAACGTAGGCAGCTAGGAGGGCTCGGCCCCTCTCCCTTTACCTCCTGCGCGAAGCGCCGCCCCACCCCTCGGTGCTCCCTGCTCCCCGCGAGGAAATGGTACAATCCGAGGGGGCGGTGCCCGGGTGCCCGGACAGTTCCGATTGGCCAGGGAGAGCCGTACCACGGCGGTGGCGGGGGAACGGGTCCTGGAGGGCGCGCCGTAGGCGAGGAGGCAGGGAGAAGGGAAGTCTCAGGTTCCATCTCCCTCTTGTGCTGCGTTGTGTCAAGCAGCCCTCAGGGATGCAGTGGGCGGTGGGCCGGCGGTGGGTGTGGGCGGCGCTGCTCCTGGCTGCAGTGGCCGTGCTGGCCCAGGTAGTCTGGCTCTGGCTGGGCACGCAGAGCTTCGTCTTCCAGCACGAAGAGATCGCGCAGCTGGCGCGGCAGTACGCGGGTGAGCGAGTGAATGAACGGGTGGAGGGCAGGGGGCTGAGGATTTCCGGGCTGAATTGGGGGGTCCCGGGGGCGTCGTTCCCAAGTTCAGGACCAGTGCTGGCCCTGATTGTGTTGTTCCTCTGCCCCCGCCAGGGCTGGACCACGAGCTGGCCTTCTCTCGGCTGATCGTGGAGCTGCGGCGGTTGCACCCAGGCCACGTGCTGCCCGATGAGGAGCTGCAGTGGGTGTTCGTGAACGCGGGTGGCTGGATGGGCGCCATGTGCCTTCTGCATGCTTCGCTGTCCGAGTACGTGCTGCTCTTCGGCACCGCCCTGGGCTCTGGCGGCCACTCTGGTCAGTGCTGGCGACGGGCCGGACTGGGAGGCTGGGGCTGTACAAGGGCCCATGCCCTCCTTTCTGTTTGGCCAGGCCATGCGATAGCAGAGATACCCTGCTATTCGGTGTCCATCTGATTGTTCTGCAGGGCGCTATTGGGCTGAGATCTCGGACACCATCATCTCTGGCACCTTCCACCAGTGGAGAGAGGGCACTACCAAAAGTGAGGTCTTCTACCCAGGTGGGTAGGGAGATTCTGTCAGAGAATTGGGTCCCTTCATTCTGCGATGCCCATAGTTGGGGAAGAGCCATGGCATGGAAAGGGGGTGTGTTGAGGGGCCCTCCCTCTGGTTCCCTTACCCCCTAGATAAGCCACAGGTGGTTGGTTGAGACAGAGTTGAAGGCTTTCCTGTTGCTTTCCTCTGTCAAAAGGAAACAAACATAACAGCTTCCTGTTGACCATGTGTGATTTTTATCTACCAAGACACTATTTTACTCATCTAGTATTCCAGCAGTTGTTGGGGAGACAGACAATTTCTGATTATAATTTCTCATACCTCCAAAGACAAAGCAGATAGTTATCTTCCTTTTTTATATAGTGAAATATTGTACATAAAAAGTAGATTTGGACTTCCAAGCCGGTTTGGTGTTGACTGTTATAAGCATGGCAGGCATTGTAATTGAACAGTTAAATTTCTCAAAAAGCCTCACAAGTCTTATAACCACCCCTCTGTATCTAACAGGCTCAGCCCAAGTTTAGCTAAATTTCTGCTTGACATGAGTGAGCCTTGGAAATGCAGACTTCCATGACTCCTGTACAGTGGCCCATGGCCAGGTGAGGTGCCCCTCCTTGGCTTCCCCCAAGGGAGGACATGAACCAGGTGATGACCCAGAGGAAAATTTAGGAGTGGCCATCTTGGCCTCTTACCTCTCCAGATGGGCGACCTGGCCAGTGAGGTCAGGCTTTTTCCTTTCCTTAAGCTCCCTCTCCATTACTTACTACTAGACAGCCCGTGGGCCAGGGAGGTGGCAGCAATGGAAGGGCAGGGGTAGGCTCCTAATGTGGGTGCTCCTTGTCCCCCAGGGGAGACAGTGGTGCACGGGCCTGGTGAGGCAACAGCTGTGGAATGGGGGCCAAACACATGGATGGTGGAGTATGGCCGGGGTGTAATCCCATCTACCCTGGCCTTCGCGCTGGCTGACACAATCTTCAGCACCCAGGACTTCCTCACCCTGTTCTACACTCTTCGCGCCTATGCCCGGGGCCTCCGGCTTGAACTCACTACCTACCTCTTCGGCCAGGACCCCTGACCAGCCAGGCCTGAAGAAGGATCTGTGGATGGAACAGGAACAGGCAGGCTTGCACACATCCATTTGCTGGAGCCTATGTGAAAAGACAGGGACATATTCATAACATACAGATACTGAGTTCCTGGTGTACAAGAAAGGACATACATGCTTATACAACCAAACATAGAGACCTGTGGGAACATATGGGACATGCATTCAGATACTGAATCCCATGTGTACAGCAGCATCATACATTCACACCCACCCAGAGAGGGAGCCCCACATATACCAAGGGGTCCAGTCATGTTCAAACACACATAACACACGCTTAACTCACTAACTCAGGCCTTTCCAGAGCTTCCCTGCCCCTAGTCAGGGCTCTGGAGTTAGGAGTGGGGGTGGGTATTACACTCTGTCTGGGTCTGACCCCTCAACCCAGCAGCAACTGGGAGAAGAGGAGCTGCCTTTGGAGGCCCCCTTCATCTGCAGCTGTGATGCCCTTCCCCTTGATCTCCCTGTCCTCACCATATGCCTTACCCCTGTTCTGTTCCCCTGCTATGCAAGTGCCCTCATGGCCTGTCCCCTACCGTCTCAGCAACCAAGTCAGCTGGGGAACCAGAAAAATGTGGAGAATGCTGAGGTCAGGGTCCCTCCTATCCTGAATGACCCCCATTCTTCCCTCAGGGGTAGGGAGGCTGGCCTCAACCCAGGGCCCACCGCTGGGGAGAGGACCTGGAGAGGTGGGCCTAGTCCAAGGGGCCATCCCTGCCCTAGAGAAGGCTTTTTCTACACACACACCCATATACCCATCACAGCTTCCAGACACTGCCCTTGTTGCATTCTCTGTCCATTTTTCTCTCTGTTAATAAAGATCTGTTGAACAGTTCCATTTCTTTGTGTATCTGAGTAGCAGGAAAACCTGCTAATTCCTGGATGTCCTCAGGAAGGCCCCTCCCTTGCTGTGTGATTGAGTTTATAAGACAGTAGCTGTATACTTTAGTGTGTTCAAGAATGAGATAGAAAAAAGAAAAAAAGAAAAAAAAAAGAATGAGATAGGAAGCTCATTGACTCGACAGATTACTGTGCCCAATCCCCAAAGGTCAATGGTGGGTTGAGGTTTAAGGTTAGTATACTTAATAATTCTCTCCACAAAGTTTGAACACTGCAGTTTAAGAAATTCATGGCTGTACCGTTTGCAACAACATGGATGGACCTAAGGATATTTTGTTAAGTGAAATAAGTCAGACAGAGATAGACAAATACCATATGATCTCACATGTGGAAGCTAAAGAATAAAATAAACGAACAAACAAACCCGGGCTCGATGAGATGTGTGTCTTGGTCTTGCCAGTGCGTCTGGAAACAGTCCTGGGAATCCTGCCCTGGGTGGCCACGAGGTGGCAGTGTGCACCCACTTTTGAACTGAAAGAGACCCAATTCTCCATCTGCTTTTTTCTGAGTTTCCAGAGTACCATGTCTACTTCCTACCCAGGAGTTTCTCCCCTCCAGTCTGGCTTCTCCAGGACCCCTCACTAATATGGAGGCTCCTGGGGGTAGGGAGCTGGCACACTATCTGGTGGTGTCTGAGGTAGGTGGGGCTAGAACTAGTGTGAGGCAAGAGAGGTGCCTCAGGTACACTCTCAGGGACTCTGCACTTGCCCTTAAATTTTGCGCCCTGGATTCCTCACTTGACTCATCCTCCTGGCCCTGCTCTGAGGTTGAGTAAGGCCCAAGCCACTCTCACTTCTTAGGATTCCTAGTATATTAAAAATGGGAGGAATATGGTTATAAAAATTGTCTCTTCTAAAAATTTGACATTCAATGAACAAAAATACAAAAGACTATATGCGTAATCATTTGGAAAAAACATCCAAAGTCTAAATTTGTAGCTGTGAATGAATGTGAGGGCCAGGCAAATTGGCCTTCCTGACACACCACCATGTTGGCCATGACAAGTCCTGCTAGGACCTCTCTATGGATAATGGATTGCAAGGTCAAGCCTCCAAGGATTGCTCCAGTAACCCAGCTCTTCCTCTAGGCTCCGCCCACATATCAAGGAGACCCCAACTCCCCTCTCATCTCCCTCTCTTTCACATTGCACTAGGTTCCCAGGCTCCTTGCCACCTCTGTTGCTAAGTCCAGTGGTTATTTCTTCTCAGCTTTCATTTGACACAATCACTCTTAAAATACTTTTGGTTTCCAGTACACTACTCCCTTGCCTTCTTTGCTAGATCTTTCTTACCTGTTAAAGCTCTGACTTCCCAGTACTTAATCTTCAAATTTCTCTGTCTACACAAGTGATCTCAATCATTCCAAGACTTTAGATACCATTTATATGTCTTTACCCACCCCAGTTTTATTGAGATATAATTGACATAATTAGTTTAAGGTATACAACATAATGATATATGTATATATTGTAAAATGATTGGCACAATAAATTTAGTTAACATCACCTCACATAGTTATAAATTCTTTTTTTTTTCTTGTGATAAGAACTTTCAGGATCTACACTCTTAGCAACTTTCAAATATACAATATAGTATTGTTAACTATAGTCACAACGCTGTACATTACATCCCCTGGACTTAGTTATCTTACAACTGGAAGTTTGTACCTTTTGTCCACCTTCACCCGTATCCCCCATCCTGGGCCTCTATCATACACCAATCTCTTCTGTTTCAATTAGTTTTTTGTGATTTTGTTTAGATCTCATTATAAGTGAGAACATATAGTATTTGTCTTTCTCTAGCCGACTTATTTCACTTAGCATAATGCCCTCAAGGATGAATAGATGAAGAAAATGTGGTATGCATACATATAATGGAATATTATTCAACCATAAAAAAGGGAATCCTGCCATTTGCTTCAACGTGGATGGACCTTGAGGACCATCTATATGTGGTGACTCCTAATTGTCTCAGTGTAAACCTCTTTTCTGAACTCTATATATCAACGTCAGATATCCGACTATATCCATCTCTACCTCATATCTCCACCTGGTTGTCTAATTGGCATCTCAAACTTAAAATGTCCAACACAAACTGATTTCTCCCAATCCTGCACCTCTTGCAGTCTTTACTATCTCAGTTAAGGATACCTCCATTTACCTACCTGCCCAAGCCAAAAACCTTGGAGTCATCTTGGATACCTCTTATTCTTTCACATCCTATATTCAAGACATCAACAGATCCTGTCAGTTTCATCTTTGAAACATCGAGAATATGACCACTTGTCACCTCCACAGCTACTACCCTGGTCCAAACCACCATCATCTTTTGCCTGCATTACTGCAATGGACTCCTACTTGATCCTCATGCCTGCATGCAGTGTGGAGGTTTCTCCACACAACAGCCAGACAGCCTTTCACTCTGCTCAGACATTTCCATCAGCTTCCCGTCTCATCCAGTCTTTTCACTTCCTCCAGGAACCTACTCCAAGGCCCATGTTATCTCTCACCATTCATTCACCTCATCCACCGTTTTAGCCCAGTGGCCTCCTTGCTTTTCTTCTGACACATCAAGTAAACTTCCACCTTAGGATATTTGCACCAGCTACTTTGCCTGCAATGTTCTTCTCTAGGTAACTACATGGCTTTATTCCTCCCCTCCAATTCCTGCTCAGTGAGTCCTTCCCTTAACGTGTGTAATAACAGCCCTTCTGTGGTGTTTTTAATATACTTCCATAAAAGTTTTGATATTCCTCCCTTCAACAGGTGAAGCCTAATTCCCTTACCTTTGAATGTGGGCTGGACTTAGTTATGTACTTTTAACAAATAATACATGGCAGAAGTGACAGTGTGTGACTTCCAAGACTAGGCCATAAAAGCATCGCTGCCTCTTTAGTCTCTTGGATTACTATATCTGGGGGAAATCAACTGCCATGTTGGAAAGACACTCAGGCATGAAGTCTCCTGGGAAGAGGTCCACCTGGGGAGAACAGCCTCCTGCCAACAGCCATGTGACTGAGCCATCCTGCAAGTGGATCCTCCTGTTCCAGTCAAGCCTTCAGATGAGTGCAGCTGTAGCCAACATTTTTACTACAATCTCATGAGAGACAGTAAGCCAGAACCACCCAGCTAAGCCACTCTCAAATTCCTGTTCCACAGAATTGTGAGATCAAATAAATGTTTGTTATTTTAAGCTGCTAAATTTGAGTATAATTCGTCACGCAATAATAGGTAACTAATACACTCTTCCCTTTCTATCCCCCCAACTCAGAGTTGTTTTTTTTTTTTAATTTTATTTACCATCATCTGGCACACTATATATTTCCCCTATTGGAATTATATACATTATTATAGGGACTTTATTTACTACTGTGTCCAACAGTGCCTGGTGTAAAGTAGGTCTCAGTAAATACGTGTTGGATGAAAGGAGGTCTAGGTCTGTATTTTTCTCTGTAAGATATAAGGTTAGATGAGGGTTGTGTGTGGGTGTGAGAGACAGCCCTTCCTCTTCACAGATGAAGAGAGACATCAACCAGGGCCCAGTCAGGCTTATTCCTTCCCCTTAGCCCTTTCCAGTTGTAGCTCTCCTGGTTCAGACCCCAAAGGAGGGTTTACTATGCTTGATTGATTCTTTTTCTTTTGGGAGTCGCTAGCTGCCCAGTTCCTTGCCCCTCTCCTCCCCCTTAACCCCCGAAGAGCAATCTCCAAAGCCTCAGAACTGGAATTTCCCGAAGCCAGTTCCTACTTTTCCAAGAGGAATCTTATCATCTACCTCCCTCCAGGTACCCCTTCTCTGAGCAGTCAGGGAATGCTGAGGGGAAAGAGCAAGCTGGGCACAGGAAGCCCACAAATCTCTAACCTCTGCCCTGTAGTCCCCCAGGAGGTCCCCAGGGCACGTTTGTCTGCCTCTGCCCATTCACTGATTCTCCCCTCTGGGCCCAGCCTCAGAGAGAGGTGAGCAGAGGAAAGGGCTTGACTTTGCCCCAGGAGAACTCACCACACAAAGCCATGTGGGGCGGGGCATCGGTACTGGTACCGAAGGTGGATCTGACACCTTCTGGCCTGAAATCTGACTGGGAGGGCACTAGAGTGAGCCAAAGATTTGAGCAGGACTGAGCCTTCCTGTGGCCAGGGATGGACCAGAAAGAACAAGGACGTAATGCCACAATGGGAGCCGGGCTTGGGACAAGGGTGGAGGCTGGAGATAGGGAGAGCCAGGCAGGTGTCACCTATCACAAGATCCTGGTGAGAAGAGCTGGTGGCCCAGGCCAGAGCAAGCTGGGTCTGAGAGGAGGGGACTTGTTAGGAGAGGATGGGGGAGGAGAGAGGAAGCAAAAGTCACACCTGAATTTCTGTCTCCTGGAGGAATCTTGGCCCTGGGAGGAATCTTGCCTCCCTGGGTATGAGGTCAGGGGATGGTCCCGAGTTTGGGTTTCACATAGGAATTTCACACCCATGCCAGGTGTCACCACTGCAGGTACATGTTGTTTTCTCACACACTTGGCATCACCTCCGGGTAGCCCTCCTGCTTTTGGTGAGTTGATTCCCTTGGGTACAGGAAGAAACTAGGGGATGTATGAGGGTGCCTGAGAGACGTTGGCTCCAGGCTGCTCAAAGGAGAAATTGTGACCTGCCATCAGGATCCCCAAATAAGGAACAGCATCTCAGCATCTGGGTGATAACTTGGGTAGGGTGGGCCTGAATCAGTTGGCTGAAGGGGTCTAGAGATATAACCTGGGGAGTCATGCATACATGGGTGAAGGAAGGATGTGAAGATGGGCAAAATGCTGATCACTGCTGAAATACTGTAATTCACTCTTCTTGTGTACATGTTTGACGATGTCCATAATAGAAAGTCAAAAGAACTAAAAACTGTGTGGCTGTGTGTCTCCATGTGGCGTGTGTACCCTGCTGCGGTGTGGAATCAGCTCAGAGACCTCTGAGTGTGTGTGCAGAGGTGTGTGAGTCCACCATGTGCTTGTATTGTACAAACTGCAGTGTGCATGCAGCTGGGGACAGCACCTGGGCAGGGAAGGGGCAGGGGGAGTTTCAATTCTATCCAGGCCCCCTCCACACTCACCCCACCATACTGAAAAGTGATTCCCCTCATGATCACAGGCCATGGGTGCTATAGTGTCCCTGTAATCAAGTATGTGAGACAGGGCAGCTGTGTGCCTGAACTTGTGACAGAGTGTGCTGGTGTGTGAACACAGCTGTTTGTGTGTGAGTGTCAGGCACTGAGTGTGGGTGTGTGGGGCGCAACTTGTGAGGCTGGGCAGGGCCCTGGTCCCAAGTCCAGTGGCGGTGGACTCCTCACTCCCCTTTGCACGGTTCCCTGCAGCTCTCCAGCGCCCCCTCCCCGAATCTAGCTGTGTGGAGAGTGGGAGACACCTGTTGGGGGGCTGGGAGTGGCAGAGCCCACCCGGGCCTCTCCCCGCTCTGTCCCCGCCCGCCCTGCCCCGCTCGTGTCCCGCCCCCGCGGCTGCCGCCAGCAGAGCAGTGTGAGCGCACCGCGACCAGAGGAGCGCACCGCGGCAGGAGCGCACAGCTGGGGACCCCGAGCTGGGAACCGAGCGGAAGCAGGGGCCACCCAAGAGGCGGGCGGAGCAGAGGGAAAGCCGTGGAGACGCCGGGGGCAGCGGGTCGCGCCAGGCTGGTGAGTGCGGCCGCTGGGTGCCGGGAGCCAGAGAGCGAGCGTCGAGACCCCGTCGTCCCCTGCCCTCCCAGTCCCGTCTCCGTCCCAGGCTTTGCCCCCGCTGCCCTCTATCCTCGCGCCTCCTCCGTTCTAGTCCTCTGCGTCTCGGAGTCTGTTTTCCCCTCTGTCTCTCTGACCCCTCTATTTACTGTTTCACCCTATCTCTTTCTAATCTCTCTCTCTTCTGTCCCCTGCTGCGTTGGTCTTTCCTGTTCTCTCTCAACCCGTCTCACCAATTATCTCTGTCTCCGTCTCTGTCTTTGGACTGCCTGTCACTCAGGTCTTTGATATTTATCTCTTGCTCCTCTCTCTCTTCCCTTCCCTGTCTCTCTATCCAGTATTTCTATCAATCTCATCTCTCCCCATCTCTGTATCTCCATTCTTGTCTCTGCCTGATATCTCTGTCTCTCTCCATCTTGATCCCTCTCGGTCTTTCTCTCCCCATCTCTGTCTCTCCTTGTCCCTCTGTCCCATCTCCATTTCTGTGTTCATATCTCCCTGTCATTGTCTCTGTCAGATCCTCTCTCGCTCTCCTCCATCTCTCTGTTTCTTGGTCCTTGTCACCCTTTTTGATCTGCTCAGTCTCTACCTGTCCTCAGTCAATACCCATTTCTGTCTCTCTGGCTCTGTCTCTCTTGCTTTTTCTACCTTTCTGTCAATCTCTGGGAAAGCGATCTTTCTACCTTTTTCCTTATGGCCACCCTGCCCTTCCCTGAATCCATGACCACCTCCCTTGTGTTGAGGGTTGTGGGGGTAGCAGGGCCCAGCATCCATAATTCCCTCCCCAACAGGCGGCCCTTTCCTCGGGGCCCCGCCTGGTGCCAGCACCCCCACCGGCGGGGGGACTGCGTCTGGAAGCTGTAATGGAGGCCCTGCAGAGGCAGCAGGCGGCCCGGCTGGCCCAGGGGGTGGGGCCATTGGTCCCTCCCCGCCCACCACCACCAAGGCCTCCCTTGTCTGGCCCCCGGATTCTGCAGGCCCCTGAAGGGGCTTTGGGGGAGGTTGGGGCTGAGGAAGAAGAGGATGCTGAAGAGGATGAGGATGAGGAGGAAGCTGGAGCAGAGGAGGAGGCAGCCAAGGAGAGCTGTCCAGGGACCGGGGGCCCCAGCTCTCCTTCCAACCAGCCCCCTGGACCTCATCCCCACGAGTGGACCTACGAGGAACAGTTCAAGCAGGTAGGACCCCCTCACTGTCAGGCCCTCTCCTCTTCTTCCAGTCAGGGCAAAAGCAGAGCCAGGTGATTAGTAGCCCACCCACCCCCACTGCCCTCTGCAGGGTGGGAAGATAGAGACACAGACCTGGAGAGAGACAGTGGAAAAACAGAAGGAAGGGAGAGACAGGCACTTGGAGACACAGAAAGAAGTAGGCACACACTAAGAGCTGCAGAAGACACCCAGAAACGTAGAGGCTGACAGATTAGAGTTTCTTGGAGAAGCTGGAATGGAAAGTGGGAGGAGTGTAGGCGCCTTCAAGAATTCTTTTGAGGGCGGGGGATCTGGGGACTGGGGATTCCAGTGCCAGCACCATCTTACCCTAACTTCTTACACATCAAGTCACAAGGTCATATTCCAGCGACAGTGGGGGTGTCATGCATTGCCTACTTCTGTCTTTGGAAGCAGAATAGAGGTTGCCACTCCTTTGGCAAGCTGATACCCCCTTCATCTGTTCCCTGTTACATTCCACCACTCCAAATCCTCTCCCTGCCCAGAGTTCTATGGGTAACAGTTCTCAGCCTGTGATGGTCACTACAGGTAGTGTGACTGACTAATGGGCCCCTGTGCTGCTGGGAATGACAAGATTTTACTCGTAGGGCCTCATTTGAGGTTCTTCCTCCCTGCGGAACCCATCTGGATGTTATTCTAAGGCACTACTCCAGGCTGTCACTATGAAGGTATACCACAGGGCGGAGACTCTAGGTGTGCTGTTCTGGTGGCATTACCCATAGGGTGTTGGTCTTGGGTCTTTTCCAGAAGTGTTCATCTGTGGCTAGTATTCTGTGGCATTAGTGTAAAAAGCAGTGTTATTCAGGCTCTGTTACACTGGAGATGTAGCTCTAGCGACAGTTTCTCCTGTGTATAATTCTGGGGGTTACTACTTGGAGAGTGTGTTTTACTTGTGAGTATCCATCTAAGATTTAGGGTTCAGTTCTTGTGGGAGCATAGCTCTAAAGGTGAATTTCAAGGGTTTGTTACTCATGGGTGTTTTTTACTGAGAGTTCTTATTGGGGGATAGAGTGTTACCTATGGGTGTTACTCAGGGATTGGGTAAATGACTTACTGTAGGGATTGTTCCTCATGGGTGGTATTTGGGAGATGATAATGGAGCTGTGGCTCCAGGTGACTGGGAATATGTGGGATGATCCCATGGGCCCTTCAAGTCCTGATCCCACAGATCTGGGTGGTGCAGGACCATGGCCTCTGTGACAATCTCTGTAGCGGGCAGCTCACTGTTCCTGGAAGGAGATCAGATCAGAAGGTGGGCTGAGGGGCCCCAGGTTTCAATCCAGGAGCTTCTGAGCATCCATCCTGCCTGAGGGAAGGGTTAGAGGCATCTCTACCCCTCATCCCCAGCCCTGGCACATAGAGAGGTGAATAGCAAGAAGCCCTTGCAGGAATGAACAAGAGTGAATGAGTGCTTCAGATATGTCAGTTTCCTCAGTGTGGACCACAGCCCCAGCCTGACTTCCTCCCTGGGGCTCTGTGCATGCCCTGGAGGACAGGCTGAGCCTCCCAGCTTCCTCTCTTTTCCTATTCCCCAGATGGGTAGTTTTAACTGCGCAGGGTACCACTAACCAGTAGAGGGTCTCTGTATGTATTACAAAAAGGTGCCCCTACTATCCTCAGAGGTTGAGAGCCTAATGTCTGGGAGTTCACATTTCGGATCCTATGTACCCCTTCAGCTGGGGACCCTTATTCAGGGTACAACCTGAGTTGGGGTCCCAAGGGGAGGGGCGTCAGCAGAGCTGGAAAATGACCTCAGTCCTTCCTCAGCTGTACGAGCTCGATGCAGACCCCAAGAGGAAGGAATTTCTGGATGACCTGTTTAGCTTCATGCAGAAGAGGGGTGAGTGGGGTGATGTAAGGGAAGGACCCCCACTTAACCAGGTTTGAGGATGGGAGACCTCCGGGTTTAGTTCCCAGGTTGGGTCCTCTCTGCAGAGGCCTGAGTTTGGCAGCACCTATCCGTTGGGCCCCAATAGCATCTTTAACCTCTGACCCTGCCCTCCTCCTCCACCTAGCGATTAATTAGTGGCCAGCCCACTGGCAGGTTAATGAGTGTGGGATCAATTGGGAAGGTGGGAAGAACTGGTTAGGGGCTGGCTTGGGGTGTGGGGTGGTTCCCAGGACTAGGGGCTTGGGAGTGCCTTGGTCCTCTTTTGCTGACCCTTCCTCCAGCCTTGTCTCTCCTCAGTTTCTCATTGCTTCAGGCAGGGGACACCCGATGTACTCTGCAGCAGGAAGGATGGGACTTAGACTAAAGGAAGGACTTTCCAATGGGTAGCCTGGGGACCATATGAGTTGGGACTGTGGAGGAGGAGGAATTCCTTTCCAGGAATCTCAGAGCTAAAAGAGAATGCAAGAAGGGTCCAGGAGGGGATCAGGGTGAGCGGCAGTCCATCACTTAGGCTTCTCCCCAGCTTCATGGGTCGGAAGACTGACTCATTATCTCTCTCTCTACAAAGCTAATTAACTCACTCTGAGCTTGGCCTGATAAGCTACTAATTAACTGGCTGCACTGCCCCCCCCCCCTTAGTGCAGCTGCTGGCCAAGTCCCTGGGGCCCCCACACCAGTCCCAGCACCCCTTTCCCGTCCATTCCTAACCAGAGACCCTGAGTGGGGCCGCAGATCCTTTAGCTCCCCAGGTACACCTGGTCCCAGTGTACCCTCCCTGCGCCTTCCTCGAGGTCTCCCCTCCACTGGGGTTTGGGGCAGCTTGGTCTGAGCACACCCCAGCACTCCCTCCCCTCAGGCCCCGAGCTCAGCCTCTCTCGGGTCCCTGCCTCCTCTGCAGGGGGAGGAGGTCCCGCTGGGCCGATAATTTCCCCCCATTAATCAGGCCGCAGCTAATTGTTCGGGTCCAAAGGCGGCAGCGGAAGGGGACGGGATCGGTAAGGAATTAACTGGGGCCCATCGCTCAGCGGAGACAGGCCCCTTTGTCAGGACTGGCCGGCGGGGGCGGCGCGGGCTGCGGAGTTGGCGAGCCGAGGCAGGGGCAGCTTTTTCTCCCATCCACCATCCTTGGGCCTCAGGCAGCCACCCCCAGCCGCTGCTTAGGGGAGTCCAGCTCTTCAGCACTGTCAGGAAGTCCTTCCTACGGTCTACCACAGGGGCCGGCAAACTACGTAAGACCAGATTTAGCCACAATGCGAGATAAGAATGGCTACTGTATTTTTAAATAATGTAAAACAAACTAAAAAATGAATAACATTTCCAGATGTGTGAAATTCGAATTTCAGAATCTGTAAATAAAGTTTTATTAGAACACAGTGGCGCCCTATAAATATCCTCTATACATAGCTCCTTTCAGGCTACAAGGACAGAATGGAGGAGTAGCTCTGAAGAGACCGTTTGGCCCACAAAGCATAAAACACTTGCCATCTGGCCCTTCACAGAGCAAGTTTGCCGACCCCTGGTCTCGCCTCCAGTCCCTCCTGCTACAATGGAGGCCCCACCCCTCCTTTTCCCCCTCCTTTTTCGCGGTCCCGCCCTGTACCCGGGCCTCATCCTGGCAGCGCCTCGGCCAGGCAGCCGACTCCTTCAGTCCCCAAGGATGCCCGCAGACAGGTCTTGGTCTAGGTGTCCTGACTCTTTACCCAATCCCCACCAGGGACTCCAGTGAACCGTGTGCCCATCATGGCGAAGCAGGTACTGGACCTGTACGCGCTGTTTCGCCTGGTGACGGCCAAAGGCGGCCTGGTGGAAGTCATCAACCGCAAGGTGTGGCGGGAGGTCACGCGCGGCCTCAGCCTTCCCACCACCATCACGTCGGCCGCCTTCACTCTACGCACCCAGTGAGGCCAGGCGCGCGGGGGTGAGGGTGGGGGAACGCGGGGAACAAGGCGCGGGAGGCGGGGCCTCGGGGCGTGGCGAGCCCCCCGGGTGGGTGTCCGGCTGTGGGGCTTGATCTGCGGGCCCAGCACACCATCCGCCCCTAGGTACATGAAGTACTTGTACCCATACGAGTGCGAGACGCGGGCGCTCAGCTCCCCTGGGGAGCTCCAGGCTGCCATCGACAGCAACCGGCGCGAGGGCCGTCGTCAAACTTACACCGCCGCCGCGCTCTTCGGCTTGGCGGGGCCGCCCCCTCGGGGCACTCCAGCTCCCGCCGCGGGTCATGGCCCCGCCCCGCCCGCTCCCACGCCCGGCCCCCGGCCCTCCCAGGGCTCCGCCTCCGGTCTGCCAGCACACGCCTGCGCACAGCTGAGCCCGAGCCCCATTAAGAAAGGTGTGAGGGGGCAGGGGCTGCGATGGGAGGGGGGGTCTCTGACACCTAGGGGGTTGCTGAAATATAGGGACTCTGAAATGTGGGAGGCATTGAAGCAAGGACTGATGGGGCACTGAGACTTGGTGCACTCTCTAAAGTTCAATGGTCCTGAGGTTTGGGATCAATGAAGCCTTGAGATCTCTGCAGTATGGGGCTGAATCATTTCAGGTCCTTTATCCAGAGCAGGTCCATTCCACGTCTGTCCACCCAGGGTTCCTATTTGCATGTGGTTTGTGCCTCCTGTGACCTGAATTTTTTAACAACGGAGAGCAAGGAAATCCCTCAAAGTAACTTGGACCAACCTAAACATATATTGGAGCTTTGGGGCTCTCCAGCTTCAGAGCGTCTAGGCTGACTCTGTATGGGAATAGAGATTGAACTTGGTGCTTGAGCTTGAGTGGCCTCCCTTAGTCCCAGGCCTGGGGGGTGAACCAAATGCAGAGACTGAGTGGGTTGGGCCAGGGGAGCTGAATGACCTGTTCTTCCAGAGGAGACAGGAATTCCAACCCCTCGACTGGCACTGCCTGTGGGTCTGGCCTTGGGACCTGCACGAGAGAAGTTGGCACCAGAGGAGCCTCCAGAGAAGAGGGCTGTGCTAATGGGGCCCATGGACCCACCTCGACCTGGTGCACCCCCTGGTTTCCTTCCTCGGGACAAGGTTCCCCTAAGGGGTGAGGAGGGGCTTTGTTGCTAATAGTGCTAATAGCGCTTTGAGCCTGTGTACTGTGGGAGGACAGACCCATCACCTGATAGGCGTTGGAGGTGGGACAGATAGATCCCATAATAGACAACTGTGTCATTACAGGTGTGGGCTGAAGTGGAATGGGGGCTGTCTATAGGGATGGAGGGGGGAGCTTGTAAGTGCGAAGTCTGATTCCCAAAAATGTGACTCCTCTGCCCCCTCCTGGACAGAAGAGCCGCTGGATGGGCCTCTCAATCTGGCAGGCAGTGGTATCAGCAGTATCAACATGGCCCTAGAGATCAACGGGGTAGTCTACACTGGTATGGGTACTGCAGGCTGTCTATACTGGCATGAGGTCAGGGGTATTTACATTGGCATGGGGATTTTAGACTTTTTCTACTAGCATGAGGTTCAGGGATATCCAAACTTGCATGGGTAACATGGGGTTCAGGGGATTGCTACACTGGCATGGGTTAAAGGGGGTTATATGGCATGAGGTCCAAGGCATGACCTGTCTGGCATGGGTACCATGGGATGACTGCCTTGTCATGGGCTAAGTATCACTGTAAATATTTGTTGTTTACTTGTTTGAAGGTATCTGTATTGGCATAGGAGCTTCTAACTGACCCAAAGGGCTTGTCCTCTTTGGTTTGTGGCAGGGGTATGTGTGTGGTGTTCTAGCAATTAGGACACTGACTTTTGTTTTATTCTTTTTCCATGCCCTACCCCACTGTGCTTCTGCTTGCCCTCTACCATCTCCTCACCCTTTTACCAGGCATCCTCTTTGCCCGCCGCCAGCCTGTGCCAGCTTCCCAGGGCCCAACCAACCCTGCACCTCCACCTCCTACAGGGCCTCCTTCCGGCACCTCACCCTGAGAGCTTCAACTTGGAATTAAGGGTCCCAGCCCCTTTGCTGGGGGGGGAAGGGAGACACCCCTCCACCTTGATCCTTACAGGGTGCCTACTCTAGGACCCAGCCCTGGGAGGTGACCACTCCCTGCTATGCCATGTGGACTTGAAGCCAAAGAGTTCTGTTTTGATGTTACATCTACCTCATTGCAATGGGAGGGCACCTCCTTCCAGGCCATCTCCAGCAGCATCTACCAAAGAGTTCTGCTCTCAGTAACCCCCATCATCTCCTCATGTGTCCCTGTGTCAATGCCATCTCTAGGACCCTACCTCTTCGAATAGACCTGCTTCTTCTTTTCAGGGGCCAGATGAAGGGTTGGGTTGGGATGTTGAGAAGGAGATGTCCCTCAGGTCACACCTGGATAATAAAGCTGCAGTCCCTCCCTCCCTAGTGACTCTTTGCCTTCTTGTTTGGGTCTGGGGCTTGGGGAGGGATTATGTGGTATACACAGGCTGCTTTGGGGTAGGGGGTTCTCAGAAGGGAAGACAGACTAGCAAAGGTCCGTAAGAGTAGATAGAGTTCTGTCTCATGAATCAGACTTCCTGGGTTCAAATGACGATTCTGTCACTATACTGCTGAGTGGTCCTTGGCAAGACACTTAATCGCTTAAACCATAGAAGATTCCAAAAGATTATGGTATGTCGGGGGACCTCCTACTGATCTATGGGAATGGACCAATCCTGGAATAATGGGTATATTTATATATACAGCTTCGGGGATTGGGGTGGTAAAACCTCTTTGGTACCCTGAAATTAGAAGAAGAAAGGCAAAGGTTATCTTGACAAGCAGAAGCTGGAAGCAAGGGTAGGGCCTAACAGGTGGCCGTTGCCTAGGTAACCAGACAGCGTTTGACATCTTTCATCCGCCCAGCCAGTTACTTCCGGCACTGCAGCCCTGTGTCGTGACGTCATTTCCTGTACGGAGGGGCGCCCGCGCGCTCTGATCCGCCAGGTTTCTCTATTTGGACGGACGTCCCGCCCTCTGACTGCTCCGCAGCTGAGGCGGGGCGGTAGTAGCTATGGCGGCTGTCACCGACGTGCAGCGGCTGCAGGCCCGTGTGGAGGAGCTGGAGCGCTGGGTGTACGGACCCGGCGGGTCGCGCGGCTCGCGGAAGGTGAGCGATCTGGGGTCCAGTGGTCCTTTTTGGGGCCGAGCAAGCGGTCTGCTGGCCGGGTCCTCGGGTTGGGTTGGATGCTTCCGCTCCAGTCCCGTCGCCCGCAGCCGGGCCTTTGAAATAACAAAGGTCCGAGACCTCCCGGAGCATTTCAGACCCTTGGAGTTCATTCCCACACAGGGTATTACGGGTTATTATTAGGCCCGCTTGAAATGTGCTCAATATGACTAAGACTCCTCCCCTGCTCTCTCATACAAGTTGAGGAGACTTGACACACTCGAGAAGCTGACTAATGAAAGTTTCAGTAAGAGCTGAAGTCCACAATGGAAGGGCCGTCATGGAGCGCTGTATAATTAATTGCTAAGTGAATTGTTCAGAGAGAGGGCCATAGAACTTAAGCGGAGGCAGAGCAAAGGTGCACAAGGAAGGCTGGGTGAGGGGACTGAAAGGTGAGATTTGAGAGGACCAAGATTAGGAGGGGAAGAGATTGGATACGGGGTATTCCAATGTGGACCCGCACTCCTTCACACCAGTGACTGAATTTTGACAACTATGAAGTTCAGTTGCCCTACCATCCCCTTTTTACTCTGGGAAGACCTTTTACTGAAGATGAAGTGTTAGGAGTACCCTGGAATTAAGTGCATCAGAGGTAATGATGTCTGTTTTGCACCCTTCTTGTGGAATTAGTTGTCACTAGCAGATTGTTCCCCACTTGAGAATTGACTTCTCAGAACATTCTCTCCCTTTGACATCCATGACAGTAACCCTCCTGGTTTTCCTCCGACCTGTCTGGCTGCTGTTCTTCAGTCTTGTTTGCCTTCCCATATATGTGACCCTTGAATATTGGAATTCCTCATGCTCTAACCTAAAACCTGGGTGAGACATTCACTTTCATAGCCTCTCCGATCTATTCAGCCCTTTAACATCGGAATTCCTCACCCTATACCCTTAAAGCGTAGGTAGGTTCAGTCAAAGAGGTAGGAACCAGGGAATATATAATATATACTAGTGCCCCATAAACTCTAAAATAGTTAATTGCCTCCCCAGTCAGACTTGAGACTCCTCAAGGAGCATATGATTATCTCCCCCTTCACATCGATGATTCCCAGAAGGTGGAGTGACATCTCCTTTAAGACAAGCGAAGGGGGCAACCTAGATTTCTGGGACAGAGGTTTGGGAGCCTGAGGGAATGAGGGTTCTTTACCTCTTCCATGACTTGAGAAAGGTGATGAATCTTGGAATTAACTTCCACTCCCCTTACAGGTGGCTGATGGCCTGGTCAAGGTGCAGGTAGCTTTGGGGAACATTGCCAGCAAGAGGGAAAGGGTGAAGATTCTGTACAAAAAGAGTAAGTGTTTTCATAGGCTGTCTTCATAGGTCTGCCTGCCCTCCTTCCCATGCCTGTGCTTCCTGGGATCTGGCCCAGGTCGCTCAGCCCAGCAGGTTACTTGAGTTGCCCTTTGGGGATAGAGTGTGAAGACATTTCCCTGCTGAAATGGTGAATTAGGGTGTGCTTTCTATTTTGTGGTTAAACTTCAAGCCCATGACAGTGTCCTAAGTTATGGGATAAGAACTCTGCCTGAAAGATCCCCTTGGTGAAGGAGGGAGAAGGGGTATGGGATTTCCACAGGCAAGGTTCAAAGGCAGGAAATTAATTAGGCACTGAAAGCCCCAGCCTTGGCTCAGCTATGCCTTTTAGATTGCTCAGTAACGAGAGATCAGATAAAGCTCTGGCTTGTCTTGATGGCACTGAGGCTGGGGGGCTTCCGCCCTTAGTGAACATAGGTAGTGGGAATACTGAGGGCCCCAGGGTGGTGGAGGCAATTGTGTTCCGAACTCTAAAGTTTGAGGTCAGCCAACAGGTAATCAGAGAGGAGAGACAGGAAGGTGGGGGCCTAGTGGAGGCCTGCTGATGGACACTGTGGGTGTCAGCTCCTCAACCCAAGGCTCTCCCCAAGGTAGACCACTCCCCCAATACCCTTCATTAAACTGATCCCCCCTCCCCAACTCTATTTCATTTTCCATCTTTCCTAGTTGAAGACTTGATCAAATACCTGGATCCTGAGTACATTGACCGCATTGCCATACCTGATGCTTCTAAGCTGCAGTTCATCTTAGCAGGTAGTGCTGGACAGTGAGTGCACATGCATCTAAGGGTGTGGATTGTGAGGGAAGCTGGGCACAGAGACGGCCTCCCTGCCTGTCCTCTCGTGAATACAGCCCTGGAAACTGCTCTTTGGAATTCTGGTCTGGCTCTGGGCTGAAGCCCGAGCTTGGCCTGTGGTTCTCTAAGAGGCATTGGGTGTGGTATATTGCTGAGCCAGCCATGGTGGGGGCTACTCCAGGGTTCTCTCAATGGTCTGCCTCTAGAATTTTCCTTTAGAACCTTCCTCACTTCTGCTCACTAGACAGAGGAGCTTCCAGGAAAGGATGGAGGGCAGAGAGCATTACATTTGGGAGAGGAGAATATTGGCATCAGTTTCAACGTCTTTCATGTGAGAAAGCTCTGGGATTTCAGAGTTCTAGGCAGGAACTATTGTCTTAGCAATGTCTGCTAATCAGTTAGGCAACTATTCCATGAGGCAGGGTTTGCCAAGCACCTGTGTTTGTTCATTCATTCAAAAGATGTTTAATGATTACCTACGGTGACCAGACTATCCTAGGTGGGAGGCATACAATGGTGAACCGGAACATCCTTGAGCCATTGCTGTTGCTCAGGCATTAAGTTCGGGAGATCTCCTGCACTGACTCTTGAGCCTTTTCATCCTTCCCTGTGGCTACTGCCTCTGTGTTTGTCCTCTTGTACATGAACAGTTGCAGTCTCTTAAGTCCTCTTCTTGATCTTTCCTTTCTTGCATGTGGTCCAGTGTCATCTTCCCAAAATACATTTCCCATATGCCACTTTGGAACTTTGTCTACTTTGGAACCTCAGTATCTTTCTCTCCTTGCTAGGAATAAAGTCCTATATCCTTACAGTCTGCTGGATCTACCCTCCTATCCAGCTCTGTTTCTTGTGCTTTCCTTGCTCCAGTTCAGCAAATTGATTTCTTTTTACTCTACTAATTGACAAGCATTCTTGCCTCCAATGTTTGACATAACAGTCCTCCCCCTTTTGTTTTTTTTAAAGATTTTATTTGGGGAAGGGAAACAGGACTTTATTGGGGAACAGTGGTGTGTTTTTCCCAGGACTCTCATCAGCTCCATCCAAGTCAAGTTGTTGTCCTTTCAATCTTAGTTGTGGAGGATGCAGCTCAGCTCCAGGTCCAGTTGCCGTTGTTAGTTGCAGGGGGCACAGCCTACCATCGCTTGTGGGAGTCGAACCAGCAACCTTGTGGTTGAGAGCAAGTGCTCCAACCAACTGAGCCATCAGGCCAACCTGGAGCTCAGCGGCAGCTCATTGACTTCATTCTAGTTGCGGAGGCGCAGCTCACTGGTCCATGTGGGAATCGAACAGGCAGCCCTGTTGCCCAGAGCCCACGCTCTAACCAACTGAGTCAGCCGTCCGCCCCACAGTCCTCCCTTGTTGAATGCCCTTCCCACTCTGCAACCATTGAAATCCCTTGTGCAGGGCCATGCTCTCCTCCCTGGACTCGTTACTGTCCCAGCTCTCCAGTTGTAATTGTCTGTGCCTCTCAGAACCACTGAGCAGAATCTGTCCAGCAGTCTGCCACATGTCTTCTGTTTCAGACCTTCCCAGGAGCCCTTGGGTGTGGGGACCCAAATCTGAATTACTTTGTCTCCCGTGGCCTAGGAGGGGCTCACTGAATTCGATGATAAGAGGCTAAAAGAAGAGGCCTTCAAGTTAAAACTTAGAGAAAGGGGGGATTTGGAGAAAGGGGGGAATTGGAGAAACTTAGAGGCTCCTTGGGCTCAAGATGGGTCGGACCAGAGGCATCCAGGGAGCACAATGGGAGCATTGCACCAAGAGAATGGGGCAGTGGGCAGAGCACCTGCCCCAAGCTCCAGGACCCAGCCATATCCCCTGCCATGTCCTCAGCCCCTTGCATCGGAGTAGCAGTGCTCAGGTTCACCTCACTGTGACTATTTGTGTTTATGCCTCAGAGGAGCAGTTTATCCTCTCCCAGGTTGCCCTCCTGGAGCAGGTGGAAGCTTTGGTGCCCATGCTGGATAGCGCTCACATCAAAGGTACTTCTCCACTACTCTGCTTGGGGAGGTGTGTAGATGGGAGGACTTCTCTGTACCTCAGGTTCCCTGGGTTCAGGCCAGGTCTGCTCCTTGTCTTTACCTTTACCTTGGGGTATCTGCCTCCTGCATTGGGATTAAAATTGCCAGGGCAGAGAGCTGTTTCAGAACCCCAGGCAGTTTGGACCTAAGGACACTAGTATAAGCCCAGCAGCCCCCAATTCTGGGAATTCCTTCTGCCTTTTACCCCACCCCTCAGCATCTGTCCTTCAGGGTGCTGCAGAGCCCAGATTTTATTGTCATAGTCCTTGCCAGGTATGTGAATGTGTGTGAATTCTTCCTGCCGCACTGCTGAGAGCAGTCCCTGGGCCTGGGTTTGACAAGCAGACAGTGACTTTAATTGAATCCAGATATCCATCTTGTCTGTCTCTGGAGGTATTTTTCCCAGCTCCCCCTCCCTACCCCTGATCAGCTACCTGCTGAGCATCTGACAGCCTTAAGCTGTGGGCCCAGCATAGTGGCTCTGGGTGTTGGATTCCAGGTGGTCAGCTTAGGGACCTGGCATTCATCCTCAGCCCACCTGCAGGCTCCGTGTTCCCCAGGCCAGGCAGACCTTGTCTCATGGGCTGACAGCAAAGGGACAGATCCCATGATAGGCAAAGCTCTCTTTACCTGGCTCTGCTTACAGCACTGGGGTGGGGGTATAAGGCAACTCTGGGGACCCCAAGGTTTTTGTCTTCTCCTAGATGCCTGTGTCTTCCCCTCCTTTTTGGGTCATAGAGTAAGACTAGGGTGGGGAGGGAGCCCCACCATCACTTCCAGCTGTAGCGGTCGATGAAGCCTGGCATTTGTTTAGCTTCTCCACTCAATACTCTAATCCTGCCGAAGACCTAATAGACTATTGAGCAGTCCCGGGGGAAGGCACAAGCATCATCGGGCAGTGTGCGATGTGTTTTACAGCCGTTCCTGAGCATGCAGCCCGCCTGCAGCGCTTGGCCCAGATCCACATCCAGCAGCAGGTATGGGAGGGGAGAGGACTTGAAGGGAAAGTAGAGGTGGTGAGGTTCCTAGTCCTCACCCCTGCTGCCTGGGAAAACAGCCTCAGGCTCCCCTGGTGTCAGCTCCCAGAGAAACTTAGGGCTTTATCCTCTATTTTCCATCTGCCACAGAGAGGGGAAGGGACTTGCCAGGTCTCCTGCCTCCCAGAGTAGAGCTATTCTGAGATACCAGAAGGTGGATATTGGGAGGTACCCAAGAATTCCTGGGGATGGTGTGTCCTTGACAATGGGTGGAGGAGCTGTTTTTTCATTATTCCCAGGCTCCAGTGTAAAATTGAAAAGGGGGTCAGAAATAAGGGACAGGGGAGAAGGAGACATATACTAGCAGAAATGTTGCCTTAAATGTGTAGTGCATTCCCTCTTCCATCAGCCTTAGGACTGCTCTGCTATTAGGGTACTCATTTTAGAGCCTCAAGGTGCCCCTTTAGAAACTTGCTCCTTTTGGCTCTGGGTTTAAACATCACCTTTTCTAGGCTCTATGGGGAGTGGGGTCCCTGATGAAGCAGGGAGGTTGGTGGGAAGTGGGGGCTTTATCCACTCCGTTCCCTGCCACACCTTGGCCCCACAGGACCAATCTGTGGAGATCACCGAGGAGTCCAAGGCTGTCCTGGAGGAATACAACAAGACTGTATCCTTTCTGCTCAGCCAGGCCCCTGAGGAGTGCTGTCCACAGCCCTGTCCTTTTGTTCCATCTCAAGCTCTGTCTCTCTCATCCTGTCCCAATCAGCCTGTCTATTCCCCTGCTCACCCACCCTTTTGGCAGATGCAAAATCTCTGTACTACCTCACTCAGACTCCTGTTCTCACCTTGACCTGTGACAAGACAATGCTTCTCTCCAAGCAATTCGTGCAATGGGATGAGCTACTTTGCCAGCTAGAAGCCGCCAAGCAAGTGAAGCCAGCAGAGGAGTGATGGCTGCTCCCCATCCCAGGCCAGCCATGCTCCAGGGCCCTGTGCCAACCTGCCCTTGTCAAAGGGCAGAGGCAGTTCTGTATTTATTGGATTCACAGCCTATCTGTCTGCACTCAGGTGTGGCCCTGAGGTTAGAGGTCTGGCTACCTGAGACTTCCTCACTGCACTGTCTCCCCTCATCAATGTTTTATTCCAGTGACAATAAACTATAGAGATCACTGGAGGAGTGTGCCGACTTCTTGGTCTATGATGGGGAGGATGGGGGAGGGGTTGGGGGTTGTGGAGGGCAGAGTTGTCAACCTTCCTATGGTTGAACCAGGAGCTATACTTAATCCTGGTCTGGCTTTCTGGTAGGTGTAGGTCTCTCAGAATGAATGCTCTCATTTAATTGATGTGAGTGGAACATTCGTTTATGTATCCATTTATCCCACATTTACCAAGTACCCCTCTAAATAGATTCCATTCCAGGTGGGGAAGACACAGGTAGGGTCTACCTGATCCCTCCCCTGCACAGGCTAGCTGCCAGAGAGTCAAAGAGAAGGTCAGTCCCACCAGGTGGTCCTAGAGTCCTTTGGGGCACAGAAGAAAAAGGGATGAAGGAGGCAGTCCTGTAGGTGATATGCAGGGTCTTTGACAGCTGAAGGAGCAGCACGTGTAAAGGCAGAGAGGAGCCTTGAAGTTTCTCTCATGGTAGTCTTCTAGGTGCTATTAGCCGAGAAGGGGAGCCCTGAACAGGTTCTGATGCAGGGGTTTGGGGGGAAAGGGGAGTGGGGAGCCGGTAGGTTAGGAGAGGGAGGGACCATGATAAAAAGCAGAAAAAGTGTTTGCTGCCCCCTCGTGGTCTCAGGGAGTGCTGTGGCTCCAGGCCCCTTTTCAAAGGCCTGCTCTTTACTCCACCTGCGCGGTTTCACTGGCATCTCAAATTCAGCGTGTCCGAACTAAGTCTGGAAACTGGGAGACATCCTAGACTCTTCCTTCCTCCTCTGTCCAAATAGTCGCCAGCACCTCACCACAACTACCTCCTAATATCTCCCAACTTAATTTACTCTTCTCCACTCCCACTGCCATTTGTCTAGTCCATGCTTTCAACAAATCATTTAACAAATATTTGAGCGCCTGTTATATGCCTGGCACCGGACGAATCTTCGTGGACACGCCTCCGGGACCAGGGCTCTGTGCCAACCTAGTAACAGCGCGGAGGCGGCTCTGTATTTATTGGATTTACAGCGGCCTGGACTTACCAGGGGTTGCGGCCGATTTCCCCATCCCACCCCCTCCTGCGCTGCAGCCACAGTGAGCTGTGCACACCAACTTGTTGGGCCCCTGATGGAAACCCCCCGTGGCTCGCCAGTGCCCACAGAATGAGGTCAAAGCTCAGAACTCGGTGACCAAGGCTCTCACCCACGCAGCAGCTGCCACTCGAAACGGAACCTCTTGCTCCTGTGCAAAGTGAAACCTGCAGTTTCGGTGTGTTCAGCTGGTAACGCCAGCCCGGCCATCCTCTAAGGGCCAAGTCCTCCCCAGTCTTCGGACGCGGGACTGCTCTGATGGCTGCTCCTCTCCTCCGCAGGACGGGTGCCCCCTCCCTGGGGCGGTACCGCGCGGGTGGCGGGAGTGTGTTCCAGGTCCCCGCGGCGGCAGAGGTCCTTCCTAGACTTCCTAGTTACACTGTTTCCCCGCGGAGGCCCCGCGGGCCCCGCCCCCACCCGGCGTGCGCGGCACCGCGGCCTCGGCGCGCTCCCGGCCCGCGCGCCATCTTGGCTCTGGGTCGAAGTTGAGGCGGTTGCCGCCGCCGCGGTGAGAGCCGGAACCCTGCGGGGTGGAGGGGTGCCTGGTGGGCGGGGGGACAGTAGAGATCGGCTCCACGGCCGCTGCGGCCGACCGGACACTGGGGGCGACCGGTAGCGATGGAGTCGGCCGAGGCCCGGGGGCCAGGCGCATGTGCTAGCCCAAGCAACTATCCGCCTCTAGCCTCACCTCCCGAGTTTCTGAGTGACGTGGGTTGGGGGAATGACCCCGGGAATCTCCGGTGAGGGATGCTCGGCCCTGTCTTAGGGATTCCGGAGTGGGAGAGAGCGTCAGTTCTGTCTTTGAGAGCATTTGTTTGGGTGGGGGCTCTTACCTCTGGGAGTTTGGGGTGTAGGGGCTTGGCCCTGTCCTCTGGAAGCACGAGGTGAGAAGGCGATGTCCCTGTCCTTGGAGAGCCCGGGGTGAGGAGTACTCAGTCTTGTTCTCAGGGAGTCTGGGGTGAGGGCCCAGACCCTGTCCCAAAGAGCCCAAGATGAGGGAGGCTTGGTTCCCATCCTAGGGAACTCTAAGGGGGCTTGGCCCTGTCCCGGAGAGCCCCATGTTTGGGGAATTTCGTTCTGTCCGGGGGACTCCAGGGTGGAGGGAGGGTTATGGCCCTGTCCAGGGGAATGGGAGTCAATGGGGTATATTCCCTTCCTAGGGTGAAGCAGGCATGGCCCCTGTCCTGAGAAGCTGAGAATGGGGATCTTGACTTGTTCCTGGGAAGTCTGGAATGAGGATCCGGGCCATGTCCTGGGCAGCCGGGGTGGGGGTGGCCTGGGGCACATTGCCTAGCATTCATTCATCTGACACTTCCCTGCAGTGGCACTGAGATACAACAGCAAGCAGAATGGAGCACTACCGGAAAGCTGGCTCTGTGGAACTCCCGGCACCTTCTCCGATGCCCCAGCTACCTCCTGATACCCTGGAGATGCGGGTCCGAGATGGCAGCAAAATCCGCAACTTGCTGGGGCTGGCGCTGGGTCGGTTGGAGGGAGGTAGCGCAAGGCATGTGGTGTTCTCCGGTTCTGGCCGGGCTGCAGGGAAGGCTGTCAGTTGTGCTGAGATTGTCAAGCGGCGGGTACCAGGCCTGCACCAGCTTACCAAGCTGCGCTTCCTGCAGACTGAGGACAGCTGGGTACCAACCTCACCCGACAAAGGCCTAGATCCCCTCACAGTGCGCCGACATGTGCCAGCGGTGTGGGTACTGCTCAGCCGGGACCCCCTGGACCCCAATGAGTGTGGCTACCAGCCCCCAGGGGCACCCCCTGGCCTGGGCCCCATACCTAGCTCCAGCTGTGGCCCCCGACCCCGAAGAAGGGCTCGAGACACCCGGTCCTGAAGACCCGCTGAGCAAGCTGCTCTCCAGGCCTGAATGTCTAGGATGACTGTGCCTTCTCTGAGAAGCCTCTGTAATGGCTCAACATCTCCAACAAGACTTGAATCCACAGAAGTGGGCCTCCCGATTCTGCTTTCTCTTCCCTCTGGCATGTGGAAGGGGCTGCTATGAAGAGTGACAGGTGTGGGGTCTGCCGGGTTCTGGGTTGCTTAAGAATGGCTTACTCTGCCTTCCATCTACAGTGCCTCTGACCTGCCTTCTGACAGAGGTCCAGGGAGTGGGTTAGGAAATAAAGAAGATTCTGCCTGTTTGATGAGCCTCCCTCTGTTCGACCTACTTGTGTGGAGGTGGGATTAAGGGAGTGGCAGTCTGCCCTGGTCCCCCAGGAGCTCACAGGCTGGAGACAGGAAGGCTAATGCTGGGAGGATCTAGAGTCATTAAGAAACCTCAAGCAGTAACCTGACTGATTCTAGACCTCTGGGTGGCTGTCTGCCACGTGCTTTGGGTTGGTTTAGGGACTCTGCCAGGTCAGACATTTTTCTCTGTCTGCAGCATATTATAGTGGTTAAGATCATAGTCTTGGGCACCAGACTGCCCGGATTTGAATCCTGGTTGTGTTTCTAGCTTATTGGCAAGATACTGTTTTGTAACCTTGGGCAAATTACTGCTCTGTGCCTAGTGTTTTCATCCATAAAATGATAACAGTGCTTACCTCAGAGGGTTGTTATGAGGATTGAATGTAACTCTTAGATATAACTCTTAGATACCACCTGGGCATATAGTGCTATATAAATGTTAATTGCCTAATTATTAATGACGCAGCTTACAATCATGCTTTTTCTTATCTTGAAAACACCTCACTCCCACATCTTCCCTCCAGGTCTCCTTGCCTTTTTACCCCTTGCTGATCCTTTTCTGTCGAAGCTTGGCCTTAGGCTCTTAGATTCACCACGGTCAGGTAGGGCATGAGGAGAGGTGAAGATTGCAGTGGTAGCAAAGGTCCTGTAGGGACCAGAGCAGGATTGTGGGTGGTGGTGGACTCAGTGAAGAGTTGAGTCAATTGGGTCTCCCACTACATTTTCCTAATTTTTAAATTTGTTTTATTTTTCTATTGCAGTTAACATATTAGTTTCAGGTGTACAGCATAGTGATTAGACATTTACATAACTGACAAAGTGATCCCTCCGATAAATCTTCCCACAGGATTTTGAGGTCTTCACCAATGTGTCCAGTAGACTGGTGTCCAGTCACCAGGAAAGCACAAAGTTAGGGCTCTTACGAGCTCATGTTGTAGCCGGGTGGGCTCAGCCATTTGAATGTTATAGTGATCGGCTGAGTCTGGGAAGGAGGGGTTGAGAAGTTGGGGAAGATGGAGTTCGGGGACTGGTGGCCTCACTAATGGCTTATATCAGGGATGAGGGGACTACAGGGCCAGCAGGCTGTGGCCAAAACTTCAACTACTACATCATCCTTTGCTTTCCAAAGTAGGGTACCCAGAGTGATGTGGAAGACCCTGAGGGAGGGGCAGGTGATGGAGAACCAGGGGGTTATTAGGAGACAGGAAACCCTCTCAGCAGCTGCCCAGCCAGGCCGTTCAAATACAGAGGGTCATGGAGCACCCAACACACCCCTAGAGGCTGTGGGGGAGACTCAGATGTGTTGCTATCAGCCACTGCCTGACTTCTCCCATTCTCTTTGTGGCTAATTCAGTTTTTGCTCCCTCCCTCCCAGCCTCTGCATATTGCCTTTTTGCTGAGCATCTCCACTGGTGTGTCTCCTACCAGCAACAGCTCTCCAAGTGTCATTAGTCCCCAGAGCTTTGGGGCCAGGCTACTTGCAGACGATTGATCTTTGTCTCAGCATCCCATCCTGATTAGCCTACTGTGTCCAGGGTGGATTGAGCACGTGGAATACGCATGATGACCTGCGCTGAAGGAATGATTCAGTATAAGGTGTCATCACAAGCTCTGGGAGTCCAAGGAGAAGCTCCCAATTGCGTAGCCTGTCAAGGCACCACCTAGGATCTCCAGGATGATGGCAGGAGTAGTATGGAGGGAAACTGCGTTGGGATCAAAATCCTTTGGGAAGAACAGGGTCTGCAACTCAGAGAATCAGGAAATAGGCCACAGGCTGAGGGAGGGATGGCTAGTGATTCTGGGGCTTTTTCCCTCCTTGGCCTCTACAGGGCCCAACTGGGGCCTACAGGAGGAAATGAGGGAGGGAGCCAGAGAGACGGAGACCTTTAGAAGTCAGAAAGCCTGACCGAGCTTAGGAAGGAGCATAAGAATTGTGTATAATTGCTGATTCTGTTTCTTTACTTTCTACTTTATCCTTAACCACTGCAGTATGGCTTTTGCCTCCATAATTTTTTAGAAAAGGTTATGCCTTGGCACAAAAGGTAAGGAAGTAGAAGCAGCTCTTTCAAGAAGTTGGATTATGAATGGGCGGAGAGGTGATAAATAGCTGGAGAGAAATGTAGACTACAGAGAGAGTTTTATTTAATTTTAATGAGTTGGCAGAGATGAGCATATTTATAGGCTGATAGCGGAAGCCAATAGGGGAAGAGATTAAAGATACAGAAGATTGTGGATAACTCATAGAATGAGATTCCTGAGGGGGTAAGAGAATGGGACCCAGAAGCATGGAGATCCGGACCTCCCAAAGGGAAGAGGAGAGATGATTCCCTCTCACGGAAGGAGTTGAGGATGGGTAAGCATGCAGATGGGTGTGGAGGTGACGGTGGGACGTGAGGGAGGAGTTCAAAAGGCTTATATCTTCTCTTGAAGCAGGAGTCCAGCTCTGCTGGTGGAAGTGGAGTGAGAAGGCTGGTGGGAAGGGAGTGTGAGAGAGTTCTTGCAATTGGGAGAGAGAACAACGGGGGCAGTGGCCAAGACATGGAAACAACCAAAATGTCCTTCGATAGATGAATGGATAAAGAAATTGTGGTATATGTACACAATGGAATACTATTCGGCCATAAGAAAAGATGAAATAGGACCATTTGTGACAACATGGATGGATCTTGAGATAATGCTAAGCGAAATAAGTCAGAAAAAGTAGACAACCATATGATTTCACTGATATGTGGTATGTAAACCAAAAACAACAAAAGAACACAACAAGCAAATGAGAAACAAAAACTCATAGACACAATAGTGTAGTGGTTACCAAAGGGTACGGGGGAATGGGGGTGGTAGATGAAGGTAAAGGGGATCAAATACATGGTGATGAAAGGAGAACTGACTCTGGGTGGTGAACACACAATGGGATTTATAGAGGATGTAATACAGAATTGTATACCTGAAATGTATGTAACTTAGTTACTAACAATTGTCACCCCAATAAACTTTAATTAAAAAAAAAGGTAGGAAAGGAACTACCTTCAAAAAGATTTTTAGCAATTGTAGCCTGATTATAAATTTGAAAATAACTTTTTACCTCCAAATTGGTCTATAGTGAATGTTTCCAGTACTTTAGCACATTGAATGGATGATAATATTTTATTTTTTAATAAATTTTGATTTATTTGTGAAAACAAAACAAAACAAAACAAAAACCAAAGGGGGTACAGGAGGATGACCAGGCAGGGCTAAAAGCCCAGTTGAGGCTGGTGACCATGAACATACAGTGTCATTAGCCAGGGTTTGTGAGCTCCAGCAGCACCTACAGGACAGGTGAGGACTTAGAGAAAGCTCTGTTGCCTTCTTCGAGACTGAGGTGAGGTCAAGACGTGCAGGAAGGATGGAAGAATAGTGAGGAGACTGGCAAGAGAGTACATGTAGTGGAGGACCAAAGAATCCCAATTGGGTTGGGGAAGAAGTGAAGATAGAAAGGGGCAAGAGTTGATGGCCTGGAGGTCCCCGTGTAAATGGCGGGTGGGGTGGGGTGAGATGCAGTGGTTGAGAGAACTCGGAGAGGGCATCGTAGCTGCATCAGTTTCTAGGGCTGCTGTAGCAAAGCACCATAAACTGGGTGGCTTAGAACAACAGCTATTTACAGTTTTGGAGACTGGAAGTCGAAAATCAACGTGTCAGAAGGGCCGTCTTCTCCTGAAATCTGATCCCTTCCTTGATTCATCCTAGCTTCTGGTTTGCCAGCAGCCTTCGGCCTTCTTGGCTTTTAGATCCAGTCACCCATCTCCACATCATCTTCCCTTTGTGTGTGTCTGATTCTGTGTCCAAATGTCTTTTTATCAGGACACCAGTTCTACTGGATTAGGGCCCACCCTAATTACCTCATTTTAACTTGATAACCTCTGTAAAGATCCTATTTACAAATAAAGTCACATTGTGAGGTACTAGAGGTTAGGACTTGAACATATCTTTTTTGGAGGGACACAATTCAACCCATGACAGTGAATAAAGAATGAGATGGAAGAGTCAGTGGCTTTGAGAGTTTTAGGAGCTGACAGGACTTGGTTGTGGGCATGAGAGTTAGATAGCCGGGTGGCCTGGAGGAAAAGTCACTGAAGATGAGGTTGACGAATTAAGAGGCTAGGGAGGGGGGATCCTCCAGGGGGGTGATGGAATCATCCAGGATGGAATGTGCTGAGCAGTCATACTCTGCCTTAGAGGTGGCACGTATAGTAAGTTAGCCTCGAAATGAGGAATTAACACAATATGACCCGAAGGGTTATATACTCCCTATATCCAAGCAGGCACCAAGTCCTGCCAATTTTGCTTCCTAGGTCTTCATTCTCACAACCTCTGTTTGTCTGTGCCCCGCATTATCTTGCAGCAGTCTCCTTACTGGTCTCCTGTGCTCTCCTCCAAACTAAGCTACTGGCTGTTCCCATTGTTTAGAATGCACTTCTGCTAAATACCAGCATGGCTGTCTCCCTCCCTTCTTCAAGTCTTTGCTCAACTGTCACCTCAATGAGGCCTACTTTGACCACTCCGTTTAAAATTGCAGTCAAGCACTTCTCATCTTCCTTACCCAGCCTTTTTTCCTTTTTTTTTTTGACTTTTAAATACAATTTACTTTTTAAATGTTTTTGTTTATTGTCTGTCTCCTGATGAGAATGTAAGCTCCAAGTGGGCAGGAATTTTTGTTTTGTTTACTGATGTAACCAAAGGATCTTGAACATAGAAGGTGTTTGATAAATAGTATTTAATGAGTAAATGAATGAATATTGAGCCTGCAAGTGTGTGGCCACACTCAGATCGATCATTCTGCTCCCTTAGTCTCCCCATGCCCAGATTAGAGGACAAGATCCAAATTCATTCATTGGATGGCCTTAAAGGACCCCCTTGCTTGGTCACTGCCATGGCTCAGCCCATCTTTGGCCTGGTCCTCTTGGACCCTGGGCTCTTGCTACACTAATGCCTTACTTTTCCCACATGCCATGAGATTTTTGGCCTGAGTCTTTGCTCTTGCTGTTCTGTCTGCTTGGAACTCATCAGGAGTGTTCAAAGGACACCAGTGATGGGCTTTGAGCACTCCCTCATCAAAGCTACCTTCCCACTCCCCTCTATTTGTCTGGACAAGCCTGGAGCTCAGGGATCAGACCTGATTCTGTAGGGCATCTCAGCTCCCACTTCCGTCCTTGCACTGGAAAGGTGATGTCTGGCTGCGCTTCTGAGTCTGGCCACGCGGTGGCAGCATTCACAAAGGGATTGCCCATCCTTTCCCTCTGCTGAGTGCAAAGTTCCCCAGGTGCCTGGAAACAGAGGATAGTCTAGGCTTGAACTTCGACCTTCAATGGGATCAGTGATCTCTCAGTTATTCAACAAACAGTTAACAATCACCCACAATGTGACAAACATAGTCACGGGGCTTGGAACCTCCAGCCTCATGTGGGCTATAAGCACATATATAAATAATTTCACTATTGGTGTAGTGAATTCAGAGAGTAGGGAAGTTCATAGACTTCAGGAGTTCAGATTCCCTCGCTCAGTCTTTAGGGACAGGCAAAACTTCAAAGAAGAGGAGGTGATGCCTGTGTAGAATCTCAAAGAGCTCGAAGAAAAGTGAAAAGGATATTCTGGGTAAAGGGCAGATGTGAGCTAAGACATAAAGGTGAGAAGAACAGAGAGATGATCACTGGAGCTTGAAGTTCAAGGCGGAGAGTGTGTGGAATGAGGCTCGGAGGTGAGTGGGGGACAGACTAGGGGGGCCTAGTGCCTGGCCAAGGAACTCGGACATTTTCTTTAGGGTGATGGAGAGTCACTGGAGGCTTTAATAAGGGAGTGATGTGAATATCAGAATGGTGTTTTAGAGAGAGCTATGACTGCTACAGTGTGGAAAATGGATTTGGAAGCACAGGCAGGAAGAGCTGTGAGGAGGCTGCCACAGGGATCCACGAGGAGATGACGAAGCCAAAATTATGGCTGGAGCAGGCCCTGGAGAAGCCCCTCCACGCCCACAAGAGCTTTCAAGGCCCGGCACTATGAAAGCGTTCTTAGCCCCACTGCCCTCTCCTCCACCATTTGAGCCACCTCAGTCCTTCTGTTCCTGAGGCAACTTTTGGCTCTCTCCTTGCGCTTCTGATTATTCTGGCTAGAACCAGATAGGCTGTGTCAGTTTCCATGTGGAGGCCGCAGTGTCTGTGGATCTGTCAGCCTTGGGCTCAGCCTATAGCCCAGCCTCTCTCAATGTGATCCTTCCATGTACTCCCTTCTTTGACAGAAACACCCAGATAGGATTGTGACTGATGAGTCTCCTCCACCAGGGAGCCAGAATGAGCATTGGTCACTCCATGCCACGCACCCCACCAGAGTTCGTGTGTGAGGGCGTGTGTGTGTGTGTATGTTTGCATGTGTGTACCATTGGCAGAACTGATGCCAAGAGAAGGGCATCCCCGGCAGGCAGAGGGGCACCACCTGAGGAAAGGTCTGGAGATAGGTAGGAAAGTTCAAGGGAGTGTTTGGGGAGCAGGCAGGGAATGTTGTTAACAAGGTTTGGCAGGGACAGGTCAGAGCCTGTGAGGTGGGGCCTAGAGCCTTGACCATGGTACGGCAAGCAGAAGGCAACACAGCCAGGTTTTGAGCACTGGTGGGGGTATTGGGAGTCACCTTCACTCACAGTCTCATGAATATGCACAAACCTGTTGAATTATGCAGAAAGAAAGGATGTAAATATATATGCAAATGTAGTGCTGCCCTCCCTGTTGCTATAGAAACCAAAGGATAGCAACAGGGGCCCAAACCCTGGGGAGATTAGGCTGGAGAGACTGGAAACCAGGAGACACTCATCTGTTGCCCACTTTTGCCATTCCTACTGTTTTAACCTCTTTCCTTGCCTCACTCTGTCTTTTTGTTTCCCTTTGACTTTTTCTCTCTCCATCTCTCTGCCTCTCTTGATTTTTCTGTCTTTGTTTCCCACTCTCTCTCTGTCTTCTCCATCTCTATTTCTCCTGTTTTTTTCCTGCCTCTCAGCCTCTGAGTTTCTCTGTCTGTGTCTGTACGTCGTTGACTCCATGTCACTGTTGCTCTGTGACTCTGAGACACTGTTTCTCTCTGACTTCATGTGTCTCCCTATTTCTATCTCTGTGTCTTTAATTCCAGGGCTCTCCCTCTTCTGCCTCTCCCTGTCTCTATGTCTCTGACTCACATCTTTCTCTATATCTCTGTTTTTGCATCTGACTCTGTCTCTGATTGTGTCTATTTCTTGGTCTCTCTCCCGGGTTCTCTTGCCTCTCTTTCACTCTGTCTCTTGGAGCCTCTTATCCCAGTGCTTACCTCTGTGATGGGAAGGACAGGAAGCTGTACATCTGTCCTGCTTGATGACATGCTCCACCCCTTGCCCAGCTGCCCACATGTTCATGGATTCCTATGCTCTCTCACCACATAAAATCCCGTTTCACGTCTGGTCCCTGTCACAGTGTTGGCACAGGACCCCTGTGACAGGCCCAGGCTGGCTGCCAGGACATCAGGGAGGCAGTCTCAGCCTTTGTCTTCTGTGTGACCCTGCCTAGTGTTTCTCCCTCTCTGGATCTGTAGTCCCAGTTCTCTCTCCTTGGAGCTGGTGAGCACCTTGAGGCAATGATGTTTTGGGAACAGGGAACTCAGAGGCAAGTCTTAGTGGTTTACCCATCTGGCCCTCTGCCCAAGAGCTGACGTGAGGGGTCTGGCTGGGGCCCAGGTCTGGGGGTATCTTGGACTAGTTGAGACTAACCCTGACCTCCAGAGAAGACTCCTCACTGAGCCAGAGTCAAGCAGTAGCCTTTTCAATAGTCTATCCATGCTTCTGGCCTGCGGCAGCCTAAGCCATCCAGTTCCCTGTTTGGGGTCCTTTGTTTGCCTCTCCTTCACCTGCTTTATAGTTACAGAGCACCTATTCCACATCATGCTTGGTCTTCACAGATCCACAGTGATATAGAAATTACATCTGGACTCTTTGTGTCCTCTGCCTCCCCCACAAGAAGGGACTCTTCGGTCCAGGTGAATAACATAGGATTCTTCAACCCCGTAGTTTCCTATCCCTGGCAGCCTCAGTTTGGGGGTGCAAATCATATGTGGCTGGCTGCCAAAGTCATGGATCAAGGTGAAGGGAGACCCAGATAGAGACAGCAACAGAGAGAGCCAGAGACGAGAAGCTGGATCTACGGAGGCAGTCCATAAGGGTTTGGGATGGGGCATGGGAAGCTCAGAGCAGGACTTGGAGGAAGGGTGGGCCAGAGTATTCTGAGGGTAGGTAAACCACCCTATATAGAGGTGGAGGGCTTCCCCTTTGGTCCTCAGCTCTGGGCAGGTTGCCTTACCTCCAGACAGGGACTAGACATGGGAGATCTGGCTTGGGCCCAGGTGTGGGGGCAGTCAGAGCAGTCAGGGCAAGTCCCCCTTCCTCCAAGAGACTGCCAGGCCAAGCCCCCAGTTTTCCTGCCTGGCCAGAAAGGACACAGATACAATCACTCTTCCCACCAACTGTGATTCACCCACGTTCAGGCCCAGGCGTGATCTTGCTGCCAGGAATTCCATGTTTGAATTAGAAACCTCCCCAGACATCCCACCCCACCTCACCTGGGCCAGTTGTGCCAACTCGGATTGGAGCAGGGTCAAACAGGGCTGTCTGGGGGCTTCAGGCAGAGCCAGATTGATGAGAGAAAAAGGATCAAGAGAAAGGTGGAGAGACAGACAAAGACTGAGAGGCAGAGGATGATGTAGATAGAGAGATGGGGAGAAAGTCTGTGACAGACAGAGGGAGAGACATAGAGACATCAATGGGGAGAAAGCCGAAGCCTGCGGATGGAGGGGGCTCTAAAGCTAAACACTTGACTGGATTATTTCATTTAATTGCATCTTGACAATAGTCCTAGGAAATAGGCATTATTATGATCCTGTTTTACTCCTGAGGCAATTGAGGCACAGAGACATTAAGTCACTTACCTGAGGCCACAAAGCCAGTAAGCAGTGGAGTTAGGTAGTTGAACCCTTCAGTCTCACGTAGGAACCAAGGAGAGAGATAGGCAGAGACCATGGTGGGGAGCTCCCACCAGCACTCGTGGGGAATCTGGGAGTCCTGGAACCATCAGGCAGCTGTGCAGGGGCCAGGCCTTCCCATCAGGCAGACAACACATGAGGCTTTCTGTCCTTTCTGTCAGAGACCAGGACTGGGACAGAGAGATACAGAGGGAAAGAGAGAGACATCAGAGCAGCGAGAGAGGTGGAAAGGGAAGCTAGGCCGCAGAATTCTTCATCTGCCCTTCCCTTCGTGCCACCCTGGGGAGCAGCCTGTCCTGCCCCTGCTTCAGATCCAGCCCAGGCAATCCCGCGCTCTGGTGGGCTTTGACACTCATTCTTTCTTCCCCACGCATTTATTGAGCACCTGCTAGCTGAGAGGTACTCCTGCCCCACATCTCCTACCTCTATTTTCTCTTTCACTACTGAGAAATCCTTTCTATTGTCTAAGTTCAACCCCCTAGGATAGGTTCTGCAATGAAGGATTAAGATTAGAATTTGGTGACACCTCCTTGTAAGGAGTTTGCCTAGTATACACTAAGGTTGTCTGAGCACAGAGAAGAGGTCCCTGAGGGCTGGCTGTGGGTGCCTTCTGGTTGGAGACCTCTTCTAGTTTGTTTGGGGAGGAGAGTCATTGGCCCAGCTGGTAGAGGCCTGGAGAGCCGAGCTGTCAGCAGCAGGAAGGATTGGGGTGAGAAGAAAACCAGGAGCTATCCTGGGGGAGCCAGGGAGTCCACGTTATGGTTTCTAATGTCTTAGCCCTGGTTTCAATTACCCCCAGGGTCCCCAGACTCCCCTGACCGCTACAGGCTCCCAAGCTTGAGGAAGGTCAGGACTCTCCCGGGAAGGCTCAGGGCTCAGGGATGGAAGTCTGGGGGCAGGGGAGCTGTTTCATCCTCTTCTCCTGTGCCTGGCTGAAAGAGGCCCCTAGACCAAGTAGGACTCCAGGGACCGCAGGGATGCTGGGGAAGGCGGGGCCTACACTGTGCTCACAGGCCCCTGTGGAGGGTCTATGTCAATCAGCTCCACAGCACCAACTTGGTCCCGCTGCCCCCAGCCCACTCCTGGCTGCTGAAGACCAGGGCTCTTTCTTGGGCTCACCAGGCTCCTTTTTGGTCCTGTGACAACCCTGACTCCTGGCTCTTCTTCTACCTGTGAGGCCATCACACTTCCTCTGCCTTCTCTGTCTTTTAATCATACTTCCCAGGGTTTCAGCTGCAATTCTCTCCTCATCTCCCTCTCATCACACCCTCTCTCTGCTCCCTGATTTGTCTTGTCACCTCCCAGTACCCTTAGTGCCCAAGCCAGTCTGGGACTGTGATGAATATCCACGCAACCAGCACTAGCACCAAGGCGACTGAGGGCATTGCGAGCTGTTGGACGGGCACCACACACCTCCCGCCAGCCAGCCCGCCAGCCCTCTCTCAGCTTCTGTGTTCTCCCCGTCCTTGCCCCTGCTGGCCACCATCCCACAGACCCTTCAACTGGACATGTCAAGCCCCAACTCTCTCTCCAGCTCAGTGAATGGCACCGCCATCTCCCAGTCACTCGTGCCAAAAGCCTGGGAGTCATCTGGACTTTTGTACACAATGTTCCCTCTGGGCCTGGCACACAGTAGGTGTTAATACATGTCTGTTAAACTGAATTTAATTTAATTTTCTCTTTTGGACTCCCCTTCTGCCTCGGTCTGTTTCCCTAGGCCTGGGTATCTCTGGCATTCAGTCTTCAAATCTCTAATTTTTCTTTGTCTTCCAAATCACAACAGTTGCATTTCTGGGAGTTGAGAGCCTCCTTTCTTCCCTGTCCCCCTACCCCAGGAGAGTGCAGGCTGGCCAGGAATGGAGCTGTTGGAGATGAAGGGAGGGAGCCAATCTTGGGGCCACATGAGTGTCAGTACTGTTAGGAAATCCCAGCCCTGTTATCAGGGAGGCAGCTTTACAGCAGCAGGGATCAAGGTCAGACTCTGCCTGGCACCAGAAGGGGACAGTCCTTTGAAGACATAGGCCTCCTCCATGAAGAATGGGAGGAGAGGGAGATCAGGGCCCACTGGGGTGAGGAGGGAGGGAGGGAGACAGCGAAGGAGGGAGGAAGGGACCCAGTTTGTGCTTCTGAGCTTCTCATCATTAGTTTCATGCAAATTTGTGCAACACAAAATGAAAAACTGCATCTGTGATTTTGCAAGTCTGTGCCACTGCTCCCACCTTCAAACATGTATAGTCCCCCTAACCCCTAGTTTCCCGGTCCTCCCTCGTCCCTCTCCCCACATCTGCTCCCTGACCATCTGCTTCTCTTTCCAAACTTAATCCAGACCCAGGATCGCCCAGGGGGAGGGGCCTTGGGAGAGCAGACACTGGCCTAAGTGTCCAGGGCGCCTGTTCTCTGCGTAAAGAGTGACACGGGGGCTCCTTTGGGGGTCATGGGAGCAGATGGAGAAGATGAATCCGTGTGCCTCCCCAAAGCCCTGTTCTCTCTTAAGCTCCATGGCCCTGCCGCAGGTGAGGCTGGAGGTCTCTCTCCTATGGGTCGCTGCAAACACTTCCTTCTTGGCTGCCCCACCTACAGTCTTGGCCTTTCTCTCCACCCTCTCTACCCAGCAGCCTCAATGATCTCTCCAAAATGCAAATCTGGTTCTATTCTTCACCTACTTTATGCCTTTCCAGGACTGCATGGCCTTGGCACCAAAGGCACTTCAGGATGTGGTCTCTTAGCCACTCAATCTGCCTCGGCCTGCCTTCTGGGTCTCTGCTTAATCCCTTATAAGATACCAAACCCTCCTTCCCATTCCTCGAGGCTGTGAATCACTCAGATAGGCTCCCTCCGCTGTGCCCTGGGACTTTAGTCCCCCAGCTCAATGTTGTCCTGCTTGCATCATTCATTCATTCATTCATTCATTCAACACTTACTTCAACCTATTTGAAGTGTTAAGAGCAGCTGTTCAATGGCCGACCTAGCTCAAGATGGCTGGAGATGGAGTCCCCAGAGCTGCCCTCAGGGACTCACAGGTACCACACAAATAACTCAGTAGTTAAATGGCACACTAACTACTACAAGGAAAAAGTATGGCACAAGGGGACACAACAAAGAGGCTTAGTCTAGGCTTCTCTAGGTGACATTTAGGCTGTCACCTGTTGCCTGAGGGGTCTGTGGAGTCAGACACTGAACTCTCATGTGAATAAATTATATACTCACCTATTTTGTTTAGTATCCATCTTCCCTGATTAGAATGTGAGTCCCATGAGGGCAGAGGATCTTTGAAGTTTTTTTTTTAGGCAAAAAGTAAACAGTAAAGTTCACAAACCCTAAGGGCACAGTTCAAGTTTTGACATATGTGTGTATGCTTTTGGACACGCCACCCCAACAAAGGTAACTGCAATTCTAACTCCTCCACCATAAATGAGTTTTGCCTGTTCTTGAGCTTTATATAAATGAAATCACTCAATATATACTCTTTTGTGCCTTCTTCTTCTTCTCCTTCTCCTTCTTCTTTTTCTCTTTCCCCTTCTCCTCCTTCTCCTTTTCGTCCTCCTCCTCTTCCTTTACTCACCGTTTTGTCTGTGAGCTTTATCCACTTTTGTTGTGTGTAGTTGCTTCTTTTCTATTGTTGTTACTATATCACAATCTATTCATCCATTTGGGTTGTTTCCAGTTTGAGGCTATTGTTATGAATAAAACTGCTATGAATGTTCTTGAACTCTACAATAATTTCTTTTGGGTATATATCTATGAGTGGAATTGCTGGGTCACAGGGTATACATATGTTCAGCTTAGCAGATCCTGCCAAATAGTGTTCCAAAGTGGTTGTACCAATGTACACATGCACCAGCAGTGTGTGTTCTAATTTCTCCACATCATTGAGAGGGCATGGATTTTTCTCTGTTTGTTTCACTGCTATATCCCATCACTTAGATTATTGCCTGGCATATAATAGGTACTCAATACATACTTACTGACTGTCTTGAGAATGGGGGAATCCATTAGCATTCCTGGGGTCCTGCTCTGGCCCTGACACTAACTGGCTGTGTGACTCTGGGCAGATGACTCTCCCTCTCTGAGCTGTTCCCTGTCTGTAGCATAAGGGGACTGAAACTAGGGGCTTTGCTTTCCTGTGCCAGCTGGGTGCTGTGAAAGCTGGACACCTGGTCATTCTTTCACTCTATTTGTATTGAATAAGGGCCTGCTATGTACCAGGATAGTAAGGGTGTGATCTGTGACGCCACTGATTGCCTCTTTCAGGTCAGCCAAAATCCGGGGCCACTTGCCTATCTCGTCCCCAACTCATCTTCCTGGAGCCTGCCATTCCTTCTTCTGTCTAGCCCTGACCCCAGGGGGAGGGGGTCTGGACCAAGCCTGCAGATGGAAAATGTGATTAATAATCAAAAAAACATCCAAGAGGAAGAGACCAGGAAAACAACTTGGGGAAGGCCCAGGGGAGGGGGGCCATGTCCTGGGCCTTGGGACAGCTCCGGCCGCCCTCCCGCCGCCCTTTCTGGGAATCTGCCACAGGAGTGGGTAATTTTAGCCAAAAGTGAAAAAGAAAAGCCACCCAATTATTTATGAAAAAACATGCCCCCCCCCGTGTAAATTATGCTTCTCTTGGGGGCTATCCCTACTCTGTTACTTCTCTCCTCGTGGTCCCCCTGCTTGGTCAGGCTGGGGGCCCTGGAGACACTGGGCTGGGGGCAGAGGAGGAATTTCAACATGAAATGTTTTGTTCATTAACAGAGAACATAGGGGGAAATTCCCTTTCTGCCTGGGTCTGGGCAGCCCAGGCAGATACTCAAAATCTATTATGAAAAATCTAGTCTGGGCTGCAGAGTGGGGTTGGGGTTATGTTGGGGGTGGGGGGTGGGGGTACAGATGTTCTCTCCTTTCCTCCTGGACTCCTGACTTTCAGTGGTTTCCTGAAACTTCACCCCTCCTCCTTTCGGGCATTTCATTCTCAATGTCCCAGGTCACCCTCAAACGTCCTTCTTAGCAAAACAGGAGGAACTTGGGTTGGACTAGAGTTAGAACTTCCAACTAAGGAGGAAAGAAGGATATCAAAGAGAAGGATGGGAGGACTTTGATCTTTCAAATAATTTAGAATTCTGAGAGAATATGTTGCAATCAGTAGGCAGCAAAGCTGAGGAGGGCCTGGAGCCGGAGTGAAAGTACCTCTTTCTCTCCAAGTGACTTTAGAGGGCCCAGGTGAGGAGGGAAGAGGCGTGAGCTTCAGAGAATTGGGGGCAATTCCGGGCTGAATACTTACATTCTCCCATTATGGCTTCAAGCCCTTTCCCATTCTCTACCTTTAGGGAATTTTTGCTCTTTTCTGGTGCCAGAGGTTGGAAGGGTCAGGACACACTTAGGAGGAGGTCCAGATGACAGGATTCCAGAAGGGCAGGATGAGGGTGTTGTGATTGGGTCCTAGGTGGTGTCCCAGGATGGTGTTGGGAGCTGTCTCAGGATGGGGGTGAGTCCTCCCTGGGGGGCTGGGCTGGACCTTGAGTATGTGAGGGGGTGCTCTGGGCCCCCCTCCCTTGTTAGGCCTAGGGCTGTGTCAGGATCGTGTTTCTCGGCGCCTGGAGCCTCCGCGAGGCCGAGCTGTTCCCGGGCCTCGGCCAAGCCGCCCCAGGCGCTGGCACTGCGTGAGGAAGCAGGGGGGGTGCGGGGGAGCGAGGGGGGCTGTGAGGGCGTTTATGTAACTGCCTCCCGGAGCCGCCCCATCGCCAAACCCCAGTGTGGGACTTTGTATGATTGAGAACGTGTGTAACTCTGTGTGTGTGCCTGTGTGACAGGCAGTGTGAATGAGTACATGGCTGTGTGACTGTGTCTATGTGTGGGTATTGTGTATAAGCGTGTGGCTCTGGGAGGTCCACCCTTCAAGAACCTCTAGTTCCCAGTCCCAAGCAGGGGACCCTGACTCCCAGTGTGCCATATCGAGTTTAAATACAACTGTTTGACTCTTTGAAACTGTGTGATTTTACATGACGATGTATTTGACGTTTGTAAGTAAAACAGAGAGCCTGTGCGTGAGTGTTTGTATTTGGATAGCCAAGTATGTGCCCCACGATGGAACTTTCTGATGGTATAGCAATTTAGAAATAAGCACTATTTCTGAAGGAGCACTGGAAAAGGTAGACCTCGAGTCCAGAGGTTGGGACGTGCGGGCAGGGGCCTCCTTCCTCGAGGACACATTAGTAGGAATGGGAAAGGGTCCTTGCTACCCAACGGCTCGGGATGGCACAGCTGACTCCTGGGGGTGAGAGGTGAGAGGTGGTCCAAATCTAGGTCACCTTCCAGGGTGGAGGAGGGTGGAGCCAAAAGTCCTGCCACAGAGCCCTTCTTTCATGGTGGGTATAAAACACTAGGGACTCAAAGTCAAGGAGAACTTCCCTTAATTTCCCAAGGCCTTCTAGGGTTATCAAATTTGGGATCCCCATCACTCACTTGCAGGGCAGTAGGGCTCCCAACTGGAGGCGTTTATTTCCTGCTGCCCACTGTGGGAGGGGCAGATGGTGAAGATGGGGTGACACTGGGGGCAGGGTGACCGTGAACAGGGGTTTGGCTTAGGCATAAATGCACCATAAGAGAAGGGGGCTGGTGCAGAGCCAGGAGTCTGGGGATAGAGGTGCCTAATAAAGCTGGAGAGGAGACAGGCAGAGCCTGCAAGGGCTGTTAAACCCGGTCTAAGAAGCCTGACTTTACCCCCACAGCAGTGAGGTCCGGGAGGGTTCAACACAGGCTTAGGAAGCTCAGAAGCTCGTGTGCAGATAGGGCATTGAAGGCGGCAGGAGCAGAAACCCACGAGTAATCTGCTGCCCCAGCTCAGGTGGGAGGAGAATCGGTTCTGGGCCAGGCGCTGGCGGCGGGAAGGAGAGCAGGCCGCACCCTGGTAGTTCCGTAGGTGGGCGCTGCCTCTGTGCTGGAGCCGCAGCCAGAAGGGGAAAGGGAATCCCGCAACGCCGCCAGGTGTCGCTGTGGCCTCGGGGAAGCGGGCGCGGCTGTGGGGTTGGGTGCTGCGCCCAGAGGAACTGCGGCTCGACAGGCGCCTTGTTCCTGTCCGACGTGCGCCTCTCATCCTCGCTAATTCTTTGACACACCAAAATGACCAGCTCCGGACCCCGGTTGCCCCGCGTAGACCTTGCCCCGCGCAGACTCTGCGCTGGCAACCGCGGACTTAGGCACTGCCGACCGCGATCCCGCGTCCCCAGGTGGAGACGTTGGTCCGGTGCGGAACTCTCCACAGCTCTCAACCTAGCAGAAGACTTGGGAGTATCCGGAGGTCAAGTCAGCCGAGCAATGACCCACAGATCGCGACGCCTGTCCGCCCCTCCAGGAGAGGGGCGGCCCCCTGAGCACCCAACCACGCCCAGGCCCAGTTTCCGCGCAGAATGAGGGGCAATTCCTGATCCCCAAAGATTCCGTCGCCCCTGCCCCGCTCCTTACCGGTGCCCACCACCTTATTCCGGTCGGTGGCTTGATGACCTGGAGGCTTCGGGCCGGGAGAGGCTGGATAGGGACACCTACTGTGGGTGGGGGTGTGATGATCTTAGCTGGACGCCACTATTTCGCTGTGTGTAGTTAAACCCCAGCCGGCCCTCTGTAAGCCTCAGCCCCGCTGACCCCTGCCGGTTGCACTGAGGGGATTCTGCAGCCACGGAAGTGAAAGTGAAAAGCCCGGGCAGTGGCGGGAAGATTTTTTTCTGCAATGGGAGTCCCCGAGGCATTTGTTGGGAAAGGGCCCGGGCGCTCTGGGCAGCCTACTGGGGGAGGGTGTGAGGAAACAGCAAGATATTTCCTTCTCTCTCTCCACCCCCAGTCCTGGAGCAGCTCCCTGGAGGTGCAAGGCACCGGGATTATGGGTCAAAGGTTAGGTGAAAAGTCCGTGGGGTGGGCCACTCATTCTCTGCCTCTGGCATTCACCCTTTCTGTTGCGCTCTCGAGTGGCCTCAGAAGTTGGTCTGGTTGTCTAACCTTAATTCCCCATGTTTTAGGCAGACCGGAGGCCCGGGGGCAAGTGAAGTGAGCACACGGCCTCTAAGAGGCCCAGGCTGTGAAAGGAAAGCTCGAGGGGTGAACCTCCGTCGCCAAACTCGTTCGTGCTGTCCAGGCATAGAAGGCGCACCCTCCCTACCCCTTCATCCTAGTGGAAGTTTCTCCCCAGGCCAGGTATTGGGGCAGGGGGCGGGTGAGAGGAAGGAGAGGGTCGTAGTGCTGGTGACACCGTAGACTTGATGGGAGACGAGGGCCTGGTCCCCCAGCCTGGTCCATCCCGGATCATGGGAGCGTAAAGCCCCTTTTCCTCCGCGCGAGGTGTGTTGTGTGCGTACTGCTGGGGGCGATAGAAATAGGGTAGAGGCGGAGTTGGATGGCCTCCTCTGCCCTAAGTGGGGCCTGGGCGCTCTGGCTAAGTGGGGCCTGGGCACTCCTCTCACAGAGATGCCAGCGGGAGGACCCCGAGAGTTGGCCCGGGTTGTGCCAGGATGTCGGTACAAGGCAGTCAGGGCCTGAACAAGCGGGAGTGTGCGCAGCGGAGACCTGGCCAAGGCTAAGTGAGAGTGTGAATGAGCGACCTCGGGGGATGGGTGCGCGCCCAGGAACCCTAGGGGATCCCGCGGAGTGGGTGTGGTATGTGGGTATGTGCTCGCGCGTCTTTGAAACCCGCGGTCGGGTCTGCGCGTGAAGCGCGGGGGCCACAGCAGTCTGGAGGGCGTTCCCGAGAAAGGCGAATGTGAGGGGGCCCCGCGTGCCAGTGCGGGCGAATGTGCCAGCGGGGGGAGGGTGCGTGCCAGGTCGAGGCGACTGCGGGGGGAGGGAAGCTCATAGGCCTGCGCAGGGTGAGTGTGCCCGCGTAAGCGGGCCGCGCGTGCCAGCGCGGGAGCGTTCCAAGGCGGGGGCGCGCGGGGGCCGTGGCCAGGAGGGGGTCGTGGCGCGCGGCCGCGGAGGCGCGGGGAGACAAGGCGGGAGGGGGAGGGGAACGAGGGCGCGCGCGGCCGAGCGGGCGCCCGCGGTCACATGGGCGAAGGAAAGAGGGAGGGAGAACGCGAGGGAGGGAGGAGGATGGGGGGGTTAAAGCTGCCGAGCGCCGAAGAGCCGGTGCAGAGCGGGCGGCGGCGGCAGCGGCAGCGGCAGCGGAGGCGGCGGCTCCAGCCGGCGCGGCGCGGGGTTCGGCGGCGGGATCCGGCAGCGGTGCTTGCTACGCGCTCCCTGCCTCGCTCCCTTTCGGGGGCGGTCGAAGGGCGAGGCACGGAGCCCAGGCGGTCCGAGGGCGCGGTGAGTACCCCGCGGCGTACCTCGCGCGGCTGGACCCTCGGGCTGACCGATAGACCCGCGGCCCTTGTGCGCGCAGTAAGAGGGACGGACACGCGTGGGCCCGCAAACGGGGGTGCGGACAGGAAAGTTCACGGGAAACTTTGTCCGCAAACTCGGGGGCGGGGGCGCAGGAGAAAAGGCCCCCCACGTCCTGGCGCGTCGAGGGTTGGGCGTGGTGGTGGTGGTGGGGGCGGACAATCCGCTGGGGGGAGGTGGCCGGGGCGGATTGTCCTAGTGTCCCCGTTCTCCCTCACTCCTCAGCAGCGCACGCGGGGTCTGGGAAAATTCCGGAGCTTGGGGGGGAGGGTCTCAGTGACCCCCGCGCGCCCGGAGGCGGCTTCCTTCTCCGGCAAAAATCTGGACTTCAAAGCGCCCAGGGGTGTGAAGAGACGCGTCTGCCAGTGTATGTGTGTCCGTGTGAATTCCCGTGTGTGTGTGTGTGTGTTGTCTCGGCCAGAGCCTGTCTGTGGTTTCCTCGTGAGTCCACCTGGATGTCTCTCTATGAAGTGGTTCTTCTCCAGTGTCTCTTTGTAAGTCCTGTGTTGTGTGTCTATGTGAATCCATTTGTGGTGTATCCCCATCTCTTTGTAAGTCTGCCGGTGTGTGTATCCTCCAGTGCGGTTCTGTGTGAGCCGGCCTTGGTGTCCCTCTGTTGCTCAGAGTAGTGTATCTCCCGTGCGTGGGGGCTGGGCCGCTGGGGAGGTCACCAGACGGACAGCTCTCCTACTCGGCTCCTCTCTTCTCTCCTCTCCCGAGCCTCTCCTGCGTCTAGCTCTCACACTCGGCCGCTCTCTCTCTTGGCCCCCTCCCCCCTTCAGTAGCTTCAGGCGGGCAGGACTATTTCACGCCTTGTTGAAAATTCAGGATTTTCTTTCTTTTTCCGTCTAGTCTCTCTTTGAGAAGCGTCTGTGTGTGTCTGTGTGGCTGGCAGCTTGTCTGCAACACTGGGTGTGTGTCTGCATGCCTGTTTAGGAGTGTGTCTGTAACATTAGTTGTTTTGCCTGTAATACTTGCTATATTTGTGTCTCTGTCACTAGGGGTGTTCAGGTGGCTGTAATCACTGAGGTGGTGGGAGTCTGGGTGTGTTTGTGCATCTATACTTGCTGTATGTCCAGGGGGTCTGAAACATGGCGTGTATTTTTGTGTATCTAATTCTGGGTGTGATGGTGTACCATCGCATGTGTGAGGATGGGGCTTGAACAATTGAATAGTCTTACGGCTGTAGGGCTAGCCTGGACTGGGTGGGGGGTGCTGTGTGTCTCAATAAACCATGCTTCCCGGTCTCCATTATCAAAACCCACACAAATCCTCTGGACTGGTTTTTGGGGCTTCTGGTTAGGATTGGTGGCATGGAACTCCATTAGGGCTAATACTCCACCTGGGATCCTGAATCTTCTACAAAGACTAGGAGTTTATCACACTCAAGACTTCTTGGGGCTCTGGAATTCACACAGATTCACACTGGGACACTTAAATTCACATGGACTCCCACTCAGAATTACACTAGGACAGTGGGACTCACACTCAGATTCACACTTATGTCCTAGGCATCATATCCAGCTATACACTTGAGTCCTGGGGTTTACACTCAGCCTCACACTGGGGCTCTAGGATCACACTTAGATTCACATTTCTATCCTGAGTTGGCTCGTAGACTTACATTGAGACCTGGAGCCCACACTCAGAATCTCACTAGGGTCCTAGGGCTCACACTTGGACTCATGCCAAGACGCTGGAACGTATTCCATTTACACTCACATCCTGGGGCTCATATTCATAGTCACAGTAAGACTAGAGGCTCACACTGAGACTCATGGAGAACCTGGGGCTCACATTTGGACTCAAGGACTCAGATAGGACACTGAGGTTCATAGACTCATGCTTTCATCTTGGAGCTCACACTCAGACTCACACCAGGACTCTAGTGATCACACGCAAGATTCTCACTTACATCCTGCGGTCACTTAGGGACCCAATGTTCACAATCAGACTTACAAAGGAACCCGAGTGCTCACACTCAGACTCACATGGGGAGCCTTGGCTCAGAATGCCCTTGAGACCAGGGGCTCACACTTAGACTTACTAGGACTGTAATGCTTATACTGACTTCTGTGGGACTCACATTTTAGTCCTGGGGCTTACGGTCAGATGCACAGTGGAGCCTAGGTTCACACTCAAATGTATACGTCCGTCTTGGAGTTCACACTCCGACTGACATCCCTGGTGATGACATTAAACTTACCTTTCCATCCTGGGGCTTATATACTCAGACTCACACTAGGGTCCTAGTGCTCAGACTCATTGCTTACATCTTAAGGCTTTCATATTCACATGAGGGCACTGGGTTCACACTTCGAATCACACCCAGTTGTTCTTTCAACCTGGAGTTCACATTCAAACCCACACTAGGATTGTGGTGCTCATACTCTCAGTGGAACTTAAAACTCATAGTCAAATACAGCCATGCTTTCTTTTGGCTTATGGTGTATGTCAGGGCAATTGGGGTGAGGAACAGAGATTGCTACAAGATCTGTCCCCTACAAAGGTGGGGAGGGGAGGGGATACATGTGTGATCCAATCCCTTACTTGGGCTAGGGGCCGATGGAGAGCGTGGTAGGAAACACTAACCCAGTTAAATTTTTCTGCCTTTTTTCCCCAAGGAGACTAGGCTCTTGGCGGGAAGGTCTGAGTAGCTTTTTGGTACAGGGGTGATCTGTACCCTTAGAGTCCCCCATGTGCCATGTCCGTGCACATTCCCCTTAAATAGTTTTGGTCACCCCTCCTGTGGTAGAGAGGGTCAGGTGTGGGGACATAAGACTCATGTCCTCTTCCCAAGACATCTCCCCATCCCAGCCATCCTTAGGATGGGAGGGGTGTGAAGATTACCTGGTAAGGGGCTCCTTTAACCCTTTCAGGGTATTGAATCTCTGATTCTAAGGGAGGTGATAGCCCCAGATCTGTGGTGAGAAGGTAGTTGGACAGGAGACGGAATTAGAAGATTGGAACCCACCTTCTCTTCTCTCCTCTGCTGTGGCTGGAGAGGGGTAAGGGCCAAGTTATGTTATATCTCAGTGTTTTCTGGAAGACCTGTTGAGCCCTTATCCTGTCTCCAGGAAATGTCCAGGGTTCCCCACTCTACTCCTAAGAACAACAATAGCCCTGGGAGCTGGAGGGGTAGGGTTGTGTTGGGCTAGGTAACAATGAACCCTAGGACTCCATCTGTCTTGAAGACACTGCTGGCAGCTTCACATACCCTCCCATTATGGGGCCAGTGGGTGGGGTGCCTAAAGTGTGCTGTCACCCCATGGGAGACAATGAAGTCGGAACCTGGCCTTCAGGCTCAGATGGCTGGGCTGTAACTAGTCCTTGTCCCTGAAGGGGACACATGCTCTCCAGCCTCCCTATGGGGGTGGGAAGCTTAGAGGCTAGGCGCCCTGCTCTCTGCCCCCCCATGGCGAGTTGAAGTGTAAATGAATTGGAAACATATGGAGTGGATTTTCTTTGAAATGCAGATGGTTGGGGGGAACCATGTGTGCCTGGTTTGGGGAGGGGGTCCCAGAGAGAATGGAGACTAGAACAGAGAGCTAACCCCTCCTCTCAACCCACCATGGAACATCAGCTGTATAAACTCCCGTGGCCCTGGGTGATCACACCCACCCCAGCTCCTGGCTTCCTGTGGGGACAGGCTGGGGAGGCAAGTAGTCCCTGTAGGCTAAGAGTGCTGAGGTCATCACCACCCCCCTTTGCCTCTGTAGAGGGCAAAGAGAGCCCTTAAAGCACAGAGCCATGCTGGGTTGAGGGTCACCAAAGCCAGGAGCTGTGGGGGCAAGAGTGGAAAGAGGAGCTGGGGCAGATGTGGGAACAGAGTTAGACCCTGCTGTTGTGGTGAACCCGTTCCTAAAAGCTGAGGCTAGAGCTACAGCGGAAGGACATGAAGTTAGACGGTGGTCATGACTTCTGGTTAGCACAAGGGCCGGTCCTGGGGTTTAGGAATAGACGGAAAAGTCCTCAATCCTACAGGAGGATGGGATTTTCCAGACCTGGGCAGTCAGTATGCCCCACCATACACTATACTTTCCCCTAGCAACACTCAGCAAGGTTGCATAGTAATTGCCTGTGTGCTCTGAGACCCAGGGACTGGGTCTGCTTTGCTCCCTACAATACCCTGCCCCTGGCACAGACCTGGTACATGGTAGGGGGGCAGTGTTGAATAAACAATACATCTTTTTCTCTCCCATCAGACTGAATGCTCCTTGTGGGCAGACCGTATCCCCAACTCCCAGCATAGTGCCTGGGAGGGATTAGGTGCCAATAAATGTTGAGGAATGAATCATTGAGTGGGACAGACCACAGGGAGAGGGGACTCCCTGGGGTTTGTGGCTGGAGACCCAACAGCCTCTGTTGTACACCCCTGTTTGGCTCAAAGGACCCCTGAGTTATTGCAAGCTAGACTAAAGGAAGGACTTCCCTGTACTCAGGGAAGGAGAGCAGATAGGTAGCTTCTTCCTTGAAAGACTCAGAGAGACTGGGTCAGGGCAATGACCCTGATTTTGTGGTAGAGGTTGGAGGTCACCTCTGTGCTCTCCCCAGCTTCAGGATTTTTCAGAAGTTGGAAAGAATACTTCTCTCCCTGTGTGGTTGTGAGCATGTCCCTTGCTTTCTCCAGGTCTGGGTTTCTCGGACTCTAGCCGAAGCATTGGACCCCATCTCTGAGCCTCTGAGGCTGGGCTCTGAGGTTGTTAAGCCGTTGTAGGCAGCGTGGACTGTCTGCATTGGTTATTAACGGCTGGTTCTCTGAGAACACAGGGTTCAGATCCTAAAAATACGCTGTCCAGCCAGAGCCTAGGAGTTGCCAGTGTGGTCTGGTGTAGCACTGGCTGCATCTTGATCAGACAGACACAGAGCCGGGAGAGACTGGGAGAGTGTGGGGAAACTGAGGCAGCTTGGGCAGGAGAGTCACAGGAGCTAGAACCTTTGTTTTATATAGAACAAAGAGTGATAAAATTAGTGGTGACAGTCAAATTATGGCACCATTTAGGGTGGGGGGGTCCAAACTGCAGCCCGCAATCCATTTTTTATTGGCCCGCAGCAAATTCCAAAAATATATTTAGTTTACTTAAATAAACCAGGTGAGGCAATACGTACTTCACCTCGAGTGAGTGGCCCGGCTGTTTGTGTATTTTTCCGCATATGGCCCTTGGTGAAAAACGTTGAAAAAAGTTTGGACACCCCTGATTTAGGGTAATCTCTTGTCTGCAGTGTGGTATCAGACATAAAAACGAAGTAGTCAGTAGTAACCATTTCAAGTCCAGCTTCAGGATGTTCCAAAATAAGTGTGTGGCAAAGAAAAACATCTCCAAATAGCCTTTCCTGAGCCACTGCCCCCATCCCTACCTCCTAGAGCCCTTCCTTGCAGCCCAAGTCCCAGTGAGGCTCTTGCTTACCCCTTTCATAGGCTCCACCTCATCTCTGCCCCCTAGGACTCTGTGTAGCCCCTCTTCCCAGGAGAACAGAGCTGCATAGTGGTCCCACAAAGGTAAGAAGAGCTCTGCCTCTGAGGGTAGATACCGTGTGACCTTGGCCCGTGAGCTGACCTTTTTGGGCCCCTCTGTGAAATTGCAGGACTGGGGGGCTGGGCCCTTGCCCAGGCAGGGAGAGAAGGCGGCTTTGGCACACATCCAGGCCCCTGACGTCAATGACTCTCCAAATAATGGAATCAATATTGGGTGGTGGTGGTGGTGGGGTGGGGGGACAAGCGTGAACCAGGCCCCTGCGATTAGAAACAGATCAGCACAAACCCGCAGCTGATTCTGATAGAGCTGCCTCGGAGAGCTAGGGTGGGAGGCCTGGAAGGAGGTGGACCTGGGGGTGGCGGGAAGCTTCAGGAATGGGAGGCAGAGCCACCGAGTGTCTAGAGCATGAGGGTACACATGTGGGCAGAAACTCGGGCTGCCTGGGTTGGAATGATGAGTGGGGACCCCTGTCTTGATCCCTTCCTCCTTTGAGCCACTGGGGTTTTAAGACTAGGGGATGTTTGTGAATGGAGACTTCTTTCAGCCAGTGAGTGGGCAAGGGGAGTTCAGAGTTCATCTTTCTGCATCCTAGACCAGGGCCCCTAAGTTGTATTAGGGGTCACAGGTTATGCCCAGGGTAGAAAGACTTCTGAGTAAGACCTAAGGGAGATGACCTTTTGCTTGGAGGCAGAGGGCATTAATCCAAGAAAGATGGGTAATCCCCCTCAGATTGGGAGTCTGGTCTCCTTCATCAGCCCATGTTCTCTCAGCATCCTAGAAGGCAGCAGGTGAGGATGGAGGGGGCCATGGATACATAGGGGGCTGGCCTGGCGGCAGCTGACGAAAAACAGGAAGAAGGGCTGGGGGAGCAGCTGTAATTATGGGGCATTTATTATTAATCAGATGAAATTGCTGGAAGCAGCTGGTGTAATCTGCGTAGCGATACAGACACTGCATGCCCCCCCAACACATATGCGTGTGCGCGCGCGCGTGCGCGCGCACACACACACATCACACACAGCCTAAGCCTTGTTTGCTTTCACAGTTTTTTTCTTGTGAAGGTTGGATGGATCTATATGTGTCTGTGTCTGCTGGTGTGTATCTGTCTGGTTTTTCACGTCAGCCTGTACCCTCCTCTCCTTCTATTGTCTCCCCCTCCCCTCCACTGTCTCTGTCATTCTTTGGCCTGATGTGTGCCTCCTGTCTCTGTCTTCCACTCTGCCTCTCTCTCTTTGGGCTTATCTCTTGGTGTGTCTCCATCTGTTATCACCAGCCAGCGCATCTCTAACGTCTTATTTTAGTTTCCAGCCATCTCTCCCTGGTTGGTGGTTTCTCTGTATCTCTGGGTAGAGTTAGATGACATGGAGTCCCTTTCTCATGGGTATGTGTTTAAGCACCTCTTCATGCCTTTGGGACCTGGTTTTGGGGGAGAGGGACATTTGGATCCTGAGGCTCTTCTTGGTCTTGTAGGTAGTGAGGGCTCTGTTAAGTGACTGGAGCCCATAGAAGCAACAGTGGCTTTCAAGATCATCCTGAGGCCAGCACCAGCTCCTTTACCAGCTACCAGCTGTGTGACTTTGGGCAAGGTGCTTTTGTTCTCTGAGCCTCAATTTCCTCATCTGTAAAATGCAAACAGGATTACCTCTAACAGTTGTTCTGATGATTCAATGGGAAAATGCATGTTAAGTAGTTATCATGGTGTCTGGCTCACCAAGGACCCTGAGGAGGGTTAGCTGTTACTGTATTATTATTGGGAAAGGCACTGTACAGGTGAGAGAGATCTGCAGCGGCAAACTGGTGTAGCAGAAAGGCTTTGGAACTAAGACTCAAATCTTGCTCTGTAACTAATCAGCTACGTGGTCTTTAGCAAGTTACGGTACATAACCTCCCTGAGTATCAGTTTTTTTCAACTGTCAAATGGGAATAGTACTAGAACCTACCTCATGGAGAAGTCATAAAGATTAAATGAGATAATGCATGTAAAATGCCTAACAATTCCTGGCACCTCACAGATGCTCAAGAAATCAGAATGGTGACAAGGGAGAGTAAAAGGATGGTAAGATGGTGGGTGTTTATGCCCTTCCATTAGCCATGTGTCTCTATATGAGTATGCATGTGAGAATGTGTGTGATACGGAGGTACTTGTGTCTGGGAACTGATTGTGTGTGGATTTTGGATTGTCTCTCTGTGTGTATAGTGTGTATCTGTATGTGGTGTCAGGCCACTGGCTTCTGGCCTCCCTTTGTCCCTGTGGTTCAGAACCTGAAGTCAGCAAGGGTGCCAGGTGGAATTTGGACTACTCCCAACTTTTCCTCTTTTAGATGTTTCTCTGCCTTAGTTTCTCCTTCTTACTAGTGGGGTTGTGAGTATGGAACAAGCTTTGAGTTGGACCAAGACCTGTGGTGTCTCTGTGACCTCTGATTTGTGCCCCTTGCCCTTCTAGAACTCAGCCTTGTCGCATCACCCCCCCGCCCCCCACCTTGGTTTTGGAAGTCTCAGGACGAGTTTGGTCTGGAGGAAGAGGAGGACATTGATGTGCTCAGTGTGCGGTCAGTGGTGAAGAGGTATGTGCTGGGGACCCAAGCAAGGCAGGTCAGTCTCAGGGCATCAGGCAGATACAGTGGGTGGAGCTGTAGGTCCCGGGACATGAGTAAAGGAGTGCCTGAGATCCCTCCCCCTGCCCTTCCTCCTGAGGCTTTCTATGCTCTCATGTCAGGCCCATAAAGGGGAAGAGACTTACCCATAGTCACACAGACAAGGGCGAAGACAGGTCAGTAAACTGCGTTCTGCATGAGGGGGCTGAATCCTGGATGTGGGAATATGTTTCTATCTCGTTGTCAGGCTCCCTCTCTGCCCCCAAAGTGTCTCTCTGGCTTGATAGGGGAAACAGCTGAGTTTGGAGGACATAGGATGGGAGGTCAGAAAGTCCAGAATCTTCTGGGGCTAGCCGTAGGGCTGGGCCTGGTTCTCCCCTCCTTTCATTCAGGCTAAGCAAGGCCCCCGGATTGGCAGCCCGGGGGTGGGGTTGTGCAAGGAATTGAGGCGCTGGAGCGGAACGGAAGGGCCTATTGTCCAAAACCCGCCAGAGGCCCACAAAGGCCGGCTGGGCTTTTCATCTCAGCTCCCAAACAGACTGGCCATTTTCCCGGCCCCGCGGAACTGACCCTTCAGAACTAGGACTGGGGTGTTGTTCAGGGTGGGGTGGGGGTATCCCAGGCTGACACATGGCCATAAAAAAGACTTAAAATGGAGCTGGGATTCTGAAGAGAAGGAGGGGAGGCTCCAAAGGGCTGTAGAGGGTTAAGATTCCATCTCACTCTTCCCAGAGGACCAAAGGACAGAGTGAGGTATCTGATAGAAGTTCAGATTTACACAATAATGGGTAATAAATATTTATAGGGGGCACACCTGGGAGGAGTCTGATGGCTAGTTGGGAAAGTGAGTTACTGAGCTGTGAGGGCACATAATCCTCCCCCCAAATTGGGAACACTTTAGGGAGCTGGAACGGGCTGGAGAAGAGAAGGCTAGTGGTCAAGCAAGAGAATGGGCTCCCTGCAGCAGGAGGGACTGAGGCCAGACGGCAGGAAGGACTTCCTGCCAGTGAACAGTAGCTCAGATGCCCTGACCCTGTCTCCAGGGACCCCAGAGGATCGCAGAGAGCAGGGGAGCTGGAGAACACCCCCAGGGGTTAAGGCTGAGGCAGCTTCTGTGGAGGCTGAGGAGGAGGCTGGAGGGAGGACTTGGCAGTTCTGTCCACTCTCCCCCAGCAGCACCTCCAGCTCCACTTTAAAAACAGCTTTTTAATTTAACAAAGTGGATGAAAAACTGTTTTTGGAAATAAAAGATATCTGCTGTCTCCCAGGCTAGCACTCAGCCCTTGCAGAGAGCCTCTCTGGGTTTCTCCCGCTGCCAGTGGCTCCTTTCTTCTCTCTGTGTCTCTGTCTCTCTTTTATTTATTTTTGTTTCTGTTCTGTAGGCACCCCAGGTTCCCCTTGGCCTCTCTCCCCATTTCAGTCTCTGTGGGAGTCTCATCCTCGTCTCTTATCTCCATGTCTGCATTTCCTTCTGTCTCTCCTCTCCCAGTCTCTCTTCTGGGGCTTGTCTCTCTCCTGATTTGTCTCTGTCTCCCAGCCTGTCTCAATCTCTGTCTCCCTTCCCCCCTTCCTTTCTCCCCCAACCCCTGCTCTAAATGGGTCTATTTAAAACACCCGACGCTGCCAAGTCAGAAAAGCGTCTCCTGATAAAGCGCATTAGGCAGAGGGAGGGAGGAGGAAGGAGGAGGGAGCAGCGGGCGGACGGATTGATCCAAGCCCGTAACCCCATTAATCAGGCATCGTGGATCCCCCTCCCTCCCCCAGCTTCAGCCCCTTCAGAGCTAAAAGCCCCTGAAATATTTATCACCCCTCCCCCATGGGGAAGTGAGGAGGGTTGTGTGGCCCTTGGTGTGAGCATCCCCAGCTGCCTGGTGCCCTCCCCCCCACAGCATGTATGTGCACACGTGTGCATGTGCTCATGTGTGCACGCATGGCTGTGCACACCTGACAGGCCCAAGGTCCAGCGGCCGTCTTGCCCCCCCACCCCCCCACTATCTGAGCAGCCAGGTCCCCTGGGCAGCCCCTGGGAACCCAAAGAGTCTGGCTGGGATCCTGCCCTTTGGGAAGGGTTGGGTATGCAGAACAGGAGACTTTCGGGTCAGCTGGAGGTCTTCATGCCCCCCTCAAAAGTGCAGTACCTGGAGGACTGGATGACATTGCACTGCCATTCTCAGAAGGCAGGAAGGTGAGCTGGGGTTCAGTGTCCAGATTCCCCCAAATTTCCAGTGCAAGAAGTAACTTGGGGAATAGAATTGGGGACTCCATGTTCCTAAAATGCATGAAGATAACTTGGAAGGCTGGCTGAAGTTCCCCATTTATCCTCATAGGGTAGGAATATGACCTGGAGGTGGGTGGGGGGGGCCTCCCATTACCCTTAGAAATGCAGAAAGGTGACCAGGGCCCGGGTGGGGGTTCCCATCACTTCCTGAGGTCCCATCACTCTCTGGGGGTGATGAGACTGGATCGCTGATGCCAGGGCTTACTGATTCCCCTGGCAGCGGAGGTCAGTTCTGAGACATGCAGGGATCTGTCCGAATTGGTCTGAGGCAACTTCACCCTGGGCAGGGTCAGGGAGGCCCCGGCGCCCGGAGGGTCCCTTCCCTCTCCCCTCCCCCTGCATCAAGTGCCACATCTCCTCCTGACTCAGACAATTAGATTCAAAGGATGACCTCACTGCCTGCCGTCCCTCTCTCGCTCCCTCCGCTCGCTCGGCTTGCTCGTTCGCTCGCGGCGCGCCCCTTCCTCCCCTCCTCCCTGCCCGCTCGCCGCCTCGCTCGCTCGCAGCTCGGCCCGGCCCCTCGCCCGCCTGCTTGCCGGCCGGGACTTTCGTGGGGACGTCCCCCCACTCCTGCCTCCTGGGCCAGCCCGGGCCTGCCCGGGCCGCTCTGGCCTCAGCCCCGAGCCCCGGGGGCCCGATGCTTGCGGGCGGGCGGACTGACCCACTGAGCGCCGGAGGCACCGACGGGGCGCCTGCGCGGGGACCCAGGTCAGTGGCGGCGCGGCGCAGGGCCGCAGAACTTGTCACCCCCGCTGCCGCTGCCGAGACGTCCCCGCCTGCCCGCCAGCCCTCCCTCCTGCTTCTTACTCGGCCCCCACCCCCCGCGGCTGCTCGGCGTGCTCCCCCTGCCAAGCTGTCTCTCCTCTTCTCTTTCTACCCCCAAAGCCCCCCTGCCTCTGCAGCCGGTGGGAGGGACTGGGACTTCCTGAGGTCCCAGGGATGGGGCCGGGGCCCATTGGCTGCAACTGGACCAGGCCTCTGAGAGAGGAGAGTGTTCTGGCTGTGTCCATTGGCCGGGGGGAGGGACTACCACCTGGGTGGGAAGGGGGCTACTGAGAGAGAGGCCCAGGGTGTGGGGGTGACATCTAGACAGGATGAGCTCCTGATATCTCTTTTTTCACATTCTGTGGGCTTCTTGCCTGGCTTCATATGTCCCCACCTCCTAGCTAACTTTATTCCCCACTGCCTGGTTTCATCTGGCTCCCACAGCCTAAGTTCTTTTGGCCCTGTCACGTGGTTTCCCTAGACCCTGCTTCCTGATTTCTCTTGTTCCCATTGCCTGCTTTCCACAAGTCTCTTATCCCTTGGTTTTATGGATTATCCTGCCTGGTTTCTGCTGCCTGGTGTTTGCTCTCTTGCCTGGCTTCCATGGAACCCTAGCGGGCAGGCTCCCTTTAGGACAGAGCATCAGGGCCCAAGCTACACCTGGAGTGTCAAGTGTGAGGATGTCAACAGCATTGCCAATTGTTTTCAGGTTGGGGCCTGGCAAGCACAGCTTGGCTTCAATTCTGCTTGGACAGAGACAGGATGACCTCTCTTGTGATGGGAGGTGGGGCTGCAGGGTCTCGATTCCTGTTCTCGGTGGTGACCAGCTTGGTCAGTGCTATCCCCATCTCTCTTTGGACCTGACAGTGATGACAAGGGCCTTGGCAGGGCCTGGGGATTGAGGTTGAAGCCCCATCTCTTTTCCCTTTCCTCCCCTCCTGCAACCAGGCCTGTCATTGGGATGCCCTATAGACTATTGTGGGCACAGAGAGGTTTCGAAGAGGCCTGGGATCACACAGCAGGTAGCTAGGCTGAAAGCTCCTTCTGATCCTCATCCTGGAGAAGAGTGGGTGAAGAGGGGAGGCAGTAGCAGTCTGGGGAGCGGGCTGGTTTCTGGGGTATTCTGGCTCCTGCTGTTACCAATACTACCATCTCTTCACCCAGGAGCTTCTTCATCCCTCCAGTCTGGCCTGGATCTCCCCTCATTTCCAAATGCTGATGAAAGCAGAATTAGGGGAGGAAGTAACTGCCTAGGGAATAATCGTCTTATTTCCTCACTTTTTAGGAACCAAACGAGTCCCTCCTTCCTGTGTTAGGCCACCCTAAGCTTTACACCCCTTCCCCCAAGCACAGCCTAGGCAACCCATTGTCCCAACACAGAGTGACTGTTCTGAATAAGTATCTGTGTATTGCCCACCGCTGGGTATAGGGGTGTGAGAGGCTGAGGGTTTGAGTTTTTGGAGGTATGATGGTATCTGTGTGGAAAACGGACTGTTCTGAGTGTGTGATGGTATCCATATGTGAGGCCATCACTGTTCTGAATGAGCATGTGTGAGAAAGTTTGTGTGTGTGACTGTAATGCGTGTGTGCACGCACACCAGCGTATGTGAGGCTGTGACAGCGGGTGTCCACGTGGGAGGCCATGATGTGTGGCCTTGATGGTACACTCTGAATGCCAGTGTCTGCGAGAGGTTCCTGGGTGTGTCTGTAAAGCTCTGGCTGTGTGTATGTGGAAGTGGGGGCTTTGGGGAGCTCTGCTGGGTGGTCATGAGAGCCCAAGTGTGTGCTACAACCCTGGGTGAAGCGAGCACTGGGTGCTGTGTGAGCATGTGTGCGCTCGCTCGTCGTCATGCCTGTGTTTACCCATCAGGAACAGATTGCTCTGGCTTCCCCACTGTGAGGAGGGGCGTCAGAGGGAGGGAGGATGGCTTGCTTGTGCCCAGCAGACCAGAAGCTTCCTCAGGAGTGTGTGCAGTATGTGTGCATGTTGGGGGGCAGGAAGAACAGGACACTTACATGAAGACAGTTGAAGTTTCTGTTCCCCCGCTCAGCTCTTGTTCTGTCAGAAAGACCATCTTCAGTTCTTTTTGTTACAGACCGATGCCTCAATGCACTGCCTCCCTAGCTCGTGTGTGTGTGTGTGTGTGTGTGTGTGTGTACACACGTACACAAGCTTGCAAGCATAGGCCTCTGTGTATGTATTTGAGGGTGTGTCTGCACCATAGCAGTGATGGGGCCCGGGGGTGGGGTGTAGTGGGAGATGCTGAGGCAAATAGGTCTTTTTGCCTCAAGTCTGGAAAGTCTGTCCATCCTTCTGTCTCTGTGGAAGGCCCTGTTGCCTCCTTCCTGCTCCTGCTTCATCTGCTGTGAGCTCTCTCCCCCATCAGCTAAGGGAAGGTCCTCCTCATTCAACCCTATTGCTCTGCCCATCCCCCACCTTACGTGGCGTTCTTCCAGCTCTCTAACCTCCTACTGCAGCATTCTGTCCCTCCAAGAGGAGCAGACTCTGCTCCCTGTAGACTTAACCTGACTGGTGTGTGGGCCTTTTCTGGGTAGAAGGTCCTCCTCATTCTTCTAGAATCCGGAAGAGGCTCTGGACTAGGGTTAGGGGGTGGGGGATTTGGTGCTTGTGCCACAGGTTCTGTGAAGCTGTCTTGAGCCTATGTGCCCAAAGGGAGGATCTTATCTGCCTGTTCCTGCTCCCCATTGGAGAGGCAGGGGGCTGGACCAGATGACTTTTGAGGGAGAAAGCCCAGACCTTTTGCACTTAGACAGTTGCTTAAGCACAGGTCTGTATATATGTACATACACAAGCCCATGCCCAGGTCACTAGGCAGTCCTCCCTCCAGAGTGGGGCTCCACGTGTGGGCACAGGCTGGTAGGATTTAGGCTCCTACTTCCCCAGGGCACCTCCCAGCTGCCCATCCAGGCTCATCATGGGAGGGCCCCAGGCTCCCCCCACAACACACCCGCACACACGTGCAGCAGGGCACGCACATGCTGACCTCAGGGTCCCCATGGTGCAAGAGGCTGGGGGTGGGGGCTTTGAGCACTCAGAGTCCAGGCTGCTGCCAAAATCCATTGGAATCCTGTCCCCCCCAGGCCCCCATCTCCGGCTGTGGAGGTCACAACAGCAGGTGCGGATACCCACCCCCCCAACTCACTCGCATTGAGCCGCCTCCTTTTCCACAACCTCAGCCAACGACTGGAGCTGGGGACCGCTCTCCCTGCCTCCCTCCTGCCCCCCCAACTGGTGCTCAGCTTCTTCTGCCCCCTTCTATTGGGGTGGGAGGAGGGGGCCTGTGTTTGGGTGGGGGTCCTTTCCCCTGAGCATTGGGGCTTGCTCCTGGCGTGGGTGGGGTTGTGGTAGCCCAGGAAGAGATAAGACTTGAATCTTGAACCCAGGGATGGTTTCTAGGTCCTATGCTCTTTGGGCAGGGGGAACCGAGGGCTGAGAGGAGGGCCAGGTCTAGATTCAAAGAATAAGGAGAAAGAGCCAGAGACGAGAGACCCAGAGACAGGAGAGAGAGACACCACCAGGCGTAGGAGCTGCCTGCCTGCCCCCATGGCCAGCCACCCCAGCCGCCCCAGCCTAGGAGCTGGCCCCTGACCCAGCCCACCCCCTCCCCTATGGGGGGCCTGCCGGGCCAGCTGCCAGGGGCCAGGCCTCCCTCCTCAGCCTGTCCCCCCATCCCCCCAGCCTCTGGACCACTCAGGCCTCTGCCCCCGCCCCCACCGCCCACGCTGTCCAGGCTGCCTAGGCCTGGTGGGATCTGGGGGCCTCCAGGCCTCAGCCCCTCCTCCCCACGCCTGGAGCTTCCCGCCAGGCCAGCCCTGACTGTCTCCTAGGCTCCCCCTCAGCCCGTGCTGGTCCTCCCTGCCCACCACGTCCTTGTCCCTGTCGCTGCCCCTGCTCCGTCTCAGTTTTTCTCTCCAAGTGTAGGTCTGTCTTCCTCACTCCACCCTAATTCCTTTGCTGGTCTGAGTCCTCTTTAGAGTTCCTCAGGCCTTTGAATCAGTTAGCTTGTACTAAGTCCTGTCCTGAGTTCTTGCCTCATTCCCAGGACAGGCTCTCTATGGCTGCTGTGGAGAGGGAAGGGGATGAGGTCCCAGGACAGAGTACTTTGTCCCTTACACAGAGGGGTTCTGTAGTCTGGGGTGGCCAAGGGAGACTGGAAGCTGTGGAGATGTCACCTTGGCCCTGCTATGGGCCTCTTGCCCTCCATCAGATGAATGTTTCTGACCTCACCCAGCCGCATGCGGGGGGCAGGGGGCGGGGGGAAGGCCAGGCCAGTAATCTTTGTTGGATCTCATTTTCTTAGAGGCACCACATGGGGCCTCCCTGCTCATTCATTGTCCAGGACAGATTGAGCCTACCTGATCCTCAGCACACCCATGCCAACCACACCCTGAAGCTCCGAACACACTATTGCACATCAACACACACACACAGTTAGAGCCAGGCCACAGGCAGTGGTGCTCAGAACCTCTTATCCCCACCCTGGATGTGGTGTGGATTCCTCAGGGTTGGGCGTGTATAACCTACATTGCTGTCTGCTTCTGCAGAGATAAATAGGGATTTTCTAAAACTTACACTTCCCCTTCTTCACGTTCTACTTTCTTCAGCTGGGCAGGGGCTGAGGGTAAGGGTACAGGGCACCTGGGACCTTGCTGGGGGGCAGAAGGGGTGTTGGGCCATGGTTCCTAAACCAGAGTCAGAAACTGGGTAACCGAGGTCGCTGATCTGGAGCCTGTCACTGTACCTGTCAGTCTCACTGCTGGCGACTCAACTTCGGTGTTGCCAGGATTACTGGAGGTCTTATTCTGTGTGACTATCCATGTTGCTGAGTCTCTCAATAGCCTTGTGTCACTGTGGATGTCATCGTTACTCTATGTGACTGTCAGTCTCGTGGCATTTTTGATTTTGAGGTTACTATTACTGTGACTGTGCCAATGTCAACAGGTGTCATTGCCCTGTTTGTTGGTGTCATTGTACGTGACTGTCATTCACTGCATCATTGTCACTGTGATTGTCAACACCCCTGTGTGTCATTGTCAACTGTACAACTGTGTTATTTATACTGAGTGTTTTTATCACCATATAATGGTGTCTCTGTGTCACAGTGGGACAGCGACAGTAAGTTGGGAGCCCAGGATTTGTCTCTTAATGTGTCACCTGTGTTTGTGTGTGTATAACGATGACGCTCTGGGGTTCTGTGTCAGGAGAGATGCTGGGCTCCTTGTGACAAGGGGTTTGGACTGCTGGGCTCCTTTCTTGCTAGTAGGGTGCCCTCTGTTCCCTCCTTCTTCTGGTGCTACGGTTAGAGGCCAGGCTGGCTCCTGGAAGGGTCTGCAGGGAGCCTAAGTCAGTTTGCATGGCCCTTATCTGGGGCATCATGAAATTTATCCTCTAGATCAGGGGTGTCAAAACTGCGGCCCACGGGCCAATTGCGGTCTGCAATCCATTGTTAATTGGCCCGCAGCAAATTCCAAAAATATATTTAGTTTACTTAAATAAACCAGGTGAGGCAATACGTACTTCACCTCGAGTGAGTGGCCCAGCTGTTTGTGTATTTTACTGCATATGGCCCTTGGTAAAAAACATTGAAAAAAGTTTTGACACCCCTGCTCTAGATCTATCCCAGAGACATTGGGTGTGGACTTGGAAAATTCCTGGGAAAGATGCTCTTTGCCCTGGGATGGGCGGCCTGAGGTGAGCTAGAACAGGGTGGAGGTGTAGTCTGGATGCCTCTGGCCTCAGCCTCCCTACCTGGGAATGGGCCCAGTGGGGCCCCTGAGGGACGGGGGAAGTGAAATTGGCCTGAGGCTTTCTGGATTTCTGTGACAGAGAGGGGCTGGGGTTTTAGTCCACCTTTTTCCTTTGGGGGCTGGACTCCTGGATCCCCAAGGGGAATCCTATAGCCCCCAGGAAGGCCCTGCTCTTCTTATCTCACATTGGCCAGCACTGCTGCAATGACCGCATTCCCCACACTGGAGGAGTTGTGTGGGCTTAGAGAGATGCTGGAGGGTAGGCCCAGAGACCCTGCCAGTGTCTCTGTCATTCTCTCTAGATCTGTCTCTCCTTCTGCCTTTGAATCTCTGCCCATCTTCTATGCTCTCTAGCTCTCTTCCTGTCTCTTCCATTTCTCCCTATTTCGGTCTCTTTTTGTCCCTCTGGGTCTCTGCTTATGGCTTTCCCTCTCTCCCTGCTTCACTGTTCCCCTCTCCCTGGGCCTTTCCCTTTTGTGGGTGCCCCCAGCCATGCAGTGTCTGTCTTGGTACCGCATCCCCCACTCTCTGCAGCGCCCGTCTCCCATGGCTGCAGCCCCGTTGGCCCAGGGCCCGGCCCTTACAGTAACTCATCGGGCTGATGGAGGCGACTTTGATGAAGAAGCCACCCCTCCCCCGCGGGGGCCTTAGTGTGTGTGCGTGTGTGTGTTTGCTTGTATGCATGTGCATGTGTGCCAGGCCATCTCCTCTCCGATGCCTGCTGCAACTGCGACCACGAAGGAGCTGGGAGCAGAGGGCCACCAGGTCCCTCTTCTCTCATCCTGGGATCTAACCTTCACCCACTCTGTCTGTTCAGCCGCTTCCCCATGCCCAGGTTCCTGCTCCCATGTGGTGGGCAGTGGGTAGCACTGAGCTGAAGTGTCTTCCTGGCTGTGAGGAGAAAGACATGGGCAGATGGCAGAGATGGTGGGGGAGAGTTTGAGAGCTACCTGCAAGGGTGGAGGTGGGGAACCAGCTCTTGTCTCACTCTTTCTCTAGCACCAGCTCTAAATTCAGAGAGTCCTGGGTTTATTTCCTGGCCCCACTACTTGCTGACTGTGACTTTGGCCATTGTCTTAACCTCCTAGGTCTGAGAAGTAGCTGAAGATAGGGGAGTGGCTGAGGGTCAGGAGCCAGGCCAAGTGGTAGCTAAGGCTTCAGGAGTCACTGTTGTGGGAGGGGTATTCAAGGCCACATGGAGATGAGCTGTGCCAGGGAGGGGCAGTCAGAGCACCTGTGGCTGTGGCTGGAGGAAAACCAGGTGCAGATGGCGGGACTTGCTTGGTGAGGGGTGAGTATAGAAACCAGCAGGCAGGAAGGAGCTCTCTCCCATAAAGGAGCCCCCGGAAGTCAGATGCTCTCCAACTCCCTCAGCCACTGCTACACGCTGACACCCACATTTGTCTCCCTCTGCTCTAGCTCTGTCTGCAGTGTCTCTGGCTATTTCTCTGGCAGTATTTCTGGCGGTGTCTCTGGCTGTGTCTGGCAGTGTGTCGGACTGTGTGTCTGAGTGTCCCTGGCAGTGTTTGTAGCGGTGTGGATACTTCCTGACTGAGCATCTGGCGGTGTCTCTGGCTCTCTCTCTAGCTGTTTTGCTGGGTGTACGCCTGTTTGTGTCTATCAGTTCCTCTGGTGTTTCTCTGCTTGTGTGTCAGGCAGTTTCTCTGGCATGGTTTCCGACAGTATCTCTTGCTCTCTGGCTGTGTCACTGATGGTTTCTCTGGCTGTGCTTCTTCCTCTTTCTCTAGTGTATCTGCATCTGGCTGAATCTTTTACAGAGTTTCTGGTGGGTGCTTTGGTTGTGTATCAGCTGTTCTCTGGGTGGGTATCTGGTTATGTCTACCTGTTTCTCTGGCCTTGCAGTGTCCCAGTATCTCCCAACTGTATGGAACTGTTTCTTTTGGGTTCTGTTTGGCTGTTTTGGGCAGTGCCTCTGGCCAGTGTCTTTGCTGTGTGTCTGGCTGTACCTCTGACAGTGGTTCTGGTTGAGTGTCTGGCAGTGTTCCTCTCTGGATCTCTATTTCTGTCTGGTTGACATTCCCCCCACTCCTCACACCGTGGAGTGGGAGAATCAGATTTGGAGCCTTCTCTGCAGGAAGTAGTTATTTCTCTGCCCTCAGGTATAAGCATGTTCTGGGGTGGGGAGGAAGAGGACAACTGGATCCATTTTAGGAAGTAGGACAGCATGTAGGGGAGCAATTGGACTCATCCTGGCTCCTGGGGCCATGTCCTGAGTGTGCTTTCTGTACCCGCGCAGACGTGTGTAGATGCTAATGCACAGGGCTGGGGGCCCCAGGCTTCTGGGGTATGTGACTGGGGTGAAGGATGGGCTGGGGTCTCTGCAAGGACTTGTATATGAAAACCCCTCGTTCTTTTGATCATCAGTGCACGAGAAAGCAAAAGCCACATCTGACCTCGGTCACGACGTACCATGCCCTGGTACCCTACTGCTCTGCACCTCCCCGAGCTCAGTGGCAAGGTTCACTGGAGGATATATCCCAGGAGCTCCTGAGCATTCAGATTTTGGCTTCCCCTTCCCCCAGCCCCCACCCCGGAGCACAGCAGGGGACTTTATATTAAAGGCAATTTGGAGAAATATAGACCTCCAACTAAGTTAAAACATTATCCTTTCAGTTTGTAGTGTTTATAGCTAATTAGTCAACCTCATCAGTAAAACTATTTTTTTTTTTTTTAGAAAAATGGCCCTAACATTACCATTGTTCTATCTCATCCGCGGTTGACTACATCTTGCAGCCAGCAGTCTTATCGAGCAACAAACCACTGTAGGTTGCCTTCTACCATTTTAGCAAACCTTTGCCTACAGATGCCAAGGATGCTATTTTTCTATTGCTTGAAAGAGGATCCTGAGCCTCATTAAGGACATTTGAGGTCAAGGTGCCCTGGCCCTAGGGCTGGGATTTCCCAGTTTTGCCAGAAAACGGTTGGGGGGGGGCTCCCCAGAAGGTTCCTGCCTGGGCTGATGCTGCCCCCCCGCCCCTGTTTCTCCCAACAGATGGCTGCTCCTGTCCCGTGGGCCTGCTGTGCTGTGCTTGCTGCCACTGCTGCCATTGTCTACGCCCAGAGACACAGTCCACAGGGTGAGTGCTGGGTGGAAGTGGGGGGTTCCCTGCTGACCCTCTCCCATCGCTCAGCATGAACTTTCCTTGGTGCAGATGTATGCACTCACCCAAGAGCCACACACTGGCACATGCTGGCATCGTCACCCATGAACATCCAGAGGGAGATGAATCATATGGCACTTACATGAGGGTGTCTCACTGACGTCGTCTCGGAGGCACAGCCCTCTGGTCACTCTTGGGTGGTCTCATGCTGATGGTTTCCCTGGCCTACGAGGATCTGTCCCTCTTCCCACTAGGATAGATGCAGGGTACAGACAGGTGGGGTGGGAGTTGGGGGCTGCTAGGGGCAGGGCCCCTAGATAGTATTTGGTGAAATGGGGTGCCCTGGGGGTTTGTGAGGGATGCATGGGAGGCACTGAGACAGTGGGCAAGAATGCTTCCCCTTATCCTAGAGGGAATATGGGGACAGAGATGGAGGACGGAGAACAAGATGGGGGGGATGGCAGGGTGACAAGTGGGAGAGGACTGGCACTCTAAGGAAGGGGACTGGTCGGTCAGTCAGCTATAATGGCTGCAGGAGGCAGGATTGCCTAAGCAGGGCCACTGGCAGCCTCCTGCCCTCCCGCATCAATGTCCAGTGAGGGCTAAGGCCTCTCCATAGCCCACAGGGCAAGGAGCTGCACCCCTGATGGTAAACAAGCACCCTCTTAAACTTGACCACCAGCCATTCCACTGCATTTGAGGCAGCACCTCACATGGCCACGTCGGTACGAGGGCTAACCTTGAAACTCCTCAAACAGGGCTCTGGGTGTAGGGAACTCCTCCCTTGGATGTGTTCTGCACCCACCCCCCCACCTCAACTGCCTTCGGTAGAGACAGGGAAGGTGGGGGCATCTCTAGAGCCCAGGCGTGGAGCAGATTCTGATGGCTGACCTCTGCCATCCTCCAGGCTATGGGTTCAAGGAGGGCAGTAGGTTGAGGTTCCTGAGTCCTCTTCCTTGTAAGACCAACACGAAGACCCAGAGAGGGCCTGGCCCACACCAGGGCTGTTCCTCAAGGAGCAGGGCCTGAAGGAACCACCAGGCTAGCCCACTGAGCAGTCAGCCTGCCCTGGGCTCCGGTGCTAACCTGACCTGCCTAGGTGTGCAGTGGTCTCTACCACTGGCCTGGTCCCTGCCCTGTATGGAAAGCAGGGCCACATGTGATCAAGGCCCTGAGCATAAGGCCACATCTCTGCGAGTGTGTGAGACTGTGCATGTGCATTAGGCTGTGTTCTTGTGTGGGGGAGACCATGTCCCTGTTTGGATGCATTTCTCTGTGTGGTTGTAATCCTTGTGGGCTGTGCCCCGGTGACATTGTATTTGACCATGCCATCTTTGTGGGGCTGTGTCCTTGTGCTTGAGACTGTATCCCATGCATGATGGTTTGATAGTTTCTTTCTGTTTCTGTCTGTTTGAGTGATTGTGTCCCTGGTAAACTATCTCCCTATGTGTGAGACTGTGTCCCCATGTGTAACTGCCTCTGGGTGACGGTGCCCTTCCTATGCATGTTTGTGATCTTGTATCAGGTGTTACCATCCCTGAAGTGGGACAGTGTCCCTGTGTGGCTGTGACCTTGTGGATGGTTGTCCTGTGTGTGCTTATTTTTCTCTGTGGTGACCGTCTTCGTCCTATTGTGTGTGGCGATGTGAAGTTACTTAGAACGCTCGGGGGGACTATTTCCGGCATGTGGTCCCCATGTGAGCCTGTGTGCGCAGGTGTGAGGGAGCCGTCAGCTCTGTCCCTCTGTGTTCTCCGTGTTCATGACCTCATCCTGTCTCTGTCTCTCATACTGGCTTCTAACAACCTTTTCACAGCTGATTCCTTTGGAGCATTTGTCACCGCGTCAGGGCCAAGAACCCCATCCTCCCCCTGCTGCTTGATTTAATTTCTGAAATGGACAGCACATCAGTAGGGGCACCCACGGGGCGGGAGGAGAGCTGTCCAGAAACAAAGGATTAAATCACTGCCATCTTTGGAGCTGTTGCATGGCTGTGTGTATTGCCATTGTTGTGTTGTTGTAGCAGTTGGGACACTGTGATTGTCATGTCACGTTGCCCCCTCCGCCTCTGCCTTGTGGCCCGTAGTTGTCTTCTGTCATTGTGTTGTGATTTTTCATTCTTGCCCTCTCCTTATGTTCTTGGTTTGTCATTGTTGTCTGGTTGTGTTACCGTGTCATCTCTGAGGTGGACAAGGTGCAGTGGAGAAGTGTTATCCCACTGCCATTATATATTGTTGTGTTGTTGGGTCACTGTTTCCTCATCTTGTGGCTGTACCCGCCCCCCAGGATTAAAGGACCATCCTGGGCCCCTGTTACTTCTGAGCTGCTGTTGGTCAGTGTTGATGTGTTGTCTCTGGGACCATGATGGCCACGCCCCTTCCCCAACGGTCAGTTTTCAGCCTCCTCCTCAGGCAGCTGGACTCAGAGTCTCTGCTGGGGGGTGGGGTGCAGAGAGGGGGGCTTTGGCATGTTTCCTGGAAGCTCCAGGTTTTTGGAAGGGAGGCTGGAGGGGGGCTCAGTGGCTAGGGCTGGTGGATTGGGGGGGAGGCTCTATGGCTTGAGCCTTGGACACTAGGCCTCTGGTCAGGGGGAGGCCCCCATTCAGTCTCTGGTCCAGCCTCACAGCTGTGGCCTCCAAGGCCCCCAGCCGCCGCCCTTCCGCCCTGTTCATCTTCTGTTCGGCTGGTCCCAGGCCCCGCAGATGAGTGGTCAGGGCTGGCTGGGTTTCCTGCTTCCCTCTTCTCCAACAGGGACAGGGAGGCTCAGAGAGGGGCAAGACAGAGACAGGCAGTGGGAGAGAGACCTGGAGACATGGAGAGACTCCTGCACCGGGAGGCCAGCAGAGGCAACAAACAGGGACAAATGTTCCAGCACAGAGAAAAGCAGCGCTGGGAAGGGGGCGGCGATGGAGGGAAGGGGGCGGCTGGCAGCATATGGGGATCCCTACCTCCTGCAGTCCTGGTGGTGTTAACAAGTCTAATTAAGAGGCCACTGGCCCAACTTAATTGGCTCGTTAACAGGAACTGCCTCTGAAAATCCCCCATCTCAGCAGGGTGGCTCTCGGAGGGGTGAAGTGAGCTAGTGTTAACGAGGGATCTCACAGCCCCCCCACCCTGACCCTTCCCCCTCATTCTTCTCCTCCCACCCTTACTCCCCAGATCTGGCTGGGACCAGGGAAGAATCCAGCCTTCCAGTCTTGGGGGTGCAGGATGAGGAGAGTAGATTAGCATCTCTGGCTCTGCAAGCCTGCTTCTCCACTGGAGTCCCTAGATGGGTGTCTGGGACTTTCTCTGTCCCACTTGCCTCCCCCACCTAGCACTGCCTCTCGACAGGTGCGCCCTCCCACCCTTTCCACTCCAGTCTCCTGGGCTCCGTCCATCATGCCTGGGTTGCTGAGGCCAGGGCTGGGGTTTGCTTTTGGCTCTGACAGGCCCCTCCTGGGGGCAGGAGAGGAATGGTCAGAGAGATCCCTCAGTCCCAACACTCCTCCACCCCCACTCCAAGCAGTTCCTGCTTTACAAAGTTGACAGCTGCCAGGAGTTCCCTAGGGCTTCAGCTACCCTGCCCATTCTCCCTTCTCCTGCTGCCCAAGCCCTGAATGGCTTGTTGGGGGGTGGGGTGGTGCTTGTTAGGGGGGCCAGAGTGAGGGAGAGGGAGAAAGGCAGGACAGAAAGAGATAAGGATGGAGAAGAGAAACAGATGGGGAAAGACAGAGCACGGAGTCCAGGAATGGGGCCTCTCGGCTCCAGCTTGCCTGGGTAGCAGATGTCAGTGACTGGGGCTGGGCCTGTTGGTAGCAAGAGGTTAGGGTCACGGGGGTCAGGAAAACTTTTAAAGGACTTAGGGACTGGAGGTGAACTGGGTTTTCACGGAGATCTAACCCCTTCCAGCACTCCGCACAATGTCTCTCCCTCTCGCTCTCGCTCTGTCTCTCTGTCTGTCTCTCACACACACGATCTCTCATTCATATACACACAGTTCCTGGACATGCACACACACAAATTTGGAGACATTCACATATCTGTACACTTGCACAGCCTCAGAAAAATTTTGCACACTTCTCATCTCCCTAAAACACTCGCACCGTCAGAGCCTCTCTCAGCCTGGACTCCTCACTCGGGCACATTCACAGGCTCTCATCCCTGCACATGCACCTGGAGTTGCTGGGGGCAGCTGTAATATGTGACTTTTGCCCTCTGCCCCCCCCCCCACAGAGGCACCCCATGTGCAGTATGAGCGCCTAGGCTCAGACGTGACTCTGCCATGTGGGACAGCCAACTGGGATGCAGCTGTGACGTGGCTGGTAAATGGGACAGATCTGGCCTCTGACCTGCTCAACGGCTCTCAGCTTGTGCTCCGTGGCCTGGAATTGGGCCACAGCGGCCTCTACGCCTGCTTCCACCGGGACTCTTGGCACCTGCGTCACCAAGTCCTCCTACACGTGGGCTGTAAGTATTGCTCCGAACCCCTCATCCCGTCTCCCACCTCACTCAAGGGGGCTGTCAGTGAGGCCCAGACCCCTGGCCCAGATCCAGTCCCCTTCCTGTTGGCTGCAGCACCCTGACCCGAGTCCTGTGACCCGATCCCAGCCTGCTCTTCTGACCTCTGAGCCCAGTCTTGCCCACAGAGTCTAGACACCTGGGCATTTTGAACATACATTCCACCACCCCAGAGATCTTTGAGATTCTGAAATCCTATTCCTATGACAAAATGGACAGAGGAAGGCTGACAGGTCATGGCCTGTCTGGGGCCTGGTGGGGAAATATCCTGGGGTCACAGCTCAGAGCAGGAGGAGCTACATTCCATTGTGTGCTCTCACAGGGGCTGGCCAGGAGGGCCTTACGGAGGAAAAATGGGATCTGTGGTTATGTAGGTACAGGTATGGGCACTCGGGGAAGACCAGGGAAGAAGGAAGCCTTCTTGGAGGGGGAAACACATAGAGACTTAGAGGACTTGGAAGCTATGTTGAAAAAGTCATTTCTGGTAGAGAGCTGAGTGTGGTTATAGGCCTCAGAGGCTGAGGGGCATGAAATGGGAGCGGCTGGGGCAGAGCATGATCCTGGAAGCTGGGGAGTGACACGATTAGGGTCACATTCTGAAAAGATTCCTTTCATTGTGGTGAAGGGAGGCGGGCTGGATGGAGCACAGCCAGGCAGGAAGGAGGCTGTTTTTGGGGATGCAGAATAGATGAGGACCTGGGACCAGAGCATGGAGTCGGGACGTTGAGAAGGGAGTGATTGGACCTCCAGGAGTTGGGGATGAATTGGAGGTGGGAGGACAGCAGAGTAGAAAGCAGGAGGACCCAAGACAGCCGGTGATACCAATCACTGCAGCAGAGACAGTGGGAAGATACGTTGGAGAAGATAGTAAGTTCCCTTTAGACAGTAGCTTAGTTTGAGTTTCCCTAGAGTGAGATCCCAAGATGAGATGTGTGTGCAAGTTGTTAGTTTGGCAGGTGATGGAAACACCTGTAGGTAAATGGGAAAGGGATAGAAAAAGGAAGTTAAGTTAGCCAATAAAGAGTGAGTTACCAGCGGTTACATCGGGGCTACGGGAGCTTAACCCGCGGGAGTCCAGGACATGCACCTCAGAGGTCTCCTGCCTCTGGGAGGGATGAGGGAGGTAGGATGCTTATATACCACCGCCTGCCCATTCTTGGTTGGGGGATTCTCCTGGCTGGGGGCGGGGATGTTGTAACTCTCCAGGGCTTTTGGCCTGATGCCTCAGCAGGCAGTGCGGGTTTTGGTGGCTAAAGAAAGCTCTAAGGCAAATAAATAACTGCAGAAGCAGCAGCGGGTATGAGTGAGGCACTACTGATAATCTGCTATAGACATGTTTGTTGGGCTTCTCGGAGGACAGCTGGGAATTGATGGTTGGTAGCCAGAGGATCTGAAGGTCTGGGATTCAGGGGAGATGGGAATTTGGGGGGTTGTCAGCTATGGGAAGGGGTGAGATAGCCAAGGGAGAGATTGTGGGATGAGGAGAAAAGAGGACCCAGAATGAGCCCTGAAGACCATATAAGGGGTTGATAGAGAGACATGAGCCACAAAGAGAGGAGGAGGAGCCAGTAGGAAGGTAGAGGGAAGCCAGGTGAGTACAATTTGGAAGAGGGGTTTGGAGAAGTTGGGGTGATGAGGTTATCAGTGTTGCTGAGGGTCAGCTGGGCAGGTACTGGATCTCAGCCAGAGGTTCCCACTGACGGAATAAATACTCTGAAAACAGTTTCATTTCTTTTCTCCTTGAGCCAAAGATTCAAGCTTCTCTGGCTTCATGCCAATAGGGTGATGCTCCCCACTGTCTGAAAATGGTTTCTTTACTACCTGGGAGCTGCTAAGAGGAGGAGATGCTTGAGTGACCTGGGAGCAGGCCCTTGCCTCATTGACAGGAGATTGGTGTGGACAACCATGGGTTGCTCAGGGTCCTTTACAAAAATATTGACCCACTGGTAGGGCTAGAGGAGAGGTGGAAATATGTTTTGGTGGGGATATTCCTTCCCCACAGAAAAGCCTTTGCTGTGTTAAAACTGGAGAGGTAGCATTCCTAACCAAATGGCTTAGTTGTAAGCCAGGAGTGGAGTGACCCCTGTTGGCCAGGTCGAGAAATGCAGGACCAGCCTCTGGGAGTCCTCCCTGACCCACCTGAAGTGGAGCACTCAGCCCTGCCCTGGGCCATTTTTCCATGGGAAAAAGGCCATATACTGAGTGCCATGGAAGCCTACTTGGCACCGTTACCCACACTCCTGTCTTCTCAGTTTGAACCCCACAAGCCCTCAGGATGGACAAGGCTGGCAGTGATGGCTGGGCCTTGGTGACCCTGGGCCCCATTCCTGATGACTTGACCTTCTTTGAGGGCTCATTAGAGCGGAATTGGGTCTAGAAGTAATGACTGTAGTCTGTATCCACAAGACATACCCACAGCTGCTCTGTTGTGACCAGAGCCCAGACCTTTATAGTGCTGACCACTCCCCAGGCCTTGCTTGTCAGAGGACAGCTGGCCCTGAATTGGCTGTAGCAGTAGTAACAGGTACTTATCTCTCATTGCCTTATTTCCTTCTCAAGCACTGTTCAGAGGAACAGGGGACATTAATCATGATTGTTTCAGTCACTTTATATTAGTAACACGAGACCGGGTTTGGCAACACTCGATATCAAATTATCCTTCTTGCCAATGCTCAGAGAACAGGACAAAGTCACCCCTGATTTATGGATCATTCAAACAAAAAATTATTTAATATTTATGCTAAACATATATGATTTTCATGTCTCTATTTCCACGGGAACCTGATCATAAAAATATTCTGTTGAAAGTCCTCTTAACCAGACCGATCCCTGAATTGCTTTCTCCTGATCCACCTTTCTGCCCTCAGGTGAATACTCACCAACAGCTCTGAGGGGTTCCTGTCCCAGAATGATGAAAGGACCCCCCCACATTAGGAAACAGGATCGCAGGGTTCCTTTTAGTAGTAGTCTTTTGTTTACTAGATATGGCTGATGCAGTGTCATTCTGATTTTAAGCTAAAACAAGTCAGAGATTAAGCGACTAAATTTAAATTAGACAGTTCCTTGTCCAGTTTTTTAAATTTTATATTTGGTTGGTCAGTATGGGAACTCCAGAGCCCCTGGTTCAGCCCTACTTTATCCTCAGCCCTGTTTGGCTGGAAAGGAAAGAGCAGCCTGAGGAGGCAGGAGGGGGACATTTGGGAGTCCAGAAGTTGGGGTGCGTCGAGGGAAACCACAAGATAAGGTTGGGACAGGCCATGGGCCTTGAATGCCAGGCAGAAGGAGAAATGTGGATGGGGCCTGGGCAGGGCTGAAATTGGAAGGGTCACCCTGCCCCACCCAGCCTGATCTGGCCGGGCCTGGCCAGGGGTGTGGGCAGCCTGCCCCTCCTTTTCTCTGGGCCTGTGGGCAGGCCTCGTGCGTGCTGGGGGCTCCAGCCCAGGCGGGCTGGCGAGATGAGAGGAAAAACATGCGGTTTGGTGGGCTGGACATGGAAAAACAAGCCAATTAGGAGGAAAACAAACAAACCCCGAGCCAGCAGGGGCACACGCACACATGTACACGCACACACAACCCCGCATGGGATTCAGGGACACCCTGCCACAGGCTCTTGCCTCCCTTGGGCATCTCAGGAGCCCCCACCAGGGGAAACTCAGGATGCCTAGGCATCCAGGAACACACCAGTATGCCTAGAGTGTATATCCTATGATACGTATGTGTGTGAGCTTTTGCTCACGCATTCTCTACCATGCTCTCACACGGTGTCCAGCTGATGTGTGAAAACACTGGAATTCTGGGCATCTTCCCACACCCCGTTTGGAAAATACATTTAGGCTTGAGCCCCATCTCATACACAGTGTCTTAGGTATATTGTTTCGCTGTCGCTGTGTTTCAGACATAGTGGCACATGTACACATGCTCTCATAGAGTACGTCGGCCACACAACCTTATGCATAATAAATCATCTCAAAATCCCACAGCCTCATCCTGAGTCACACACACCGTCATCCAGGCACACACCGAATCACACAGTTACATGGCTGCCCAGAGTCTGTCATACACGTGAAGCCTCTCCGAGTTACACAGCCTCACAATCTCACTGTCTTCCAAACACTCACAACAGGCCTCCTGATTGCACACTGCCCTACAGCCTCACACTTGGTCTCTCACAGCACCCCACCTCCACCACCCGGCCCCTCAGCTGGGCTCCAGCTGCAGCAAGTCACTCCTTTTCTTCCTTTTGTTTTTCTTTCCTCCTTTCCCCTCTGAGAAACCTGGTCCCTGTCAGGAAACTCAAGCCCTTCCCTACTCAGGGCCCAGGGCCAGGCAGGAGTAGCCAGATGACAGACAAAGCCCTGCCTGGTCCCCCATGACCTTCCCAGTTAGAGGGGGGAACTGGTTTGAGGGGGAGGCTGGTCTGAGGGGTGAAGATTGGAGGAATGGAAACTGGTCAGTAGGGAGGCTGGCAGGGGGTGGGGGCCTGTGAGTCCAGTGCCATTGCCTGCTCTGCCCTCCCAAGAGTCCCAGGCAGCAGGGAGCTGACTCTGCAGGCTTCAGTCCCCCCCCCAGTGCCCTTCTCCTTTGAAGCTGGGGGTAAGGGCGGGTAGCGGCAGGAGGGGGGAGTGTAGGCTTTTCTGCCGACCTCGGAATGTCCTTTCCTCCTGGGTTGGCTGCCAACTCTGGCCTGGCCCACAGGCCCCCACAAGGCACTTCCTGTGTCCTTGGCCGCCCCCCCCCCCCCAGGCCTCTGAGCCCCTGGGCAGATAGGGAAGGGATACAACAGGCACACAATATGAACGTGGAACAGACACAAGATGGACATGGGGCCAGAAAGGCTTCCCAGGGGTGGCAGACAGCAGTGGGCAGAATGTAGGTTGCCCCTTGTGTGGGTTCAGCTGGGCTCTGGCTCTCCTTTGCAGGCCTGGGGCATGGAGCCATCTCTGCCCACAGCATTGCTCACTCTATCTGCTACACCTGATGCCTCTCTTACCCTCTCATCTCTCCTGCTGCAAAGCCAGATGGGGCCCTGGGGATCTGGCCCCAATATGTACTTAGATACATAAATACATACATACTTCATACATACTGGACATGTACACGCAATCACATAGAGTCACAGTCATGTGCACACTGTGGATAGAAGCCCACATTTCCCCATGTGTCACCATGGCCACTCAGCAAGCATAGACATGCACTCCCCTTCACTGTCCCTGGCTTATTGAGCTGCCCCCTCCCATTTCCTGTCCACCTGTCAGGCAGGGGGTGGGGGAGAAGAGGGGGGCACAGGCAGGAGGTGTCAGTGTCCCTGGAGCCAACACGGACATTCCTTGCCTGGGTCAGATCACAGAAGCTGCCTCCTTCCAGGAACCTGAGCCGGCTGTCCTCACGCCTTACCCAATGCCTGAGGGTGGGACAGCTGGACAGCTCACGGCAGCAAACAGTGTGATTAGACAGCAGAAAAGACTTCCCAAGTGTGTGTGTGGTTATGTAGGTGGGTATCTCCATCCTTGGGTTTACTCCCAGCTCTGGCTTCCTGTGTGACCCCAGGCAGGTCCCTCTCCTTCTCTGGGCTGCCTCATTTCAGAGTGAAGACAGCTGACCATGTAAAGGGCTTCTTAAAGGTGCTGGGGCTGGGGTGAGGTACACACCAAGGGAATGGCAGCTTCCTCTCAACAGGCCCGTGCACACACCCACACATGGGTGTCATACATGGACACGCACTCTGAGAGCCCTGCACATACACACTCCTACACATGTACCCACATTCCATCACAGGTCACTCGTTCATGTCACACGCAGACACATATAAGATGTACACCCATGCATCCAGGCACGTATACACACAGATACACATGTGGACAGCCACCCAGTGCTTTGCTGTGGAACCACCAGGCCTGTCCTGCTGTTTCTCAGTCTCTACTGAGGGGAAGCCTGGGGTGTCTCTTCTCCAGGGAGGGTACCCTGATCATCCCAGCCACCGGAGGACTCAGTTGAGACCTCCCTCAGCCTCTGTTGCACAATCTTGCTCTGGGAATGGCCATGATGTGGCAGGAGATTGGAGCTGGGGCTGATTCCCCCAGACGTCACCTCCATCCTGTGATTGATGAGCTGAGGCCCGCAGCCCCCTGCTCCTCGCAGTTCCTGCCTCCATTGAGCAGGTGGCGGGGGGCTCCCTCTTCTTACAGCCCTTGTTTTTCTTTAATTAAACATCTGGCTCTCTGTGGCCTGGGAAGCCTCAGACCCTCGTTGACAGTCCCCCCCAACCAACCTCTGGCATTGCTGATGGGTTGGAAGGGGGAGAGCTGGGGTTCTGGGGCCCACCTGTCCCCACACTAGTGCAGGGGAATTGGGGCTCCAAGAATGCCCTGACCTTGCTGTCCTCACCCCCAGTGCCGCCACGGGAGCCCGTGCTCAGCTGCCGCTCCAACACTTACCCCAAGGGCTTCTACTGCAGCTGGCATCTGCCTGCCCCCACCTACATCCCCAACACCTTCAATGTGACTGTGCTGTGAGTAGATGCGCCTGTGACCCGGTTCCAACCCTGACCTCTCCCCTCCCCTCACCCGCCTGCCCTCAGTCCAGATCCTAGCTCAGCCCAGCTTTGGGCTTGACCTTCCCCCAACCTCTGCCCCACCTGCCCCTTGATGTTGGTAACAGTGCCTGGGCCTCACCCCTCCCCAGGCACGGCTCCAAAATTATGGTCTGTGAGAAGGACCCAGCCCTCAAGAACCGCTGCCACATCCGCTACATACACCTGTTCTCCACCATCAAATACAAGGTCTCGATAAGTGTCAGCAATGCCCTGGGCCACAACGCCACAGCTATCACCTTCGACGAGTTCACCATTGGTGCGTGGGAATGGGGGGAGGGTCCCTGCTGCTTACTCCAGTGGGAATGTGTACGTGGGTGTGTGTGCCAGAGGTGTATATGTGCATTGGTGGGATGTTCACATGTGTGCACAAGTACATGTGGCGTGTATACACATATGCATGGCATGTATATACCTGTGAACATTTGAATGAATGTCCTTTACCTGCAGGGGCCGAGAGACCTCTCCAGCAGCTCTTCCCATCATCTCTCTGGCTCCTAGAGCATATGAGAGGGGGAGGGGGGCAGGCTGGGCCAGACCCTTGTGCAGCTGCAGCCTCCCCCCCCAACACGCTAATGGCTTCCTTACGGCCTGTGATGAATGAGGTGTCAGAATAGGAGACAGGACTGGGACAGATACCGCCCTCCACACCACCCCCATCCCCGCCAGACCCTCTGCCTGCCCTGCCCCATCCCCGCCAGACCCTTTTCCTGCCCTGCCCCATCCCAGCCAGACCCTCTTCCTGCCCTGCCCCATCCCAACCAGACCTCATGGCTTCTCTTACCTCTAGCCAGACCCAGCCAGACCCTCTGCTTGCCCCAATACCCCCACCTCATGGCTAGGTCCCCAGCCAGACTGTTTCTATATGAGCTGGCCCTTTAGATGCTCCCATCAGATCCTCAACACCTGTGGATTGTCTTTTAACCTTGACCCACAGAGCAGCTTTAAACCCAGACTCTTCCAAGGGAAGCCACGTCTCACTTTGGAACTGAAAAGCCAGACTTGGGGGAGTGTATGGTGCTGGTGCAGGATGGGAGTGATCCAGGTGACGATGGGCGTGATGGTGGTAACGGTGGAGCCATCATATAGGCTTAGTAATTGGATGGGATTGGGCTGGTAGAATGACATTTGGGATGTTGATATCGTGAGCTAGTGACAGTCATTGGTGATGACAGGGACGTGAGAGGTAGAAGTAATGAGATGGTGGTTAATGGTAGTTGCCAGACTTGACAACAGAGAAGATGGGTGGCAACCATGATGGTGACAATGGTTGGTGATGTGAGATGGTGGACATGGTGGCTGGGTTGACGAAGTAGGGTTGTTCCCCAGAGGCTAGTGTGGTAATGAAGCTATGTCTCCTGAACAGTGAAGCCTGACCCTCCAGAAAATGTGGTAGCCCGGCCAGTGCCCAGCAACCCTCGCCGGCTAGAGGTGACGTGGCAGACCCCCTCGACCTGGCCCGACCCTGAGTCCTTTCCTCTCAAGTTCTTTCTGCGCTACCGACCCCTCATCCTGGACCAGTGGCAGCATGTGAGTGCTCTGCCTTGCCCAGATCCCGAGTGCCTAAAGCAGAGCCACCTGGCATGGGAGGCACCCGTACCCCTGCTGGGAGCTGCTCCAGTGTGACGCCTGAGGGCAGTCAGAGAGGCTTTCCCAGGGTAGAAGGTGCCAGGTAGCCCTCAGAGGAGGGGTGGAGCTGAGGGAGGTGTCCTGATCCAAGGGCCTTAGGGGTTCCCAATGACCCCCCATTAGTGCAATGGAAACATGTCTATCTTTGTAGCTCCCCAGGGTTGTGGAGAGAAATTCTGGAAGGGAAATGGCAGGCAGGGCAGGCAGTTTCCTTACCTGTGGCTCTCAGCCCTGATCAGGCATCTCCCTTGTATACTCTGGCCCGGGCTCTGGGCCTGTGCTGGCCCCAAGGGCCAGGACAGTTCCTGTCCTCAAGGACTCACAGATGGGCTCAAGGGGTCAGAATCAGGCAATGGAGTCAAGTTTGGTTCAGGGTGTGAATTCAGGCCATGACTAGTGTCAGGGCTCCAAAGTCAGATCTAGCTTAGGGGTCAGCTTAAGGTTATGGGTCAGAAGGTGGCATGGGCTAGGAACTCCGCAGTGGACAAGGGGCAGTGTGGAGTCAGACTGTGGGCTGGGATGTTGATCAAGCGGTGATAGAGAACCTGGGGAGCAGCCAGGGGTTTGGGGCAGACGAGATTCTCTCTCCTTGAGAACCCTGGGCCCGGAGGGTTTTGGGAGCTCTATGTGGCCCGTGAGGCCTGTGGGCTAGGACCGGAGCTGGGTGGGTGCTTCATGGGGCAACCCAGGCTGGCACCTGGGGGTCAACCTGTATCCCCACTGCATCCACCAGGCTCCAGCCCAATCTCCTCATGCCTCCCTCCTGGCTAGCCTTTAAAGTGCGTAATTCGATTCCAGGGCGCCTGTTGGGGTTGCAGGCCTGGCCCCCACAAAGGCTGCTCACACGCTCACATGTTCCCTGACAGAGTCCGGAGTCCCTCCCGCCTGGCCAGCTGCCCGCGCCTAATGCATTGCTAATAACCAGGGTCTAGTTTCACAAGCCCCCCTCCCCCGCTAACGAGCTACAGGCAGCAGCCCTGCGCGTCGCAGTGCACACGCCTTGCAGTGGACCTGGCATACTGCCCACCACACACACGGGAACATGCACGCACACACGTGGTCCCCAGCAGGACCCATGCTCCATACGTGCCTATGACTAACATGCCAAGACCATGCACTGGCCTCCACCATGGGCAGAGCTGACCCCCACACTGATGTGGGCGGAGCAAAATATGTGTGGCCTGTGGCACGTGCTAGCCTTGTTCCATGTCTCATTGGCATTGCGGCTGGCTAGATTTATGGCACTTTTGAACTTGAGTTTTGCTCTGAACAGAATCTGCTCTCCCTGATCCTTGATCTTGGAGAGAGGCAGGTGTACGATTGGGAGGGGGTGCAATGGGGAGAGCGGAGGAAAATGTCCCTTGGATTTTCAGGAAGAATGAGAGATACAGGCCAGTAATTGCACCATGAGGTCCGGCTGTCTCCGCATGGACAAGGGGCAGGCAAGTGCTGGGACCTAGCTTGGGTTCCCCATGTCTTCTGCTCTGGTCCTAACTCAGCAGGGAGACCAGGAGACCCAGGTGAGGTAGATGTTAGTGACTAGTGAATTCCTGCCAATTGAGGAGCTGTTCCTTAAGGGCGTGGATTAAGGGATCAGTGACACCTAACAAGAAGTGCTCAGGCCTAGAAGATATGGCTGCCAGGAGGACCTTGGGCTTCTGGGACATATTCCTAGAGGTATGGTGCCCACCATGAGCCCACCAAGGAGGTGATAATTTGATCTGTTCCCCATGGCTCTCTCCCTTTGGGGAAAAACAGATGTGGAAGTCTAAGGGACAGAATCAGAGGAGGAGCCTGGCAAGACGGAGAAGGAGCTGAAGGATACGGGGCTACTCAATCAGAGGTGGTCTTTGCAGAGCAAAAGGAAACTAAGGGACCAGAGGTGGAACTGGAGCCCAGCTCCAGGAAAGGAGGGTCTGTGGGGCCCCCCGATCTTCCAGGGCTGGGAGTAGGACTTACTACGCTCAGCCCTGGGCCCCAGAACGGCTCTCACTCTGACCCTGACCTTTACCAGTGCCTCCTGCATCAGGGCCACAGACTTGGGGAATTGGAGGGGCTTCCCACTCCACTTGGACCCAGCTGCACACACACAAATACACATACACGCGCATGCATGTACTCACAGCCTGTCAGGTCAGGTAGCCCAGACCCGTTTTCTGGAGGGGTTAGATTGGAACAGGGACCAAAAAAGCCCTGAGGCCAGACGTGGCCCAGAGCAGCCCCCTCCTCCGCCCCCACCGGCTGCCCCTGTTTACGAGGCGGCTTAATGAGGCAGCGGGTGCTGCTGAGATGAACCAGAGCCCAGCCTGGGCCTGGGAGGGGCGCCGGACAGGCAGGCCAGCCCAGAGTGGGGGGGAGACCAGCAGGATAAGGCCGGCTGGGGCGGGGGTGGGGTGGTGATGCGTCCAGGAGGAAATGGAGCAGCTGCTCTGCTGTCCTGCCACCCCGGGAGCTGCCCCCAACCGCTTTCCACCTCAGGCAGGGTGATGACCACACTGAGGGCTTCCGAGGGGGAGGCCCAGCTGGGCCCGGCTGGTGGGTGCACTGGGAATCTGGGAACCCAGGCTTTGAGCTGGAATCCATGGCGGTGACAGATGGTTGAAGTCTGTTTGGTGCTTACCATGTACCTGAGTCCTCATTATAACCCTGTGAGATAGATTGTTAACACCAGTTTACAGATGAAGACCCCAAGGCTGGTGGAAGTTAAGTAATTTGGTAACTTAGCTAAGTATGAGATGCAGCTAAAATTTGGACTCAGGCAGCCTGGCTCCATGTCGTTGTAACTTTCCCCCTAAACTGCTTCTTGATGGGAGAGGGGTGCATAGTGCCATTCTTGTCACCTCCAGGCTGGGACTGAGGTCAGGTCTCAGGCTGGGGGTTGTGAGAGAGCTGGGATGACAGCAGAGTCCAGACAATGAGCAAAGTCCTCCTTATTCTTCCCTGGGGGTGCTTCCAGTCTCCCTAAAGATTTTCTTACTCTCCTTCAGGAACAGCCTCCCTCCCTCAGGGTCTCCTCCCTGAGATGTCTTTACTTTCCCACAGGAATATTCTCAATATTCCCTATCTCCCCCGGGGAAGTCCTCATTCCCTCCAGGGGACAGTGTCTTCACTTTTCTCTCCCCAGAAGTGTTCTCACTTCCTCTGGGGGTGCCTCACTCTTCTGACCCCCAGGGGTCCCCTCCACCCCCCTCCATCCCCTGGCTGCAGGTGGAGCTGTCGGATGGCACAGCACACACCATCACAGATGCCTACGCTGGAAAGGAGTACATCATCCAGGTGGCGGCGAAGGACAATGAGATCGGGACGTGGAGTGATTGGAGCGTGGCCGCCCATGCCACGCCCTGGACTGAGGAACCCCGACACCTCACCACCGAGGCCCAGGCCCCGGGTGAGCCCGCCCTGCCCCCTGTGCTCTCGGTCGCCTGCACTGTTACCTGGCTTTCTCCTGCTCCCTCTGACTCCTTGTAGGACTTGGAGCCTCTGTCCAGGGGTCTCCACACTCTGTGGCTGTCAACTCCCTTGTGTCTATCCAGGCCCTGCTGTCCCCGGTCCTGGCTATCTGGACATTCTTGGTAGAGGCCATTGGGTGGAAGGGTCGTCTAGGAGCCTTGGGGAAGCAGGATCTGTCTGATGAGGGAGGCAAGGGCTGTCTAATGAGGGAGGGATCACTAGTTTGATACAGGAAGCAGGGATAGTGCTTCTCCTGAACCCCCAGATCTGGGTGGGACTCCCGCCCCGGTCCTGCCCTGAGTTTCCCCCATGTTCCCCAGAGACCACGACCAGCACTACCAGCTCACTGGCACCCCCACCCACCACGAAGAGTTGTGACCCCGGGGAGCTGGGCAGCGGCGGAGGACCCTTAGTACCCTTCTTGGTCAGTGTCCCTGTCATTCTGGCCCTGGCTGCCGCTGCCGCCACTGCCAGCAGTCTTCTGATCTGGTACGTCAAGTGAGGTGGGGCGGGCGGCAGAGGGGCGCCTGAGGGGACCTCCATCCCTCCCTCGTCCCTTACACCCCCTTCCCTGTCTCTCTAGAGCCCGGCATCCCATGAGGTCATGCCAGCGCACCTGCAGAGGAGCAGGAGGCCGGAGCTGAGCCCGCAGACCCCGGTTTCTATTTTGCACATGGGCAGGAGGACCTTCTGCATTCTCTTCAGACACAATTTGTAGAGACCCCTGCTGGCCCGGGCCTGCCGCCCCCCAGCCCCACCATACCACGCCGGCCCTCCTCCCTCCCTCAGGGGAGGAGGGCCATGCAGCTAACCCACCCACCAAAGACCCCCCCCACCTTGCCCCCTTGGGCTGGACCCTCCAATGCCAGCGACTCCCAGGAGCCCTTGGGGGGCCTGAGGGGAGCCCCTCATATCCACAATTTCTCCTCCTGCCCCAGCCTCCTGTCTGTCCCAGGGTCTCTGTTGCCACCATCAGATTATAAGCTCCTGACACTGGTGGGGGGGGCCCAGCCATCCCCCTCCCCCCAGCACCCACACTTTTCAGTCCCCCACCTCTGCTCCTGTTTTGTACGACTCTCCCCTTTCCCTGCTCCTATCCCACAGTATTTAATGCCCTGTCAGTCCCTTCTAGTCTGACTCAGTGGTAACTTGCTGTATTTGAATTTTTTATAGATGTATATACAGGGGTGGGGTGAAGGGGTTCTCATTAAACGTCACCATTTCATGAGTCCTTGGACCTGACCCCTTTGGGAGGGTATGCCTCCTCCAAGGATCCCTCCCCTTCAAGCCTGGAGGAGGAAGAAATTGTAGTTGGAGAGAGACAGCTCTCCGTACAGGTAGAGAGACGCAGTTCAGTTCTCAGTAAGATATGTCTGGGGATGAGGCTTTCTATTTCTTTGGGGGGTAGGGCTCCCCGGAGGTTGGGGGCAGAGTTGTAGGGAATGAGGGGTCCCAGTGAGGCAGGTTCCACATGGGGGTATCCAGTCAGTCTTAGAGGCTGCTGGATCCTAGCACGGCAGAAGCTGGTCAGGGGTCGTCTCCGGAGCTGCCCTCCATGAGTGCCCAGACCTGGGCTTTACACCCACGGGCAGAGATGCAAGAAGGGGAAGAGGCCAGGCTTCACCCTTGGTGTGGTTGTCATTCCTGCCATCTAGGTAACACTGCAGAGATTCTAGCACATCAGGCCTGGAGCTCAGCCAGACCTTAGGGCTCAGAGCACAGAGTGGCCTGGGCTTGGACAGGCAGGAGGCTGCCTGAAGGAGGCCACTTAGAATGTGACTAGGGATCAGGGCTTCAGGACTGGAAATGTGGAGTACAAGTTTCAGCCCAGGCTGAGATTACAGTTAGGACTCAGTATGCGCAGGGGAGAGCGGGCTTTGGTTTTACAGGTGCCCAATCTTTGGTCCAGCTCTATACCTGCCCATATCCTTCTAGTTCCCAAACTGGGACTCCAGGATCCCTTTGATTTCTCCTCAGAGGATGGGCCCCTGGCTGCCCCAGGCCTCCTCAGGCCCAGCCCCCACATGTGGAAGCCACCTCATTGTGGCTTCTTAGCAGAAAATGTCTGGGGCTGGGCTGAGTTTGCAGGCACCTCCGGCTGAGGGGTGGGGACAAAGGGTTAGACTAGAGCTCCACCTTGGGAAGTCAGGGGTGGCCTTGCTCTGGGTGGCTGGAACAAGCAGAAAGAAGTGGAGTCAAAGCCATGAACACACTGACTTCGGCACATTCCCCACAGCGGGTACTGAGCGCCACATTTCCACTAAGCCACGAATCCCCCCATGTCATACACCCAATTCAAACCTTTTTCCTCAGATCAGGGTCTGAAAATGGACATTCCTGCTGGTCTCACCGGACCTCCCTAGGATCATGCCCTGAAAGGAGTATTCACAGTCCTCAAGCACTGATGAGTCAGGCCTGGACAGGACGTGGGGCTGGGTGAGGGGCTCAGAGTGACAGTGGCTTTCTCTCCTCCAGGCCGGGCACTAGAGGAGAGGGGTGTTTCAGGCAGGAGACCCCAGGGAAAGCAAAGGTCTGGTGTCAAGGTAAAAAGGCCTGTGGCTTTTAAAGCTGAATAGTGCCAGCTATGGCTCCTCGTTCACAGGCAGAGGCTCCCAGGATAGATGTCTATTAAGTGGCTGTGGACCTGCCTCTGTAATCTGGACCCCCAGTTCTGCCTTTCTGTGTTGTCCCTGCGAGGTGTGGCTTGGGCATGAACCTGCATTCAGGTCCAGCAGTGGTCAAGGGAACGGGGTCACCCATTCTTGCCACGGACATTGTATTCCTTGGCTGGGTTTGAGCCTCCCCCTTTCCTGTGCTGTCTTTCTGCCTTGAGAGCTTTGGTCAGCCCTGACCCACCCGCCGCCCACCCAGGGCTTGGGCATCAGCAATCTGGCCTCCATTAGCAACATGGGAAAGCAATTATGTGGGGCCTGGGGAGGAGGAGGGGCAGGGGCCTGCTGGGGCCTGGGAGGCTGATGGAGAGGCGGCCTGGGGTACCTCCCTGCCTTAACCCTGAGAGAGACCCAGCTCCTTCCCGAGCCCCAAGGTGGTGAGAGGAGTAGTGTCATTGCCTCTTACCAGGACTGGGCCGGGCCTTGGGGTGGTCATCCTGTCTTGGGGGTCCTGGCCCTTGACCTCACAGAGCCTGATCGCCTTGGTGGGGCTTGACTATCTGCTGCTCTGCCTCTGAATGTTGTCCCTCCACATCCGTTATTTCCCATGGTAGTTCAGGGGAGCTAGGGCTAAGTATAGACATCGGTTCTTGGAGCTAAGTCAGAACCTGTAGAATTAAAACACTGCTGATGGGGGCCACCCGGGAGGGTGGGATCCCAGGCCCAGTGTGCAGAGCAGCCTGGCCTCAGCTCACTAGTTCTCTTTGCTCCCCCGAAGGTGCTCTGGGGATAGAGATCCTCCTTTACACCTTTTCCTATAATGCTAATTTGCTTATGTCCCCACCCTCTTCTCACTGACTCCATTCCTATTTTTTCTGTCTCTGATCTCTGATTTTCTGATCTCTGAATATGCCTTTGTCCTGGCCCTATCCTTGTGTTTCTCTGTGTCTCTGTCCCATTTCTGTCTATATCTCCATCTCCTATTTCTGTTGCCCTCTGTCTCTCTGGCCATCTCTTTCCCTGTCTCCATCCCTGTCTTCGCCTCTCTGGCCCACCTCCCTCTCAATCATCCTTTTTTCTGCCTTTCTGTCTCTGTCTCGCGTGTCTATCACCATCTCAGAGTCTCAGTCTCTCTCCGCATGTACCTCCATCCCCATCTCTGTGTCTCTGCCTTTTCCCCGACTTTGTCAGTCCTTCCCTCTCTTTGCCTCCCTCTGCGTATACCTGCCATGGTCCACACCCCAGCCTGTGACCGCTGTCCCTCTCTGGCATGAGCCAGGGGCTGTCCTGGCTTCTGCTGCCCCCTCTTGGCCACCTGCTTGCCCTTTATTCCTGCTCCGGGGCAGGCGGCTGTTGGCACATACACACCCCCACCTGCCTCCCAGCCATCAGACAGGAGACAGGGTGAGTGGTTGGGAGACACTAGACAGGAACCCCTCCTGGGCAGCGCCTGGCCCCGAGAATGTCCCAGAGCTGGTGAGCTCCCTCACTCCATTCTCACATAGAGCGCGCAGGATATTTGGCTCTAACCCCAAGCTCTGCACCCTGTATCTGTGTGCGTTTATGTCTTGAGGCCCACCTGTTCGCCATGCCCACAGCCCTGAGCTACTGAACTTGGCCAGGTAGAGGTAAGACCCCCCCCATGGTAGCACCTGTCTGGGGGTGCAGGGCTAAAACCCTGGAGGCAGGAAGGGTTGGGATGTAATCTTCACATCCTTCCCTCTCCTCAGAGGAGAGCAGAGGGGAAGGAGGGGAGTCTGATAAAGTCAGTCTGAGCAGAGAGGCTGGAGGGGACTTATCTGACAGGGCCACCCTGATGGGGAAGACTAATCTGAAGGGGAGTGGGCCTGAGAGGCCCTAATCAGACATGATTAGTCTGAGGGGAGGCTGGTCTGGGACATGCTACTGAAGAGCTCTGGTTTGGAAGGGCCAGTCAGAGGCCAATCTAGAACGTGTCTGAAGGGTCCAGTCTGAAGAGAGACTGCTCTGAAGGCACATAGGACTGAGACTAGAATCACCCATTAGTCCTAGTTTGCCTGGGACTTTCCCAGTTTTAGCACTGAGTATCTCAAATCCAGGGAAACCCCTCAGTCCCAAGCAAACTGGGACAATTGGTCACCGTATTTGCGAAGGCCTTGCCTAACAGCACCCATCTGATGCGAGAGGCCGATACATGTGCGAGTGTATTTGAGGGGGTCTGGTCTGACAATGCCAGTGTGAGGGAAGAGGGTCTTCAAGGCTAGAAGCTTCTTTGGGTAGGATAGTTAGGTCCTTTCAGAAGGGCAGTGGCTTGGGGAGTGGCCACCAGGGGGCAGGGCAAGCTCTGAGGAGAATCAGAGGCAAAGGCCTCGGAGAGGGAGCCAAACTGTGCAAAGTGTGCCTGCAATAGCGTGTGTCAGTCACTGTGCCGTCACGCGCAAGTTTGTGGTGATGGTATGCAACCATGCAATTATGTTTTTGAGTGACTAAATGACATGTGTGGTGTGTGAGTGTTTAGCTTGTGATGGAGGATGTGCCAAGTGTGGCTATGGCCGAGGCCTTACCTGTGGCTATAGGGAAGAGAGCAGGAGCATCTTGGGGCACCAGGACAGGGAGACAGTGGGAGTGAAGCAGTCAATGAAGGTTCCCTGGGGGGGGCTGAGATGGGGAGAAGAGACAGGAATCACGCTTCCCTAGCTGTGCCTGCCCCTGCCCACCATAGTATTCCCTGGGAGTCCAAATATAAGAGCTGAGTGTTTTGATCACACCCAGGGGCATCCCCCAGGCCAGTCTGCATGCTTAGGCCCTGCCTGCCCTCTTCTCCAGCTCTCTCCTCCCGCTCCCTTCAGCTGGCAATCCTCCAGCTGGACACCACCGCCTCTGCCCTGCCCGGTTTCGCTCTCAGTGTTCCTATCAATCCTACTCCCGTGCCTTGGTTCGTGCTGTGCCCTGCCTAGAAGCCCTCTTGTGAAGCATTTGAGGTTCCTCTGATGCTGCCTCCATGAAACACTTCCTTTGTTCGTTCCCTCTTTACCACGGACTGAACACCTACTATGTGCTAAGACCTAGTCCTGTAGGCTCCTGTCTTACCTCAGGGACTTGAAAGGGCTGGGGGCTGCTAAGATTTTGCCCAGATGATGGGGTCTGAGGGGAGAGGTATGGACAAGACAAAGCTGAGGATCTCTGGGTTAGGATGGCAAAGTGAAGCCCACACAGACTCACTCTTCCCCATCCTACCCCCAACTAACAAAATGAACAAAAGGCAAAACAAATACGCTGCTTCAAACTCAGGTCCAACCAAACAAGGAAATTCTTTTCCTAAACGTTAAAATGGGATAGCCAAGGAAAGTAACAGAAGATTCTGGTGCAATGAGTGAGTGGGATGTCTCCTCATCCTGTGCTCAAAAGTAGTGCTAAGAAAAGGTGAGTCAACAAAACACCAAGAGTTCTCACTAATATCTTATAATCTGAGGGAAGTGGACTGTTGAATAAGTAGCCTTAGGAAAAGTCTGTAAAAAACCCTTTGTAAGTAGAAGCCCCTACGTTCTGCCATGAGACCCCAGGAGAGGCAAGAAGAGCTGCCATGGCTTGGCATCTTCCAAGGCGTGGGGCTGAGGCTGGGGGGACAAGCCATAGCTCACAGGATGGGAGTGCCCCACCACCCAGCTGGAACAAGATAGCTAACAAGGCTTCAGAGGAGAGAGAGCACTCAGGCCCCATCAGTGTCAGGAGGCAGCCCCAGCCAAACCACCCTCAGGCCATAGAAATGGGGTGGGTATGTTTGAAAGCAACAACCAGCTTTTAAACCATAGCTCCCAAGGACAGATGAAACTGGTTCAGACAATATGAGAAGGGGCTCAAGGACCTACACTCTAGAACAGGGAGAGGTCTGTTAAAGTGACCCATGGTAGATAGTTGTAAGTGGAAAGTAAATGGTATGGCCTTTAGGCATACAGACCACAGACACAGGAAAGAGGGAAAGTGGGAGAGAAGGAAAGAGGGAAAATGGGAAGAAAGGAAAGAAGGGAAGAAGGGAGGAAAAGGAAAGGAATGAGGAAGAGAATACAAAAAATAGATGAGGAACCCAATCTAGAAGAAAACACTTTCCAGATTCCTGGAAAGTTCTTCCTGTTATAGAAGGCCTTAATAATAGTATGAAATCAATAGAACAAGAACTCAAAGACAAGACGATAAAACAACAGGATGAGATAAAAAGGGAGATTATAGAACTAAGGAAAAATAATAAAGGACCAAAACAATACCATTACAGACGTAATAAGTAAACTAGAAATACAAAACACAGGACAGGTATGGCTGAAAATCAAGGTAATGTTGTATAGGAAAGATTTGAGATATTAAGAATAAATGTGATAGGCAAAGATAAAAATAGTAAAGCTGTTAGAGTGAAGTTAATAGGACAAAGACAAGCCACCATAAGCGTAATTGTTGGCAGCCCTAAAGTAGAGGTTCCAAAAATGGAACAGAAAAAGATAGTAAGGTATGAAATACAGAAAAGCTTTCCCTGAAATGAAGGAAGAACTGAATAGTCAGATTGAAAGTACACACTGTATACCAGAAAAATTGATACAGAACAACTGACATTAAGACACACTGATTTAGTTACCAAACTTTGAGGCTAAAATAATATTTTAAGAACCTAGGTATAAAAAGCAAGTCACATACAAGGGGGAAATTCAGTTTGATCTCAGATTTCTCCAAGGTAACATTCGACATAGATAATGAAGACTGTTTATCTATCTATCTATCTATCTATCTATCTATCTATCTATCTATCTATCTATATCGTATCCATCCATCCATTTCTTTTGGTTTAAGGCAAATCATTTAACCTCCAGGAATCTCAGATTCCTCATCTTCAATCTGAGGATAATGAGATACATTAGAGGACATTTTGAAAATTGTGAGATAATATGCCATCCCCCTGTGGTAGGCTTAATAATGGCCCAAACATGTCGGCATCCTAATTCCCAGAATCTGTGAAAGTTAATTTACATGGCAAAGGAATTTTGCATCTGTGATTAAATTAAGGACCTTGATATGGGAAGATTATCCTGGATTATCAGGTGGTCCTGATACAATCACAACCATCCTAATAGAAAAGATGTAGGAGGAGGTGATGGGATGATGGAAGCAGAGATTAGAAGATGGAGGAAGGGTCCACAAGCCAAGCAATACAGGCAGCCGCTAGAAGCTGAAAAAACAAGGAAACTGACTCCTCTCAGAGCCTCCAGAAAGAACCAGCCATGCCTACACCTTCACTTCCGCCCAGTGAAACTGATTTCAGACCTGTGACCTTCAGACTGTAAGAGAATAAATTTGTGCCGTTTGAAGCCACTAAATGTATGGTAATTTGTTAAAACAGTATTTACACCTTCCTACCAGCTATTCCTTTGGCCTAAGTTGACTTCCCCATTCATCTTTTTCATCCCAACTCCTATTTGTTCAATATTTAATTCAGGTTTCCCTGACATTGCCTACATTCCACTACTGCCCACAGGTGGGCGGCCCATCTGCCGTCACAGCGCTCACCACTCTTGTTACAGGTGCTCATGGATAGGTCCCTCTTCCTCACTGGCTGTGCATATGTGAGGACAGGGTGGGGCCCAGCCCTCTCTGCCTACCTAGCCCAGCAGAGGACCTAGCTTGGTGACTGTTTAATGAACAGATGAATAAATGAGGGCTAGGTGAGTAGTTGGCCGCTATAAATAACCATTATTCTCTTTCCTTGGTGCCAGGATCTCTCCCTTCCCTATGTCGGCCTGGCTCTCTCTCCCACCAGTGTCCATGTACACACACACTCTCAATCTCTAGAAAACGGATCTGCGTCTTTATTTCTGACTTCTTTTTTCAGTCATTGGTTCAAAACACATTTGCTGACAGCTGTTGTGTGAATCTGTCGATAGGTTTACCTTTGTATGTGTGTGTGTATTATGGAGACCTGTGGACCCCTTTATTTGTATTTTCCTGGATATGTGATATGTGTATAGTGAGTGTCAGACACGTGTTTCTCTGTATGGATGTGTGTTTTCATACGCATGCTGTGTCTGTGGGTAGGCTTATTGTTTCTGTATACATGTGTCTTTGCTTGTATGTATGTGTGTGTCTGCTTTGTGGCTTGTGTGTATGTGTGTGTGTCTCTATATGCAGGGAAGGATACATTTTGATTTCTGCCCCCAAGAGATTTGACTGCCTGAGGCAGGAGTTAGTGTGCCGGGATAACTTCCTGAGATGTTAACTGAGTTTTGTTCCAGCCACAATCTTCCATTTCCTGTTTCAGGCAGAAGGCGGGGGCTTTCTTCTTGGGGTGAGGCTCTCAAGTCCAAGTCTGAGTCAACTGAGTCAGCCACAGATATCTTACTGACGCTGGCCTTCTGGAAACCTAAGCTTCTTGAAGGGATTATGCTACAGAGAGGAGAGAGGGGGCAAAGCAATTCAGAGAGTCCCCCCAAATGAACAGATGGTATATGTTTGCATGGACAAGTGGGGCCCTCAGACACTCCCGAACGATGCCCTAGGCGTGGGACAGAATGGGCTGGAGAAGAGAGGATCCTGGCCATTGCGCTCCCAATCTGGGCATCTCAGCAGACATCACGTGAATCACAGAATAAAACACACAGGACCTCTGCACAGGTAGGAAGGATGGGGTAAGAAGGGACCCCCAAAATGACCTTCCTACTGACTCCAGGAGCTGGGACCTGGAAGAGGAGTTACATTTAGTTTAATTTTGTTTTGTTTTATTATCTGAACCCTTTTTAAGTGTGCAGTTCTATGGTATTAAGTATATTCACACTGTTGTGCAACCATATGTTTAGTTTTTATAAAATAGAGAAATATCAATTTTGCACACCTGAGCGCACCCACCACTGGGCTCAGTGTCACCGCAAAAACACATACCAGTTGTGGGAAGCACTGTGGAGAGGCAGAAGTTACCCCCTAACTGTGGGGGGAGGGGCAGAGGAAGGAGGGCAGGGAAGTGGTGGGCCTGTGGGAGCTGGGGCAGCAGAGGGGGTGGGACAGGCAGTCTGGGCTTTGAGAGCCAGGCTGAGGTTCAGGGGCTTCTGTTGAGAGTCAGGGGGCACTGGGAGCTGGGACACCCGGTCATATTTGTGTTTGGAAGACTGTTCTGGGGGCCCGTGCAGAGGAGGGTAAGGAGGGGAGAAGGGGGAACACTTGGTGGCTGAAAGCATGAGCAGGACTGAGTGAGGTGCTTTGAACAAACAATACAGGAGGTTTGAGAGCAAGTAGGAGAAGGTCTAGGGCCAGGGCAGTGAGAACGGTGCTTTTTAGAGCACATAGTCACCAAGTCTTGATAAACGTGGCATGGGGAGGGGAGGGAGAAAGAAGAGTCTTGTACAACCCCTGTTGAGATGGTAGGATTGTGTATTGAACTAGTTAGCACGGAGGAGAACAGGCTTTGCGGAAGCTGGTAACAACCATGGCTCAGGCCTTCAATCACTTGCTTATGGTCACATAGCAAATAAGGGGCAAACGATCTCAGAGGCAGGCATGTCAAATGTAAGGCTGGGGGGCGCCTCTTGGTAGAAGGCATATGGTCAGTAGTTAAAAGAACGGATTCTGAGGTCAGACCAACCTGGACTCCTGCTGACCTTGGACAAGTTGATTCATCTAAGGTTCAGCTTCCTTAAGTGGAAAATGGGAAGACAGTACCTACCTCACAGGGTCGTTGTAAGGATTTCATGAAATGACATATATAACGAAATTAGCACCGTGCCTGCTATGTTGTAAATACTTCATAAATCTTAGCTATTCTAATAACCATAGAAGCAACAGCGGCGGCAAATACCACTCTGGGACTTGGAAGTGAGGTCTGGGTTGGTATTAAAGCATTGTCAGCACAAAAATGGGCACTGCAGCCACAATGCAGGGGAGAAGATCACTTGAGAGGAGAGAAGAGGGTGAGTGCAGAGAGCACAGCCACCACCGAAGCTGAGGAGGGACCAGATAGGCAAGGCCGACAGACAGCATGCTGGAGTTAAGAGCAATGCAGCAAATTTGGGTTTTAATCCAGACTCTATCATGTGGGCCTTAGAAAAATGCCTTGATTGCCTTCAGCCCGGATTCCTTTATGTGTTCCATGGACCTGTCTTGCATGTAAGTGAGAAATATCTATGACGACGTAAAGTTCTGACAGATTCTAGGCACTTAATAAATGATAGTTGTTGTTTTAGGAGAAATAAATGTTCCCAGAGAGAATGGCTTCATGGAAAACAAGGGAAGATATAGGTTCAAAAAGGGATCAATAACCTCAATGCTGCCAAGAAGTCAACAAAGATAAGAAGTATTCATTGGCTGTGTGGACAAGGAGGTGAAAGTGACCTTGGTGAACCAGCTTCAGGGATGGGGAAAACAAGACGGAGGCGGAGGAGTGATGGGAGGTGAGGAAGTGGAGCTGAGAAAGGAGGGAGTAGCTCGGCAGGGATGAGTGAATAGGTGCGTCTGGGGCAGTGATAGGCACGGTTTTGAGATGGGGAAATCAGAGCACTTGGAAAGTTTGCCTGTGCCTGAGTGTAGCTGCTTTCTGTCCACCCTGCCCCCACCTGCTGAGGACCGGCTCCAGCCTTGGGACAATTTGTTCTTCACACAAGTCCTTTCTGTATAGGTACAGACCACGGTACAATCCCAGGGCCCTGGGTCACCCAATGCTGAGGCCAGGCACCTCCTCTCTCTGCCCTATTTTGCAGTGTGGCCTGGGAAAAAACTGAAAATGGTTGACACCTTCTGCCAGGCCCTTAGCTTCTGTCCTTTTTCCTGCCTGCCTGGATCTGCACAGCCCAGGGAGATGGACAGTAATAATAAAAAGAGCTATCAATTACAGTCTTTCTCCTGGTTTCTTCCCACCAGTATTTAAGCATGATCATGTAAGAAATTTTTAGAAATGAAAAATACTTCTGATTCCACATCTTTCCATATCTATTCTCCTTCCTCCTAATTTTTATAGTCAATCCTCTTGAAATAATCTTCTATATTGCATCTACTTCTTACTCCCTCTTGAAACCACTAAAATCTGGTGTCTACCACATACTCCATCCCCACTGTCCACTGGAACTACTTCTTACCAAGATAATCAACAACCTCCTCGTTTTTAACTCCAATGGTCCCTTTTATATGAACGACTGCACCTCTCTTTGACAACTGACCCCTCCCTCCTTGAACCTCTGTCCTTTCTTGGCCTCCCCCCTGGTTTTCCTTCTACCCCTCTGAGCTCCTTCCTTATTTACCTTGCAGATTTATCTTTTCCCCTGCATCCATAAAGATTAGTATGGTGGACTTCTTCATGTTTTGTTTGGATGGCCTTTCCTTCTGGTGGGAACTACCTTTCACTCATATGGTTACTACGGGAGACACCATCTTATGACCGCCTCCCCTTCCCCTGCCCCCCGCCCCCCCAACCAAAACAGATTATTGGTGCAGGGAATGGCATCTGATCAAAGCCAGGCCGATTAGAGTAAGTCCCTAGGAATTTTGGAACTAGAACTGAGAAGGATAAGCCGGAACTAGAACTTAAAGGGAATGAGCCAACATCTTGTTCGGTACCTGGATTTAAGCTGTAAAGTTAAGAACTGTCAGAAACTGGGTTTATTATTAGGTGGACTGGAAAAGCATAGGGAGCTTGTCTGGAGAGAAAAAAAGGAGAGAGTGGAGGCAGAGTGGGGACAACAAGCAGGGCTTCCCGATTCTTCTGACTTCCCATGTATCTCCATCCTAATGGCCTTTCACTTCCTAATCAGGTCATCAACATTAGAGAACAGCCAACAACTCAGCTTCTGCAACTTGGCAAGGCTCATAATGATCTGGCTCCTAGCAGTCTGAGGTCAAGACTGAAACACATTTCCTTATCCAAGTTAAATACTTACTCTGTTTTCCCCTAACTGCTTGCAGACCACCCATTTGGATGTCCCTACGCTGCTAGACACATGTGATGGTGCCTCTCGTAGTAAAGTGAGTTGACTGGAATGTGGGTGAGGCAAGGGCATCATTCCAGGGCAGGTCGAAGAAAAGCTTCCAGCCCTGTCATTCCAGCCAATGATTTCCTATGAAGCCAGTAGCCATAGGCAGAGGGATTGAAAGAGTCTCCAGACATAGTGCTCAAAAACAGAAATCACTCCTTCCAGAGCTTGGGCAGCCCTGTATCTTCTTAGCAAACCTGGAGATTCAGAGAGAGCATGGTCCTACAAAATTATAGTATTGATTATGGTACTAGAAATATGTTGTATTCAAGGTTGTCCTTCCCTTTTAAACAGTTTCCTATATGGGAAAATTCTCATTTTAAAATCCAGCCTCCTCAGTACAGAAGTCAGAATGAAAATTCCCAGCATCCCTTGCAGCTCATTTATAGGCAAGCTATTTCCCCCATGTAAGACTTAGATTTGGAAGTGAAGAATATGAGTGAGGTAAATATCACCAAAGTTCACCAATATTTATGGTTCTCCTATCCTTCTGAGCACCAGAATTGCATTTCCCATGTCCCTTGATGTTAGGTGTGGCCATGAAATTTCTGATCAATGCGATGTGAGCAGAAGCCAGTATATGTTTCTCCTCACTCTCTTCTGCCACAGCAAACTATGAAGGTTCATAGCAAGAAGATGGCATCATCATCAGACGGCGGAGGCTCTGACAGCCTAGATCCCTGAATGACCACAGTGAGCAAGACTCCCCTTTCTCTCTACACTCATGCTGGAACTATAACATGGAACTATAAAATAATAACATCTTTATTTTAAGCCAGTAAAATCTGGGCGTTGTTAGCACCTGCTGTGTTACCTACTTAATCCTGACTGACATAGGAAGGACATAGGGCTTCAATTGCTGGTAGTGCTACACGTGTCTAGCTCCTGGGAGTGGTATTGGTAATAGTAGTGGTTTCCTAGTGGTCACAATACCAAGTTCCTACCACAGACATGCCATAGAGCTTGTAAAGTTGGCAGCCAAATTGAACTCTTGGTACTTAGTATTTGGAATGGTGTGGTTCCCTCATCAGGTTGTGTGGTATGGTTTGGGTGTTGTTCCTAGAAACTTAGGCTCAAGTCCATTTCCCCAGCCCTCCTAACAACTCTGAGCTAAACAACATATTTTAACAAATCCCTTTTATGCTTCAATTATCCAGAGTGGATTCTATTATTTGTGAGAAGGAAGTCTGACTAATAAAATTACTACATTTAATAAATCTCATGTTCCATTAATTATAAAAGGCAAGTTATTTTATGAACTACTAAGAAAAATGAGGCTAAAAACTATTATATGTCATTAATTGAAAGACATATTCTGATTTCAGAGTTGTTTAAACTAGGGGGGAAAATGTGTTTTAGGATCAATGAAATATGTTATTAGCAAAAGGAATTCTCCCCCAGATGAAACTCATAGACAACTCATTATGGTTTCAAAAGAACTGTATCATCTGGGAGGAGAAATAAAACCACATCCAATCCTCATAAATGCAGAGATCTGTGATTGCTCAATCCCTGTACAATCCCTAAGACACTACCAGGAAGTATAGTACTAATCAGTATAGTGCCCCACAAAGAAATCCTCTGCGAACATTGGATAAGGGATCTGTGCAAAACCTTGCGGCAGCCAGATTGACTGTCAAAGGAACTCAATAGCCAAAGAAGTATGCCAACAAACAGATGCCATGAGATTTACTGGTCCAATCATTTTCATCGTTATTCATGGCCAATAACATATAGATGATTCTTGGAATTAGTGAACATTGTACAGTACTTTCTTTTTACTTCATTTTATTCTCTATTTCTTCCATCTCTAAATATTAGGAGGTTTGGGGTCCTTTTTGGGGGGAAGGGGAGTGACTTAAAGGTAGTTCAAAGGCAGTTTAAACAAAAGTAATGGAATTATTAGAAGCCACGTTCACAACTTATAGAAACCTGAGTAGAGCATAAAGGGACATTACCCAGAGAATCTATATTTGAAGAACAGTGGTCCTACGAGATGACCTCCAGAAGCAGTAGCTAGATGTGTCACTGAGCTGCCCTCCATTGAAGAGAAGGTGAATTTACTGGTATGTATTTGTGGAATGGTTGGATTATGTAGGTGAGGGCATTTTTGGAATCATATATGTAGGAAAATGATATGTGTGTTGGGCAAAAAGAGTAGACTACAGTGAACACCTGTCATTCTGCTTTTTCAGGATCTCTCTTCTCCTGGAAACCCTCTCCCCACTACCAATGTCCACGGGGGTCATTTGATCCTCATCCATCCCTTGGCCACAGCTGATTGGTCCCAAGTTAAACATCTAATTAAGCTGAGCCGATCAGATTACTTCCTGAGGAATTTGCAAACTGCAACCCGAAAAAGGAGCCAGTGCATGGTTGGATACTTAGACAATAAGATTTAAACTTTGGGATTGTTTGAAGTCAAGTTTTTCACCAGGCAGACCTGAAGAGCATTGGAAATTAGTGTGGGGGTGGGGGTGGGGGGTGAAGTTGGGAGTAGGGATTACAAGGACTGGAGGTGGAGGCAGAGGAGGGAAATGGAGACAGGCAGAAAAGTAATAGAGATGGCAAGTGGGGAGAAAACATAATGGCTTTCGAGTCTATTAGTTCCAGTTGATCCTGAGGAATCCGTTTGTAGGTTTAAGTATCTGATTATAAACGTATCTTTTTGCTTAAACCAGTTCTTACTCTTCCTGGGAGAGTTCATCCACTTTTCTGGTTTGACTACTATCCTTTGCTTTTAACTCACAAAATATTATCTTCAGCCTTGACCTCTCTCCTGAACCCCAGACCTGTTTATTTATCCAACTCTCTACTGGATATCTCAACTTGGGTGTTCAACTGGTTCCTCAAATTCAACATATCTAAAACTGAACTCATCTTCCCCCTTATCCCAGGCCCTTGCTGAAGCTCACCCCTTCTCATGTGTTCCCTAGCTCAGTAAATTGCATCCCAGTATCCCTAGTCACTAAGCTGGGAGTTATCCCAGATTTTCTTTTCCTCTTACCCCAATATCCTATAGGTCTAGGTCTCTAAGTCTTGCCAGTTGTAATATCCTCAATGCTCTGTCCTGTTCTCTCCTCTCCTACTCCTCTACACCATTTCAGAGCCTTCTCATCTCTCAATGCCTTCCCTCTCAAATGCCTTCAATCCGTCCTTCCACCTAGCTGCCCAAATAATCCTTCTAATTTCTGGATATGAACACATTACTCCTCTGCTCAAAATTCTTCAGTGGCTCCCCACTGTTTTCAGGATAAAATTTGAATTCCTGCAGCTGGGTCACAAATTCATTCACATTACACGCAGATGTGCGATGATATAAGTCGTCTCTGTTTCCTAGAACTGATTTGATCTTGCTCACAATGCCCCCACCCTGCTGGGTAACACAGGCAGGGGCAACTAAAATTAATCCACTCTGGTACACTCAGTAGGGTCCAAAAGTTTTATTTTAGACAGTCTCTAAGTAACTCAGTAGGTTGGGATGACTCTTTCAGTCTGTTTTACCCTCCCCTTTCTCATTTTCAAGATACCATTTGGATTTACAGGGACCTCATGTGAATTTCATGGCACTGGGGGAAGGGATCCCTTAGCCAAGTGGTCCTTGGGGGTGTGTCAGTTGGCATTTGCTGAGATGTGATTGGTCTGGTATAAGTGAATTAGTGAATTACAACACTAAGAGGTAGCTGTTACTATAACCATTTTACAGATGAGGAAGCTGAGGCTAAGGGAGGTTAATGACTTGCCCAAAGTCACAAAGTTAGGTAAGTGGCAGAACCAGGAATCAAAGCCACCCTGATTCTGGTAGGCACTTGGATCAGTATCTAGAATTCTGCAAATAAGTTAAGGCTGGATTTGGGAGCACTGTCTTCACGGTGTAGCTGCAGGGATGTGCTCCCCCATGGAGAATATGTAGAATGGGACAAGAAGAGGGTCCAGTTCAGAACATGGAGGACTCACTGGCATATGAGGTAGGGTAGGAAGGTCTACCTGACCAAGCTGATCTTCCTCTTAGGAGAGCTTTTAGGATGGAGAGAGTCAGGAGCTTCTAGAATGTAGGGTCATGCCTGGTCCTATTCCAGTCAGGGCTGAGCCATCCCTCAGGACATTCTTCTTTGCTCCAGGCTACCTCGCAGCAGAGCAAAGCACAGACCTACATCAATATTGGGTGGGAACTCAGTAAATGTTTCCGAAGAACTTGTGTTGGCAGAGCTGCTCACACCTCCTGGGGCCAGGGAATGTGGAGTCAACTATAGATCCTCTGTAGTGGGGGTGCAGAGTTAACACCCAGGTGGGAGTGAAAGTGAGGGAGTATAAGGGGCTTTCAAGATAAGAAGGTTCCGTCTCCTCCCAGATGTGGGGACGCAGAGGCTTCTTCCAGATGACAGGGACAGAGACGTCTCCCAGATATGGAGGGGTGGCCTCCTCGGATATGGGGGTACAGAGGCTTTGGCTTTTCTTAGATGTTGGGTGTGCAGGTCTTCCAGGTGTGGAAGGTGTGAGAAATCCCTACAAGTAGGGGGCCCCCCTCCCGCCCTCTTCACCTTGTGGAAGGATTAAGACAGAATACCCCCTTCAGACCTCCTCCCGCTCCAGCCCCCGCCCCCGCCCCTCCTCCTGCACAAGGGGCGGTCCAATCCACAACCCAGCGTACGACCAATGGCACGGGAGCTTGGAGAGGCCAGCCAATTGAATGACGGCAGCGGCGTAGGGATGGCTCTGCCTCTCACACACCGCCGGCTGCCGGTCTCCTAGGAGGCGGGGTTCTTCGCTGTTTTTGCTGCCCGCCGAGCCTGGCCGAGCCCGGCCGAGCCCAGCCGAGCCCAGCCGAACGCAGCCGAGCCCACGCCCGGGCCGCCGCTGCCCCGGGCCGAGCGACGCCGAGCGAGCGAGCGAACGGTCGGGACCGCGGAGGAGGCACCGCCCCAGGGGGAGGAGGTGCCGGCTCGCCGCAGACCGCCAGCGGCAGAGGCCGCCCCGGTCGCGCCGCGGCGGGAGCGGCGGGCAAAGGCTGCGCGGCCGGGGGGGAGGGCCGGGGGGAGGGGACGTCGCCCCTGCCCGCAGGCTCCCGAGCCTCAGTCGGCGCCCAGCATCCCACTGCCGGCACCCTCCCGCGGGCGCGCACCGGGCTCAACTCAGGTAAGGGGGCCCTACCCCCACAGGCACGGGGACTGGGAACCAGAGACCCAGAGACGGAGATAAAGAGACAGACCCACACAGAGACACAGTCGCCGGGCAGCAAGACAGACACAAAGAGACACACAAAAGAGACGCAGACAACGACAGAGACCCCACGGAGAAGGGAGCGAGAGACGTCCACAGGGACAGAGGGACACACAGCCATGAAGAAAGACAGGGAGAAACAGTAGAGACCCATACACCCAGAGACAGGGAGTAAGACACAGAGACTGATGCAGAGATATACAAAGAGACAGACTGGGAGAGAGGGACACACAGAAGATACTCAGACACTCAGAGATGGGGACACACACAGAGACAGCTAACAAACAGGGGGGGATACAGAGGCAGAGGCACACGTCCGGGAAGGCAAACGGAGAGACAGAGTAAGAGACGAACAGACACACCTGAGCTGGAGACAGTCCCACAGAGGGAGGCACACGTAGGTACATAGCCTGGATACACAGACTCACACATGCCTGCCAGGGCTTCCACAAAGTTCCCTCTGTGTGAGCTGGCGCCTCTGGAGATCTCCTGGGCTGGCTGGCTGGCTGGCTGGAGTCCTGAGAGGGGGGAGGTGTCCGGGCCACACTGAATGAAGCTGGTCACAGTCCCTATCCTCCAAGGCCATGGGCTAGCTTGGTCCTACCCCCACACAGTGCTGTTGGGGGCTGGAGCTCGCTGGCCAGGGCTACAGCCAGGCCCACCTGTTCTAAGGAGAAGGAGATACCGGCTGCCTACTTCAGCTTCCCCGCCGTGCCTGTGTGGCTGTAGCCCACTCCGGGTACCCAGAGCCAGGCCTGAGCGTGGCAATATTGGCTCTGTGGAGTAGCTGGGCCTGGTGGGACCTCAAGTCCTCTGCCCGGGAGGCCAGAGATGTGGGCGGGGGCTCCCTTCTCCACTCCTCTCTTCCTAGGCCTCACGACATCCCTTCACTTCACCACCCTTTCCTTTACTCTGTACCCTCCTTCCCCACAGGCTCAGGACTACAGGTGGATATCTCCATTGCCCAGGACTCACTGAGTGCGTGGACAGGACAGGCTCCTCGAAGGCCAGCTCTACCAGAGTCCCACCTAGGCATGGGCCTTGCCATTGAGGCAGCCTTGCTGTCAGCCCTGCTGTCTGTGCTGGTCTGAGGGTGCTGCCCGTCATGGGGGCAGCCATCTCCCAGGGGGCTCTCATCGCCATCGTCTGCAATGGCCTCGTAGGCTTCTTGCTGCTGCTGCTCTGGGTCATTCTCTGCTGGGCCTGCCATTCCCGCTCTGCCGACATCGACTCGCTCTCCGAATCCAGTCCCAACTCCAGCCCTGGCCCCTGTCCTGAGAAGGCACCCCCACCCCAGAAACCCAGCCATGAAGGCAGCTACCTGCTGCAGCCCTGAAGTCCCCTGGCCTAGCGTGAAGTCTGGGACCTAAGTCCACTCCACCCAGAGCCTGGAATCAGGATCTCAGTGTCCAGCCAGCCTGGGGTCCGGAACTCAAGAGTCCAGCCTGTCTGGAGCTGAACCTAGCAGCCCACCTTCTAGCCAGCCTGGCTCCAAAAGGGGCTCTGGTGGCCCTAGATCGACAGGCCTGGGATGGGGGTTCATGAGTTGGTGCTAGGGCCAGGGCCATCTGGACTCTGCTCTATCCCAAGGGCCAGAGGCTGGGTCCACCCTCCCCTAGGCCGAGGCCCAGTGCCTGGAAGCCCTCTCGGTTGGGGAAGCAAACTGGAATCCATGGCAATAATGGGAGGGTGTCCAGGCTGGGCCCCTCCTCTGGTCCTCCCACTGTTTGCTGGATAATAAACTGAACTATGGCTCTACCCTGAGATTTTCTCTTCTTTCTGAGGGCCCTGCGGTAGCAAAATTAAAGGTGGAGGTAGACTTCCAGACACAGGTTTATTTGTACAAAGTAGGAGTGGGTAATGGTAGCTGAGGGCCAAGTGCTGGGACAAGGTGCTGGGACCAGGGCTGAAGAAGGGTGATAAGGGCAGGTGCTGGGACCTGATCAGGAGAGGGGTCACATACGAGGTGCTAAGGCTAGGCGTGAGTACCAGGCTCAGGGGCTACAAGTCCTGGGTTAAGAAATGGGACAGGACTGAGGCCAGGCCTTCAGCTCTTGGGTTTCACTTCCCTCACCAGGTTCAGTAGTTTGTCCAATTTTGCGATCTCCACAGCTGGACCCTTCTGTACTTCCTGCCCCTTCTTCTCCTGGAGAGAAGGGAAGTACACGTGGGGGGAAAATGATGAGGAATGGGCCACCTCTGCCTGGGTCCCAGCACTACCTCCTCTGCCCAGCCAACGCCAGCTGTGCCCTGCCCTCCCTCCCCTACCCATTAGATTCTAGATCTCTGCTTCCTCCCACCCCCACATGTATCCTTCCCCAAATCAGGTTAGGTGACAGAATGGTCCAGCTGAGGCTTGCAAGAAGCATCCAGCTCTGGCTCTGAACCTTAGATTGACATAGGGTCTGGATGCTGGGAGGAGTGGAGGAAGGTATCCACCTACTCAGCCTCGGAGGAACTAGCCTTTCAAGCCAGAGGGAGCCGTAGCCCTGGGGAGAGGTGGGCCCTCTGACTGTTGGGACCACAGTCCCATGGGAAGGTCCCTGACTGAGTTCTAATGAGCTAAGGGTTGTGTGTTTGCAGAGGGAGAGGGGTATTGGAAAAGCCATAGGTGCCCTCACCTAGTACTCCAACCTAATATTTTCAGGTCAGGTTAGGAGCAGGGTGACATTTGGGGCCAGGCCTGCTGTGTCAGACATACTCAGGGTGGGAGAGGATGTTGGGAGACCCAGGAGGGCAGATGAGATATCCCATGTGATTGTAGATGTCCTTGGCTGGGACAGTCCCTCAGAAGAACAGATCTGAGTTTATGACCCCTCACCCTCTCCTATAGGGGGTTCCACTCTAATGCTTTAGGTAAGCTGGGCCCTGAGAAAGAGTTGGGACACTGGGGTGTATGTCACTCACAGGCCCTGAGAGCTCTTTGGCAGTCTAGCACCAGTCCCTTCTCCCTTCTCTCCAGGAAGTGGGGTGTGGGCTAGGCTGGGGCAACTGCCATTTCCTGCCTTCCCTCTGCTCCAGAACCCCGGCCCTCTCAGCCACCTGTGCCCACTGCTCACTGGCACCTGCCCCAGCCTTGCCTGTGGAGAGGCCAGCCTGGATCTGGCCTGGGCTGCGATGTGGGAGAGAGTGCGGGGCCAGTGGCCCCCTTCCTGGCCCCAGCTCGGCTGCTGACACCATGTGGAGCTCGGGTTTCCTCCTGGTGTGATCCTTGCACCTGTTCCCAAATCTGTCTCCCCTCCTCTTGGGGCCCAGTGTCTTTGCCATTACTCAGCTCACTTCTTTGCTCTCAAAGCAGAGGACAAAGATATCTTTTCTTCTCCCCACTCTCCCTCCCCAGTTAAGCTCATGTTCTCTTCTTGGCCTCACCCCATCCCCTGGGTGTTGGGGACCTGGCTTTTAGTTCCAGCTTTGTCATTAACCCCCTATATGGCTTTGGGGAAGTCCCTTGCCTTTCTGAGCTTCTGTTTCCCATCTAGACAGTAGTTAGGAAAGGACAGTCCTTCATCTTTGACAAGCTGGGCTCTGACACTAATCATGGGATGCTTCCTGGGTGGGCAGTTGGACCTGTGTGACCAAGTCCTCTTAGGAAGGGCAGGGAGGCTGCCGCCCCAGGAGAAGGGCCAGGAGGGATGCCCAGGGGACTTCGTTTGCACCAATCACTTGGCTGCTGATAGGGTCAGATGGCAATTTCACAGGAACCTCCAATCTATCCAAGTATCAGTTCCCAGCTGTCACCTGCTCAGGTCTTCTGGTTCCAAGGTACCCATGTCCTCAGGTCTTCAGAGACATAGGTCACCAGATACACAGAGCCCAGCTCTCCCAGCCATGACTGACCCTTGCTGAGAGTTGGCACTGACGGTGGGAGACCCTGTTTCCCTGGGTCAGAGTGGGCAGGGCAGGCCCCAGCCCAGATCTGCCACCCTCATAACGTGATTGATGGCTGTACCCTTACCCCAGGGGGTGACCATCATCCCTCCCACAGGGCTGTCCAGCTGTGCCAGCTCAAGCCCGGATCTCTCTCCTCACTAAATTAAGAGCAGATTTTATCTGTTCCACCAATTGTGCTGCCTCCTTCCCCCTCCTTAAGGCCAACTAGCTGGGCTCAGTCAGCAAAGAGCTTCAGACCACACCCGACCACTGCACCCCACCCCACCCCACCCCCAGCCCCAGCCCACCGCAGCCTCTGGACCACAGCTGCAGGCGCTTAGCAGCCTTCTGAATATTTATAGCCAAGTCCAACCCACCCCCCCCCTTCTCCAGCTGGCTACAATTACAGGCCTGGCCAAACTTCCAGCCCCTGCCTCCCTGGCCATGGAAGGGAATAGATCAGGCCCACACCAGGGGGCTGGTGCAGTGGCCCCTGCTTTGGTAGGGGTGCAAAGGGGCAGGTATCAGTAGTTGAAAGGGATAGGCCCTTGCTCTTGCCTCAAACTGCAGTAAATGCCTCAGATTGCAACTATGAGGTATAGTCATCAGGGCAATTTGGCCCAGCCCTGGCCTTGTCTGATCCTGGCCCAGAATTTGGCAGAAAGCAAATTCCATTTCCTCTCTTAGCACCCAAGTGAGCAGGGCTGGGCTCTGGGCTCCTGTGCTCCTGAGTTTTAAATTGGGCTCTTGGGCTCTGGATTTTAAGGTCTGGGTTAAGTCTGAATTGGGACTCTGGATCTAGACTTTGAGGTCATGGCTCTGGGCTCCACTCTGTGATCTGTATTTGGGGCCCTTGGGCTCTGGGCAGGGTCTCCGGATCATTAAAGATCCCAGAAAGGAACCTGAGCTCAAAAGGAGGACCGCCTGGCTGTGACCTACTTACCCTCCTCACGGATTATTTCCTTCTTCCCTGTGTGGACCCATAGCTCCCAGCTCAGGGACCATTGGAGCTGACGCCCTATGTAAGCCTAACCAGTGAAGCAGTGACTGAGCCTCAAGCCCTCTGCCTGGGTGACCTGGTCTACACTAAGCCAATGGTGCCAAACATGCTTCCCCCAGGGTTCAGACCCATATAGTTACCTGCTACTGGATATTTCCACCTGGGGTTCCACAGGTAACTCAGATTCAGCATGTCCAATCTGATTTCATTGTCTCCCCACAAACCTGCTTCTCCTATGCTCCTCATTTGGGCTATGGCACCACCCTTTCTCAGGGTCTCCCAAGCCACAAACATGGGGTCCACCCTCTGGCTCTTCCCTTTCTCCCATCCCCCATCACCCTGGAGAAGATTTCTTGCAGCGGCCCAAATTCCTCAAGTGTACCTTTGGCATCTTTCGCAAGTTGGGTGAGAGTTTGAGGCAGGTGACGTGCCCACGGTCGTCGCCCACGATGATGATGGGGTGGATGGGATTGAACTGCACGTGAGTGATCTTGTTCTTCTTTTTGGCTACCACTGGCTGGTTGCAGATGGCCTCGTACTTGTTGATGGACAGGTCAAATATGTGGGTCTGTGGAGAGGCGGATGTTAGCACACTCAGGGCTAATGAGGACCTTGTCCCTCACCTCAGAGGAACCAGCCCTGGGCTGTCTGGGGAAACAGGACAGAAGCCGAGCACACTGGATCTGGAGAAAGTGGGAGAGGGAATTTGTGTCTCTTCTTGTTTTTCCTGTGGTTGAGGAAATGAAAATAAAAAGTTTAGGAGAAAATTTAAGTCTATGCAGAATTAACAGTAATAGCAGCACCATTTATTGAGCACTTACTAGACTGGGCAAGCATGTTACACGGTTGTTTCACCTAACTATAATCCTCACAGCACTCTACAAGATAGGTTCCATTATTATCTCCATTTTATAGATGAGAAGATAGAGGCTCTTTAGGCTAACTTGCTAGTAAGTAGCATAGCCAGGGTTTATACCAATTAATATATGTAAGGTATTGTGGGGACAGAGTCCCAGAGAGCAGTTTCTAGGCTCGGCCTCACGTGGAAAGGTGCTGGTTTGGGTAGTAGATGGTCATCAGCTGTGACTAGTTGGCCATCAGCTGTTACTGGTTAGCCATTGGCCACTAATATAACTGCCGTGGCTATGCTAGCAGCGGATGGTGCCTAATCTAGCAAGCGCGGATTATGGGTTGCAGATTGCAGAGAGGCGGATTGCAGTTAGCAAGTGAGGTTGGTTGGCAGAGAAGTGGACGGTGGGTTGCGGATCGTGTGGCTCCTGCTTCCTGTGTCTCCAACTCAGCCGTCAGCGAGAATATAGTGGTATGACTCCTCTACCTATGGCTCCGTGGTTGTTCCTTTTTGGCCTCACCTGGTCCTGCGTTCTTATGTGGGGAGCAGGACCAGAGACCCTGCATGACACCCTGCATGACAGGTATTCAGATAGTGCTTGTCATATAAGTGTGCAACCAATGTTTGCTCTTATTTTTACCACATCCTAAGTGCAAACCATTAGCAACTCTTCACCTGGACAACTGTGGCAGTCTCCTAACTGGTTTGCCTGCTTCCACTCTTGCCCTTCTATAATCCATTCTCCACGCAGCAGCCGGACTTACCTTCAAAAACTCTAAAATCCTCCAATAGGCTCCCTCGGCACTATATAAAATCCAGTTTCTAACTCTAGATTCTCTATTTTCATGCTCCCAGACCCCTTTGCTTACTAGACCCCAACCACACTTGCCTACTTGTTCCTTAACCCCCGCAAGCTCCTTTTCACCTCAGGGCCTTTGCACTAGCTGTTCCTGTGTGTGGAATACTCACCCTTCCCCCACCTTCACATGGCTGGCTCTTTCTTGTCATTGTCATTCAGCTCCCAGCTTGAATATCACCTCTTCAAGGAAGCTGTTCCTGACCACTCTATCTAAGAAGCCACCCAGCCCTTCTCTTTTTCATCCCTCTCTTTCTTGTTAAATACAACGGCTTTATTGAGATATAATTCACTAAGGTATACAATTCTTGGTGTTCAGTATCTTCAGTTATGTAACCATCACCACAACCAATTTTAGACCATTTTCATCATCCCCAAAAGAACCCTTGTACCATTAGCAGTCATTCCCCATTTTCTCCCAACCCACTTGGTCCTAGGCAACCACAAATCTACTTTCTATCTCTAAAGATTTGCACATTTAGAAAAATATAAATAGAATCATATAATGTGTGGTCTTTTGTGATTGGATTCTTACACTAAGCATGTTTTCAAAGTTCATCCACGTTGTAGCATGTATCAGTACTTCATTCCTTGTTATTGCTGAATAATAATCCTTTTGGATAGACTACAGTTTGTTTATCCATTCATCAGTTGCTGGGCACTTGGGTTGTATCACTTCTTGGCCATTTGGAATAATGCTGCTACAAAGAGTTGTGTGCACACATCATCCTCTTTTAATCTCTGTCTAGCACTAATACTACAGGAATTTTGTTGTTGCTTTTTGTCTCTTTCCCTTCAGTAGAATATAAGCTCCGTGAGAGGCCTCCACCAGGGCCTGAATCACCGGGCCCTGGCTTGGAGCTGGGTGCCATAGTTGGCCCTTAGTAAACATCTGTTCAGCAAATAGACGACGAACTTTAGCGTGATTCTTTGATCACTATATTCTTTACTTGGGTAGGTGCTTCTCTGTTTATATCATAGTCCATAAGGAATATGGGTTTGCACCTAAGAATTGTCTTACAAAATGTGTTTTGCTGAGCTTTCACCAATTCTCAGTGTTGAACAGACCCCTCTTATCTCTTCTTCTCAGACTCAACTTGCACATGTCCAGGGATGGGGACTTCACCACCTTTTAGACACTATTTCAATCGCAGATAAAGTCTGACTCCTGAGTTTTTCCTTACGTCAAGCTGGTGCCGGCCACCCTATAGCTCCCACCTCAGGGGCCTCAGAGAAGATAACTGCTCCTCCTCATGTCTCATCTCCCAGGGTGCTCTCTCTTTCAAGATGAACAGCCCCAAAAAGGCATCCTTGAGGCCTCATGGGATGAACAGTTCCTCTATTGACAGGTCCCTGAGTGGCCTGGCCCCTGAAAATATACAGTCCTTATATCCCATCTTCCCCCACTTGACCTGGGCACACAGTGGGCTCTCCACGAGGGACACCTTGAAATACCTCATTCTATGTCCGGTAGTGGCTTAGCACGGTCAGGAAGGAGGCACTCACCTTCCCGTCGGTGGTGACTGCTGCAAACACAGTAGAAGAGTATGGTGCCCAGGCCACATCGCCCACGGCTGAATTTAGGTCATAGATGAACATTGGGGTCCTGCAGTGGTGGAGGGGTGGAAAGTTCATGACACAGGGCTGACAGTACCAGTGCCCACAGGCTCCAGCCCATGGCGGGGCCTGAGGGAGGGCAGGGCCAGGGGCAGGCCCCTCACTTGATGGTGTGGTCCCAGATCTTCACTGTCCAGTCGGAGCTGCAGGACATGAAGACCTTGGTGTGGTATGGGTTCCAGGACACAGCATCCACTGCCATGTTGTGGGCATCATAGGTGTCGAGGAATTGGCTGGAGTAGGATTTAGAGCACTGGGGTGGGGGTCGGGGTGGGGAGGGATGGGGTCAGGAGTGACAGAGGTCCTCAGCCACCACTTCCGTGGGGGCCCTGGAGGATCAGAACCTGAGACTCCTCTTCTGTCCTAACCCTCATCACTGTCACAGCTGAGCTGGGGCCAAGCTGCTGGCTGCTCTTCTCACTCACAACACACCCAGAGAGAAAGGAGAGGTTTAAGAGGCTGCAGTTTGGGGTGGGCAGGGGAGACTTCCTGGAGGGTGAAGGGTGTGCTGTAGTCCGCCCAGGGCATTCCAAGCCAGGAGGAAAAGGCCTTTTCTCTCTGAGCCAAGGCACAGTAGGTCTGGGGGTCCTGGGTGAGGTGTGGCCTAGACTACGTCCAGGCCAAGGCCTGTGGACAGAGCCCTGGGCCCACCTGCAGCCCACAGACAGAATCCTAGCAACAGTGATAAACCTCCCACTTTACCCAGGTAAGAGCAGCTGCAGAGTCAGGAGCAAATTACAATCTCACGATTTGCCCATTGTCAGTTTTTTTCCCTGAGCAGCATGCCCCTGCCCCCCTAACACTAAGAGAAGTGTGACTCTTGGTGACCCTCTCCTGGGCCACCATTGGGAGTGATGGAGAGGGGATGGGGACCTCGTTTGCATTCAGACCAGCTCTGGCTGGGCCTCAGGGGCTCCAGGGAGGGTGCCTGTAATTAACATGCTGAGTCTCTGAGCCTAAGAAAAGCTTTCAGTAGAGCTATCTCTGGATGGATGGAGAAGATCAGGGTGTTCACCCACCAACACAGAGACCTTGCAGAAACTGGCCGTAAAGTTCTATCTGGCCGATGGCATGCACCAGGTATTCAGAGATAAACTGTCCTGTTTCCTGACCTTCAAAGCTTAGCTCAAGTTCAGATCTACTCCAGGAAATCCTCCCAGAATGTTCCAACTCTCCCAACCCCCACTACCACATCTACCTCCTCCACCACTAGGAAGAGAGGGAGCACCCAGAAGGAAAGATGCTGGGCTGGGCTACAGCCACCCTCTAGGTTCTCCGTCCACTTTCTTGCAGTCAGCCCCTCTTCCTGCTACTCAATCAGCTCAAGAAATACATTCTCTTCCACCAAGAAGCCTTCTAGAACTGATGAGCACTAAGATCTGTCAGAATAAGGTTTGTTGAGAACAAGAAGCTTGCAGGGTACTCAGGTCTAAGCCGCCCCATAAGGAGCTGGCACAGCGGCCGCGCTGCCTCACCTTGTAGATTTTTCCCTCCTCTGTGCCCACTAGGAACATGTAGTCGATCTCTTTGTGGAAGTCAAAGGCAGTACCACAGCCTTGGGAGAAGGAGGAGCAGCCTTAGCTGGGTTCTGGGCAGGAGGCTTCCCGCACCTCCCCTCCACAGCAGGCCCCTGGGACAGCGTGAGCCCAGCCCCTGTGAGGGCTGGGGCCAGCCAGGCAAACAGAAACCAGCCCTCTGGCCTGCTGCTTGTCCCAGGCAGTTGGGACTCTGCAAAGGGCCGGGGCTTCTGGCCCTTTGGAATGGGGCCTGGGTAAACAAGGCAGGATTGAGTTAAACAGGGTCGGAGTAAACAGGGACGGGGTCTGCAAACAGGGACGTGGTCTGTGCAAACAGGAATATAGTCTGCATAAACAGGGTAGGAATTGAGTAAACAGGGACAGGGTCTGGGTAAACAGGGCCCGATCTGCATAAACAGGGTTTGAGCTACATAACAGCACCTGATCTGCATAAACAGGAACAGGGTCTACAAACAGGGATGGGACCTGCATAAACAGGGAGGGCCCGCAAACAGCCAAGGGCTGGGCAGAGAAGACCAGGCTTTCCCATTTCCTCCAGTCCTGGCGCTAGTACAAGAGGAGGATGCAGTGCCAGTACTGGGGAGGACTGTCATCACCGAGCCTCACGGGGCCTGCGTGCGGTGGCCAGGCCTGGATGCGAGGGAGCTGGGGCTCCTACCCACTGTGTGTAGCTGTAGGCCATCTAGACCTTCCATGGTGCTGCCCTCCACCTTCAGCTTGATGACATCTGTGTGAACCAGCTCGCTCTGCAGTCACAGGGATGGGGAGGGCACATGGACTGGTCTGGACCAGCAGGGTTGGGGGGGTCCCTTTTCCATTCAGCTCCCCCCATTCCCCATCCACCCCTGTATGACCCTTTCTGGGAAGCAGGCACCTTCACAAGTGTCCAAGACACGATCCTGCCATCAGATGACACAGAGAAGAAGTTAAGGTTGTTGTCCATATCATCCTTTTGCCACTTGACCTGAAACATCCCAAACTGTGAGCTCTGAGACCCTGCTAGGGTGTTGAGTTAGGACTGAGCTGAGCAGGGCTCCCTTAAGAACCCATCTGAGGTTCAGAAGCAAGTTCTGGGAGCCCATTTCTCAGAGTCCCAGTGGCCTGCCCTCCCTCCTTCCTTCCCCCGCTCCTTCCATCCATCTCTGCCTCTCTCATCCCTCTCACCCTGATCGTCCTCGGAAAACAGTTCAAGCCAGGGTGCTGCCCTGATACACTGGCTTGGCAGTGGAGGTGCCCAATTCCTCCTTGGGTTGGGTTCAACCTCCCTATACATACAGGGCCTGGAAAGGACAGGGCCCATCGACCAGTTTCCTCATTTATAAAACAGGAACCACAATAGCACAGGTTTGTTGTAAGGAATAAATGAGATAATGAATGTTCTGCCCTTAGGTCAGAACATTGCACATATTAAGTGTTCAGTGAATGTTAGCTAATGTCCTCATTATCACCGTCCTCCTAGGAATTGGGATGCCAAGATTCTGCAGGGAGCTTTTCCCTGTTCGCCTCCTCCCCCAGTTCTTCCTCCAGGCTTGCCTTTCTATAGTCAGTCTTGCCTCTGTTCCCACCTTTCACTTTACCACTGGCTTCTGCTCCCAGAATCCATCTCCCAAATCTCAGATTAGAGGTGCATTTCTCTATTGCAAATTGAGGTTAATAATCGTGCCCCACCCATCATCTCAGGGCTGGAAGCAAACATATGGGAAAGTGTTTTGGAGACAGAGTTGTTGTCTTATGAAGATGACAGGCTTGAGGCTCATGTTTCTGTTGCCAGATGTGGAGGCTGGGCCAAGCCATGTCCCAGAGAGCTGGGGAGGGACTGGGTGTCTAGAGCTTTCCATCTTCCTGCTCCCTCCAGACCTCCCATGCTGGGACTACTGTCCACGCCCCCACCCCCCCATGCCGAGGCCCAGTGAGAGAGGACAGGAACCCAGTGGTACTGCCTGTAACCACGGCTGTCACTATGGCTGTTGAGGGGTATCGAGGAGGTGGGGGAGGAAGGAGGGGCTGCCCCTCCCCAATCACCACCCAGGCCTGGTGGATCAGAGCTGCAGGAGGGCAGCCAAGTCCTGCCTGGGCCTGTCTGGACCACTGGCTCTTCTGTGCTTACACTGGTGGGCTTAGAACACCACAAAGCCTGTGAAGTCAGAGCTGACCCTGATGCTGAGACCACTTCCTTTCCTGTGTAAAGGCAGTTCCTTTAAAGGGAGAGGGGAAGAGTGTCAAAGGCCAGGCTGTGAGAGGCACGAGGGAGTTGCAAAGGGAAGTGTTCAAAGAGCAGCTGCCAGCACGCATGCAAATTGTATTTCACACCCCACCTTGCCGTCTGATGCCCAATAGGGGGTGCTGTGTGCATTTGCCAGTGAGTGTGTACATGTGTAAGTCCGTGCAAGTCACACACATGCTCTTGTGGTGGAGGGAGGAGGGTAGGAATAAAGTGTGGGGAGGTGCAGGTAGTAAACGGATGAATGCCCAGGAAGCAGGTGGTAGGAAGGAGATGGAGGCTGCTTAACTGATTGCTTCCGCCTTATCTGATTATGGCAGACCCACTTGACCCCAGTGTCTGCTCATTCATCTTTCTTGCCACCTTCACCAGTGTTACACAGAACACACACACACAAACACACACACACACACCCAGCGGAGTAGGGTGTAGCTGGTTGAGGCTTACAGTGGGGCCGGCACAGGGCTGGGCTACTCAGGCAGGTTCCCTGGGGAAGTAGACTATGCCATGAGACAGGAACCCAATCCCCTTTGAAAAGACAGTTCTCTCTCCCTGGCTCCAAAACCTTCCATGGCTCCCTGCTGCCAACAGAACAGTCTGTCTGCCCCAGCCTGGCATCTGAGATCCAAAGCACCCTCGTTGGTCTCCCTGAGACACAGTCCCTTTGAGAAGGACCTAGACTCTGACGTCTCTTATGTCTGATTCACCAGCCTGGCTCTCCTTCAAGCTCCAGGCTCATAGGCCAACTGCCTGGTAGGACACCTCCTCTGGCTTCTTGTATTAACTTCTCGCCAAACCTGTTCCTCTTCCGCATTTCCCACTTCTGGGGATGCCCTACTGGGCGCTCCAAACCACAGACCCAGGTGGCATCGTCACCAATTCTTTCCTTTTCCCATGTCAAATCAGTTGTTTCCTTCTATTGATTTTACTGTCTCAACAGCTCTGAACCCTATCTTCTCATTTCTCTCTCCACGGCTCCTGCCCTAGCTCAGGCTTCAAGATTTCTCATGCTGCAACCGGAGGAAATCTCCAAGACACAAACACAACTGAGTCAGTCCTCTGCCCCAAACCCTCTCATATCTTGGCAGTAATTTTTGAACTACGCTGGGGGAGAGAATCTTAGGAGCCTTAGGAAAGTACCTCAGGGGACAGTGGGAGTAATAACAAACTCAAACAAGTAGGACCCTGATCCACTGTCATCTTAACCCACTGGGCTTTATTATGAACACTTCATTTGAAACCACCAACCTACAAAGTTGAAGCTTCCTACTTGCTGGAGAAGCACACGTACGACTGGGTGCTTGTGCTTGTGTCAGGTCCAGCTCCCTCTCCCTGTCTCTCACACTGTGCTCCAAATGATGTGCTGTTTCCCAGCAGGCACCCTGCTTGATGCCCGTGTCACTGCACCTTTGTACCCTTCTTCATCTAATACTGTCTCATCCCTCACAGTTCAGCTCAGGTGTTGCTTCCTCTAGAAAGAACTCCCTGCCCCCCATCCTAGACACTCTGAGCGCCCCTCCTCACTGCCCTCATGAGCCCTCTGTAGCCCGTGGCATCCTGCCCTGTCCTGCTCAGCCTGTGGCTGTGGTTATCTCCCCACTGGGAACTCCAGAGACCAGACCCTTAAGCATCCTCAGCTCTCAGAGGAGCAAACAGGGAAGAGTTACTGAATGGATGATAAGACGGATGAATGATGAAGGGGGGGGTGGGAAATGAGAGGGAAAGAGGAAACAGGAAGTGAGTAAATGAGTGAGAGACAGGCAGGCCTCTCCCATGTCCCAAGCCATGATTTCAGCCAAGAACTCTGAGTCTTCAGTTTTGCAGAGGCAGTAGCCCTGTTCTCCTGACAGGATGCTGGGAAAGCAAAAGGCCACCCCCCATGCAGATGGATTCCAGTCTCTCTGGCACCCGCCCAGTGAGAGGGAAAATATGTGTTCTGCATGCCCCATTTCTATTTGATTTAGAGAACACAGGAGAACGAGAGAAAGGTGGTTGACCGAGTCCCCTCACCCTCTCCTGGGCTTGAGGAGGGTGGTCAGGCCAATCAGAGATGCTCCATGCTTGGCCCTGGACTGAGAGCAGGGGCAGGGCTGATGCTGGTTCAGGCCTATCAAAGAGGCTCCTTTCTCCTCTCCCTGGGCTTTAAAATCCCTGCAGACATCTTTCCCATGTCTGGAGACCTCCATGTACCTGGAGGCAATGAACTAGAAGGTGGGTTTTCCAGTGGAGAGAAACTCCTGAGGCTGCAAGCTCTGGCCTCTGCTTTGGTAGACAGTATCAGGGAGGGTGTTTAGTGGAAGGGGTGCCTCTCTCCCTCTGCCCTAGCTCTGGGTAAAGGATGAAGCTGAGAGCACCATATCCCCTGTGCCTGGACAGTCCTCCTACTCAGGGAGCTGAGAGCCAGTACCTGGGGCAGATGTCCACATGACTCAGGGAGCTTAGGGCCAGAAGAGGCAGGGGTGCAGAGCCTGCCTACATACTGTGTCAGGGCAGGAGGCAGAAAAAGATGAGAAGACAGAGTCCCCGCACTGCCTCATGAGCCCAGAGGTAGAAATCCATCCTTAGATTCTCCCAGACCTGCCCATAGGGTCAGAGTACACAGCCTCAGAAGGAGGGGGAACTTTGGAACACAGTGAGGAAGGGCCTGCAAAGCCAGAGCTAAGAGACCCACTGAGACTGAAATCATGAAGTCCACTCCCAGTGCAAAAAGATGGGAGACGAGGTGCAATCTAGCCCCGATGTCCAGGTAATGGTCCCACTCTATGTCGGTCTGGAGAAGAGGGACGCTACAGGGAAGCCTCAGGGTCAGACCTCCCCTATCAGGTCTTACAGTCCCACCCAGCGGGCAGACAACTGGCAGCACCCACCCATCTGGAGGTCCCCCCAAATCTAGCCCAGATGGCAGAGGAGAGCCCTATGCGGAGTTGAGGAAGCTCACAGAGGGGGAACTGGAGCCCTTGATATACTCAGCAAAGGCCTGTCTGGCCCTGCAGACGTCCAGCCACTGGTTCTGAGTCACTAATCACCACACCTAAGAGCTCCTCAGCAGACAGATGGCACCTTCTGACGGAAGCTCTGGGGCAGCACACCCAGCTCTTACTGCAGACCTTCTTACCTCCTGATTCTCACCTTCCGCCCTTCTTTGCCCCGTCTTACACCCAGCTCCCTGGCCTCTAACCTGATCTCTGTCACCCTCATCCTCTTCCCTGTGGGCCCTCCTCCCCAAAGTCCCTTCTCCAGGGACTCCCAGGCCCGCACCCTACTCATCCCTACCCCCATCTCCCCTCCTGGTTTGAGGCTGACCTGCCACACAGGGTCCGTGTGCTTCCCAGACTTGGCTGAGCTGCGGAAGGCAGGCTGGAAGTGGGGCTTCTTGAGGTTGTAAATGGCCACGTTGCCGTCGTAATGGCCCACCACCACCAGGTAGGGGTGGTCCACGTGCATGTCGAGACACATGATGCCACTGTCGCTGCTGAAGATGTACTCGGGGAAGCTGGGGTTCTTCATGCTGTAGAGCAGCAGCATGCCCCGGCTCTGCTTCATGAAGTCATCTGCCACGGGGAAGACGGGCCTCTGCGGTTGGAGGATCCAGCTACCCTGCTGGTACACCCCCAGGGCCCTTCCCCACCTGAAGGACAAGCCCTGCCCTGCTCTGCTTCTGCTAGAGAGTGTGGGCTTCATCCTCTCCGTCTGTGAAATGGGATCCTGAGACCTGGCCTACCCCTTCTCAGGGTTCCTGGGAGGATCCAACAGTCAGTAAAGGTGACCAGGCTTATCTGAGGGACTGATTGTCCTTCTTATTCTCCCTAAGGTACAGCAATGGGGGATGCGGGCTAAAGGAGTTGCTGAGTGCAGGATATGTGTGGGCTTGGGAGGGAGCAGCATCCTCAGGGAGGGTTCACATGCCCCACCCCGGGGCAGGTCGCTGTCCTTAGACGCCTGCATCTTGCCTGTGTGCCTCCCAGCCCCCCAGCCAAGGGCAGGAGTTCCGTTTGGACTAACATGGAATTATCTATATGAGTCCCAAACTGACTACCTCTGGGCATCTTCCCAGGACCGCTGGCCTCTCGTCCCCAGCTACAGCCTGAGCCCTAGCTCCAGACATGCTCCCAGAATCAAGGAGTCCCAGGCCAGCCAGTCAGACTTCCACAGGCCGCTGTGCCACCCTTCCGGCCTGGGCACAGCTTTTGGTGATTAACAATGGATCACTTGGCAGACGTACTGCTCTCTGCTTGCCCCACGTCAAGGGAGTGCTTCCCACTCTTTCATTCTCTGCATACTTGGTGCCAGTCCTGATAATGAATCCAGTCGTGAAATAGAATCCAGTCCCAGCCCTCCAGACCAGCTCTCCTGCCACCAGCCCAGGACCCTTCCCAAGCTCAGAGGAGCCAGACCTGCAGAGGTGGAAGGCTAGAACAGCCCCCATCTTGGGGGTCCTATGGTAAGGCAGCCTTTCAGCTGAGATGAGGGCCTTTCCCCTGCCCCCCCACCCCACACATCGTGGTCAGGAAGGAAAATGCTTCTACTCTTGAGAAAGTGAGGAGCTGGGGGCCTTCCAGATCCCCTTGAGCCAAGTTGGGTCACCCTGTGCCTGGCAATATCTCAAAGCCTTGAGGGGGGTGGGAAGGAGAGCTGGCAGCATCTTACCCGTAGGGCTCCAGGGCGAGCCCTGAGGCCTGACTTTCCAAGGGAGAGATCTGCAGGTGGCTGAGGGGAGTCTTTTTCCCACCCAGATCATGAAGGGCTTGAACTAGGCAGTGTGACAGTCACTGGGAGCTCCTTTTGCGCCATGCAAATCCTGAGCACCTGATCTGGGCCTCCCTCTGGGCTGCACCCTGGCAGGGACAGAGACACTCCACTCGAGACCCAGGTTTGCCCTTAACAGCCTATTGTGATGAGAAAGCCAGACCCTGCAGCGGAATGAGGCAAGCCCTTGCTGGCGGATCACAGGGGGATGATGCCCTTGAAGTCTAATTTGTCCTTGATGCTGGGCAAGACTGACAGAGGGTGAGTGGGTGGGCCTACAGGTGGGTGACCGAGGACTCAGATGCTCTCCTTACTGCACCTACTTGCTCTGACTGTGGCACAGGACCTAGCCCCTTGAGGGATAGCAGTGATGACCTACTTGCTCTAGACAAACTTTAAGCACTCCCTTCATGAACAGCGAAGCCAAGAAAGGAGGATCGGAAACCCTAGGCTGGCTTATTAACTCTATAGTGAGGACATCTCTGACCCACTCACACAACCAATGGAATTAAAAGCTGGACTTAATGACCCCCTCATTTTACAGATGGGTAAACTGAGGTTAGAAGGGAGAAATGGTGTGTGCAGGTGCATTAGACCCATCACATGGTATTTGCCACACGCAATATCCCGTTTATAGCTGAAATTATCCTGCTCAGGAAAACGACACTAATCTGGTCTCTACATGGAGGTGGAGAAAGGAGGGAGAGGAGGCACCATGCCTCCTCTGGTGACTGGCAAAGTCAACCCAATCCCTCCAGAATCTGGACTAGAGAATGTGTAAGGGACAGGGCAGTCAAGCATGGTAAGAGGAAACTTCTGGCAGAGAGAAGCGTAGATTTCGTGAGAGAGGGACACACAGCCACCAATCACAGTAAGGCTTCCGTCCCCAGGCTACTTTCTTGCCGACAGTAAAGCCTCCCTGTCGTAACCTGGCTCTCGTGGTCTGTTACTTGCAACCAAATGAGTCCTCCTGTGATAGAGATGACAGCTTCTAACCATGGCTAGACTATGTGTTTTGTGAATTCCAATTCAGGGCTCCAGCTGCCAAACTACACTGGGAAAGCAGAGAAAACTCATTTAACTGGGGCTTCCTCGCCATTCCATGTTTTATGATATTCTCCTCCTGACTCCTATGAAACCTCACTATTTTGCTCTCCCAGTATATCCAGTGTGACATCCCAGCTCAAACTTCCAACTGTCCCAGCATGATATTATCAGCTTGTCTTCCCAAAGTCCTAAAAGAACATCACTATTCAGACCCCCAAGGGTCCCCCTAGGGTATCACCATGCAGGCCACCAGCAGTCCTGTTACATAGTTTCCCAGCCCTCTAACATTCCCAGTGTGACGTCACCAGCCAGTCACCAACAGTCCCACTATAACAGTGGCATCAAGGTCACCTACAGGGCTTCAGTTTCCAGTGAGGGTTAGAATAACATCAGGCTCAAGGCTATTGAGCCTGGGGCCTTGGGCCCTGGGGTACTTTGTCCTGAATCCCACAAGCTCTGTGGCTTCAGTGACAGAGATGGGAGCCCCCAACACCACCCTCCGTTGTATAAAGAGTCAGAGACTCTAAGAGGAGAAAGGGCTGCTGGCCTGGCCTTAGCTCCCCTACTCCACTTTGTACTTTTGCCCTTCTCCAGGAAGGCTTCCAGACCATTCAGCCTCTTCTTTGTGAGTGCCCCCCACCCCCACCTTTAGGAGCTCCTCTACTTATATCTCATTATTACAGGTGGTCGTGAGCAGGTTTTTTCCTTAGCCTGCCACCAAAAGATGCAGTGAGCATGGCCTGGTGTGGCTCGCAGGCTTGCTATCTTTGCTATTAGCAGGAAGCAGGTTGCTTCCTGCTAATCCTGCTCTGCTGGATAATCGCTAAGGCCGCCTTTCAGTGAATGATCCACAAAATCTGGGAGGGGAAAATTAACCACCTCCTAGAGTCTGATCTGGCAGTTCTCTGAAAACCATGGTCTCAGGGGAGGGGTAGCTTAATTCCACCACAGACCTCTCGCTGCCCTCAGCTCCCTTTGCAAAGGCCCTGGCAGAGTAGTGCCCAGGGAGGAACATGGATGGATGTCTTCTTGAACTGGCAACCACCAGCAGGGACCTCCGGCCCCCAGCTTCACCCCTGCTCTACGAATAACAGCTCTGGATCATGGGGGTCCACTCTGGAGAGTTTTCGCTGTCAGGAGAAGCCTGGGCTCCTGCTCAGGATTCAGGGAGGGCAATGCAGGCAGCGGGCATGTTGGAGCATCAGGCTAAAGGCAGGTCAGGGAAGTAGGTGTTAACCTGCAGAAACAAGGATTCCAAGCCAGCCTCGGACAGCAGGCCTCCTCCTCTCTTAGGGTGGCACCCCAGATGCGTCCAGCCCAGGGCTGACTCTAAGGCAGCAGCTATCTAATGCCTCCCTTTATGAAGTCATGCAACAGGCACATGGAGGGGGGCTGTGGTAGGCCGAATAATGGTCACTCCCAAGATATCCATGTCCTAATCCCCAGAACCCATAAATATGTTACTTTGCACGGCAAAAGGAATTTGGCAGATGTGATTAAATTAAAGACCTTGAGATGGGGAGATTATCCTGGATTATGTGGGTGAATCCAATGTAATCACAGGGGTCCTTATAAGGGAGAGAGGGAGGCAGAGAGTCAGAGAGAAGGAGCTGTGACAACAGAAGCAGATGTCAGAATGATGCAATTGCTGGCTAGAAGGGTGTCGCAAGCCACCGGATGTGGGCAGCCTCTAGAAGTGGGAAAAGGAAAAAAAAAAAAACCCACAAAAAACATGTTCCCCTTAGAGCCTCCCAAAGTACTGAAACTCTGCTGAGCCCTGATTCTTGTTCAGTGAAACCCATTTTAGACTTCTGACCCCCAGAACTGTAAGATAATACATTTGTATTGTCTTAAAACAATATGTTTGTGGTCATTTGTTATAGCAGCCATAGGACGCTAATTTTGTAGGTATTCAGAGAAGGCTGACCCAAAGCCTACTTTTAAGAATCAGAGGGAGATGCCCCCATAGATGGTACCTTTTCATGGGATGATTTGGAAGCAGTCCCTCTAGAAGTCAAGAGATGGATGCAATGATCCCTCGCTCTTCTGAGGATAATGTTTCCCTCTGTTTCCTACACCCCTGCCCTGCCACCTTGGACTCCAGGAATAGAAATGCCCCTTGGGTTAGGATTTTCCCAGTCCCCAAGGGCAGGGGACCAGATCAAGGCTGCCCTAAGAAAGGGGATCAGTGCTAGAGGGTTCCAAACCTCCAGCATGGCGTAGAGGCCATGGTGCCAGGCTGGGCTCAGCCTGCCAGGCAGCTGGGCTTTTCCAAGCACTCATCCGATTAGAAGTCATTTAAACAGTGTGAGAAGCAAGAGCAAGGCCTCGGAGACAGACTACATCAAGCGGGACATTTCGTTTGATTTAGGGAAAATGAGGCAAACATTTGCGAACCTAAATAACTAACCAGTAATTAAACTACCAACAGGAATGCCCTTGCACTACCACCCGGTGAGCACAGTGGCCTTTATGGACTGTATTTACAAAGAGACCTGACAATATAATTAGTCCTGTAAATTTTACGCAGCCGGCAGCCGAGGAGTGACGGATTTTGTGTGTGTAGGATGAAGAGGGGGAAATGAGGTGGACAAATTTCCATTTTCAGTAAATGAAATTAACACTGCTTAATTAGTGAAGCTGACAAATACATGGAAAGATTTAAATCCCTACAAGTGTATCTCTGGCCTGGGCAGGCTCAGGGACAGGCCGAGATGTGGCGGGAACGAGTTGGGAATGGGTCTAGTGCTGGGACTCAGGGCCTGACTCTGGCTCCTTTTGAGGGTGCCCTCCCCAAAGGGAGGCTGGCTGAGGGACAGCCAGGAAGCTTCCTCCCATCTCCGGTGTGATAGCTAGTCAGAACCACACAGAGTTTCTAAGATCGGTTCTACTATCCCTGCCTGACAGACCACGAGGAGTCCCTATTTCCCTGCCACGAGCAGGCTGATGGGCTGGAAAAGACCCCTTCAGAGCAGCAGGCCAACATAATTGCCTCCCAGCTTTGCCCCCTTTCCTGGACTAGCTAGCTCCCTCTGCCCGCCAATGATCCTCGGTCTGCTTTCACCTGCTGACAGCATCTTCCTTTGCTCTGCTGGGAACCTGGAGCCTGGCCCCAGGGTACAGCCTGTCTCTATCCTTTGAGCACCCCGTACACAGCCTGGCATGCTCACCACCTGGCACCCAGCGGCCCCAGAGAGGCAGATGTGAATGCTTCTGTGCTGTTGCAGGCAATTGCCTAGACTCCCTTTGCCCGATGTACTTGCTCCTGGCCTGGCTCCAGGCAACCTTCCCTAGCCCCAGAATGTGGGATTGGCCCCCATCCTTCTTAGGGTATAGAGCTACCCCTGTCAAAGTTTTATTTGGTTGGGTCAGAGAATAAATATCTGGGAATTCCAGGCAAAAGGAGGCCTGGGCTGAGCTCATCAGGGTCAAACCCAACAACAAACCCAAATTCTCACTCCAGTGTTTGTCCACAGGAGGCAAAGTCTGATGATGGAAGGCTGGCATCTGGAAGCTTCCAAAGATAGTGTGATGATGCTGGTGAGCCACTTGCTCCCCACAATGACCAGTCCAGTAACTAGGGTGCTGTTGACCTGCCTCAGCTTGGCTCTCTTTCTTCCAGGGAGGCACCTGGGCACTCAAGAGTACGGGACTCCCAGAGGTGACAGCAGGAGTGAATGCAGGAGCCCTTCTGAGCCCCAGCCCAGCTGGCTCTGCTCAGGCTTCTGCAGAGTAGTCCTGAGACATGTGGGGCTCTGGAGAAGAGATGCCTGTCTGAAAGCTGGTCAACAACTCCCATGCCAATGACAGCAATAGCAAACACTACCGCTGCCACAGACCCTGCTTTCTCAAAGAGTAGGTAGGGGCCTTGTCTCATCCCCCTCTATCCCCACAGCCTCCTTTCTCTCTCTGCTTATGTCCCCTGATCATCCTGCAGGAAAGCTCGGGGAAAGAATGACAGACAAATCAGCAATGATGGTCCTATGTATGGGTAGTCCCACAGCTCACAGGACACATCTGCTGCTTTTCTTTCAAGTGTGCCGCACAGCAGCCCTGGGGTGGAGAGCTGGCAGAGGTCAGCCTCTCCGAGTCACCAATGAGGAAACCAAGGCTCAGAGAGGCTTCTGGCCCCACCACTGGGTGGGTCAGACCACTGGGTGGGTCAGTCCACTGGGAAGTGACCCTCCAGCCAGAAGGCCTGCAGCTGACAGTGGCACTGCCCAGGCATGTGGATGTGGCTGAAAGGACCAACAAAGGACAAAGAGACCCCTCCTGGGTGACTGCCTGCCTAAGGAGGCCGCTGGGCCTGGTGGACTGGAGGTCATCTATTCCCGGGGGGTGGGTTACTACTTTCTCCACTGCTCCTGGCTGAGGCTGCTCCATGCACAGTCTCCATGTGACTCTGACCAGCTGACCCTGCTTCTGGTCCTGGGTGGGAGGAAGATGAGGCTAGAGCTGAGGCAGTTTCTCCTCCCACCTGCTGGGGAGCCCCGCAGACGCCCAACGCAGGCAGGCCAGGGTAGAACACGGAGGCTACACCCACTCTTGGGAGGGCCTACCCTGCCCCCAGGCCCTGTTCCAGACCCAGTAGCTGCAGCAGAGAAGGAGGAATGTGTTCGTTCCCTGCCAGAGGGGGAGGGCGCTTCCCACTTGGCAGCAGCCCACCCTTAGAAATAGGGACACAAAGCGGGCATTTAGGGTATCCTCAGAGGCGGCCCAGACCACGAGACCAGGAGCAGCTCCAAGGCCTCCCGAAGGGAATGACAAACACCACCTCCTCCTTGCCCTCCCCACCGCTTCCTCACCCTGGTCAAAGAATGGGCGGCCAGGCCGTCTGAGGGGCAGAGACCAGGAGCTTGTCAGCCTGCCAGCCAGCAGCAGCTCGGAGAATGGAAAGGTTTTCCTGTTTGCAGAAACATCCTCCCAGCCAGAGAACAAGCTATTAGCCTGGGGAGCAACGGCTACCGCGAAGTGTGGGGCCCTCTCCCGTTAGGAAGGGGGAATGTCCAGGCCAGCAGGGAGGTAGGGGCTTCTGCAGGAACCCAGGAACATGAAGGGAAAGCAAACTGTCACACAGTTACCACAGTGCTACCTCTTGCTGTGAGGGGAGGGGAGCGGAAGGGGTTGGCAGGAATAGGAACACTCTGGACAATAGTGGTTTCCCAGGGCTCAGAGGCCAAGTAATAGAGAGGAACATCAAACACGTGCCCCCACCCCTGCCTGATCCTGGCCTGATCAGGAACACTCCCCTTCCTCAGCCCCCACCATTCTATCCCACCCTAGGTCTGGTCCAGCCTACCTGCTCAAGATTCTCAAACCTACTTCTCATCCCCTTTCCATAGTCATGGTTCCGATCCTGCCATCTCTCCTTAGGATGCCTGCACCAGTCTCTATACTGGTTGTATCCCTGCCCCTCGCAAATTCCTTTAGCAGTTTTCCCTCTGGAGGAGGTCAGAAGACTGCTTTCAGGAGAAGGGCCGAGCTTCTTGGAATGGCTTATCAGGCCCTGTGGGGGCTGACCCTGGCCCCCTCCACAGCTTAATTTCCTGCCATATCTCTTGTGTCTCCAGACCTTTGCATATGCAGGCCCCTCTGCCAGAAGTGATCTCTCCTCCTTTCTTCACCATAATAACTCCTTCGAGTCTCATTGTGGCATGTATCTTCACACAGCACTAATTGCAGTGTGACTGTCGGTCTTCCCCATCGCACTGTGAGCCCTGAGGACGGTGACTATGTCCTAGGCATGTTTGTATCTTTCATACTTAGCAAAGAACTCTGCACTGAGTAGGCACTTACTGTTTACTGGTTAAGTGAACAAATGAAAGAAGAGCCAGATTACTTACAGGAGCCATGTCCCACTGCAAACAGATCCTTGTACTTTGGATTCCTGCAAAAGAAATACGAACCCATTGGCCCAGGAAAGGGACTTGGCTCTCCCATGAACACTGGTGCCTATCTACACTGCAGACATCTACGATTGAGTTTAGAGACCTGGGCTGATCCCCAAATCCCAGTTCCATTTTTCCCCATAATGTTACGTGTCAGTAGAAGTGCCCTGCTCAGGGCTTGTCACCCAGTGGGCCCTCAGGGGCTCGGGGTTTGCTGCAATGCCGATACTCACCAGCAGAGGGCAGTGACGGCCAGGCGCTTGGCTTTGTCGTTTTGGAACTTCCAGAGGGGCAGCAGCGTACCCTCCTGGTCCCGGTACTCGTCAGCAGCGTCCTCATAGTACTTAAAATCTTAAACACACATAGGCGGAGTCAGCCCTGGGACTGGTACTTTATGGCAAACCCAGGTCTGCCACTTTCTGTCTGCACCTCCTTGGCCAAACACTTAACCTCTTTATGCTTCAGAGTGGGAATAGTAACAGTACCTACCTCAAAGGATTCTTGTGAGGATTGAGTTACTAAATGTAAAGTACTTAGAAAAGTATCTGGCACATAGCAAGCTTTCTGTATGTGTTATTATTACTGTCATTGTTGTTGATGGAGGTAAATTACAATGAAGCAGCCATCGCATGGATAAAATCCCAGGTTTGCCCATCTTCATACCTACTGCCAAGCCCTGCACAATAGTGAAACTGCCTGGATCCCTCATGGGTTCTCTGAACTCAAGTTCATCTCCTGCCCTAAACTGTCCTGCCCCTTGTTTTCTCTAACTTAGGTAGAAGGCCCATCAATCCTTCCACTTGTCTAAACCAGAAATCTGGGTAACTCTTGACTGACCTTTTTCCATCATCTTTCATATTTTCCTTCTGATTATCTTTTTAATCCATTCACTTCTCTCCAAACCCATAGCCACTGCCCAGGTTCAGGCCCCAGTAGCCGTCACCTGGATCATTACCCTATTCTCCTAACTGGTTGCCCTATCTCTAGTAAGTCCTCTAGTCCATGTTCTACAGAGCTCAGAGTGAGAACAAATAAATCACCTCACCACACTACCTCCTCCACCCCACTGAGAACCCCTCAATGGCTCCCCTTGCACTGGGGCTCCCTAGTCAAACCAAGGCTCCCGGCCCTACTTCCATGTCATTTCTGGCCAGCTGTTCACACACCGTCTATATCAAACAGTGTCTGAAACGTCCTACTCCTCCGCCTTCCTGGCAAACTCCTACTCACTCCAGACCCAGATCAACCTGCTCCTCCTCTGTGAGGCCTTCACATTCTTGTGGAGCAGAGTTCATGTTTTCCTCCATTCCACCCCTGGGCCTCTCCTCTGCTGAAACGTCTGTCACCTTGTGTTGCCTCTATTTATCCTTTTGCCTGTCTCCTTCACTTGACAGCAACTAGAGAGCAGGAAGCATGTGATATTCATCTCTGGAGCCACAGCGCCTATCACAGGGCCAGCCACAGAGCAGACACCCAGTGACTGTTCAAAGAACGCAATGAAATAAACCAACAGAAGTGAATGGTTCTCACTCTTCTTTCCAACCGAGGGTAACCTATGAGAAAATGAATCCGCTCATCCAACACGGTCAAGGACATGACCAGGGACAATGTCTCACAATGTCCCACACCTTGAGGTTGTGGAATTACATTCAAACCTCAAAAATGTCTTAGAACAAAAAACAATTAGAGCGGTCAGAGGCATGAGCCTTGATCACATCAGAGATCCCTGAGCTCGGGCTGTCTTTGAAAAGGCCTCATTTCAGAAAGACTAATTGGTAACACTTCTCTGTTTTCACTTCTCCTTCATGATTATACTTTCCCAGAGGGAAAAGAGTATGCAATTAAAAAAAAATCAAAGTTCAATGCATTTTTATGTGACTGTGTTCTTATAAATGAAAAAGGTTCAACAAGGCCAATTTCTCCATGGATATTAATCACGCTTGCCGCCCTTTGGGGGCTGGTTGCAGAGGCTGGGTTTCAGGAAGCCAAGCTGTGTGAGTGACAAATTCATTCAGAGCTACTGTGTACTTTGACAGCTTTGAAAAGCACTCAAGGTCGTTCTCCAGCCTGAATGATAACAAGGGGGCTTGTTTAGGTTGCTGGTCTTGGCAGCCCTGGTTTCTATGTCCCATGGGCGAGCAATGAGCATCAAGTCACCAAGAAGGGCCCTAGGCTGTCAGCAAAGGAGACCAGCCAGCAGCGAGGAGCTGCCAACTCTGGGGATGCAGCTGCTCCAAATAAATGCACAACCTCTTAGGGAAATACAAGCCACTTGGGAATGTGCTGTTCACGCCCTGGGAAGGATTCCGTGTTCTTGGCTCTGTCAAAGACCCCAGAATTTCCCAGGCCCCCAGGATTTTAGCATTTCTGAATCAATCTTTCTTCACCTCCCCACTAATTAATCACCAGCATTGACCTATTGAAAGTTTATTTGAAGTGTCTATTCCAGCTCATTGGCTCAGTAGCCTCGTGTTGCAGTGTTTAGGCTACGGATCCAAGAGGCCTGGGTTTGAATCCTGATTGCGCCACTCACACCTCACAGTAGCTGTGATTTTGAACAAGTGAACAATACTGCCTGAATTTCTCCCCCCAGTACATAGTCCATTCCCAGGGAATGCTGGTCCTCCTTATTAGAACTGCTCCTTTTCCTCCATCCCCTAGGATGCAGTCTGGCTAAGGTGTGGCAAGGCCTATTCCACCCCACACCTGAACCTCCTCTTCGCCTCTGTCCCTGTATTCTGCCGAATCACATCCTCCTCTAGCCTTGCTCTGACTGGGCTGTGTCCCTGCGTGGACAGTATGTGTGAACTGTCTTCAGAGAAAGCTCAGGTTCCCTGTGTGATATTCAAGGCCCTTCATTAACTGGCTTGGGTCACTCACCAGACTGAACTCTCACAACCTTCCAATGAAGCCCGTGTGGGTCATTGCGCCTCCTGCCCCTTGTCCCCAGAGTCCATTCTAATTCATTTTCACCACAGAGTCACTGCTTATGCTGTCCCCTGCCCAGAACATCCACCCTTTAGCTAATCTTCTGCTCAAACTCTGCTTATCCCTTGGCATGTAGCTCAACCCTCCCTGAAGCCTTCCTTGACGGCTGCCACTCAACCCTCATTTCCCTACCTCCGTTCCTGAGGATCCCCAGATTACTTTTTGTCTGCATCCTATCATTTATATTGTCCCCAAGCAGGACAGAGTAGAGAACAGAGCAGAGAATTAGGAATCTCAAGACCTAGATTTGGGCCCTGTCTGCCTTTCACTAGCCAGATAGCCTCGGCCTGAGCTTCCTCATGTGTGAAGTAGGGGTAATAATTTTGGCTCTGCCTGCCTTCCCGGATTGTTGGGAAGATGACATTGGGTCACTAAGATGCAGTTGTTTTTGCTGCTCCATTGTCAGATCTCTTCACTACACCCATTTTTTTTCTTATGCCATTGTTCACGATTGGCCCATGGAAGTTTTGTCTCCCTAGTGACATCCAGAGGAAGGAGGGATTAATTTGTTCTCCCCTTGCATCTAGCATGGGGCATTCAAATAGTCACCTTGTACGAGGGATTTTTAATGCAGGCAAAATCTTACTTCAAATCTTACCTTGAGCAATGTCATCATATGTATTCTGGTTGACCATCCGCTCTATGATTTTAGCAGCTTGGGTCACTTTGGTGATATCATCGCTCTGTGGAGATACAGAGGCCACAGGTTCTCATAAGCCAGCACATAAAAGGTCACACCCTGAGCCACAGCCCAGGCTTGCAGTTGGCTCCACCATGCCTCTCTGACACCACCCACTCCAGATAGCTCTGTAAAGGAATCTCTCGTGCCTCAAGGCCCACTCCACCTCATCATCCCCTGCTGGGGACGCCTCGCTCACAAGTGGCGCAAGGTGTCTGCACTGTCCTGCTTGACTCCCGGCTCAAGCCCTTTCATTCAGAGCTTGTTCTGGAGAAGGCGTATCTTTGAGCACAAGACAGAGTATTGAAGAGAGCCAATGAAGGGTACTGGAAGGGAGAGCAGACAAGGGCAGGAAGGAGGCTTCTTTGGTGGGGACAGAGAGTTTTCACCAGCTCAGGCAATGCCAAAGATTCCCATGAAAAGCCTCAGAGATTTAGTTAAGAGTTGAGGAAGACACAGAGCTCCAGACAGGGGAAGAGAGACATGCTTGTGCATAGAGAGTATAAGGCAGAACTGACTCCTAATCCAGGGCCCTGCCCACTGCCCAGACCAAAGAGAAAGCAGGAAGTTTCACATCAGAGAAAAATGACTCATTATGAACCAAAAAATAGGATCATCATTCTGTGAAATTCCAAAAATCTATGAGGTGAACCACTTATCAGGTCATTAGAGGAGCAAAGACTGTGGGGCTGGCAAGAAAAACCCTAGTTTAGGGCAGATAGCAGGACTGAACCAGGGGCTCCAGAGGGCCAAGCCCATGGCTCTAGAGGATGAGATTTCCCAGGAGTGGCCGTGTCAGGCAGTGGTTAAGAGAATGGATTCTGGAGCCACCCAGACCTGCATTCCCATCCCAGTTCATGCATGAGGAGCCATGCAGCCACTTTGGGCAAGTTACTTAACTTCTCTGAGTCTTAGAGTACTTGTGGTACAGTGGGGATGGATAATGCCACCTGTGTTATAGGGTCATTGTAGGATTAAATGTAATAATGCACATGGTATTAATAACCTAGTACCTGGTGGTGATGGTGGTGTCAGAGGAAACATGCAGACCAGTGTGGTGGGGGCTTATAAAATCACATATGCAGAACTGCCTTTTGAGAGCCTTTTGTCAGATCTCAAACTAACTCCAAGTTTATCTCAGAAAACTGACCAAGGACATTCATTGTAGTCTTACAATCAGTCCTCAGAGTTCACCTGGTAGCAGCTACTCCCCCTAGTCCCTGATTCAAAGCAAGAATCCTTTCCCCTCAGCAGCTTCCTGGCAAATGATTGTCTCTGTGTCACAGCCTAGCCTGTTGGCTGAAACCTACTTCCCTGGGTCTTTTACCCATGGTCCTACTGCTCTGTCTTCCAGCCACAGAGAATTACGTGCCTGGTAATAGCTCCTCTGATGTAGGGACAGTGCCTCATTCCCTTAGTTAGCACTTCTTCAGATGAACCCTCCCAGCTCCATCAGCTACGGCATGGTACCAACTATCAATTAGCAACAAGCAAATACTATTAGAGGCAATACATACATTATCTCGGGTTCTCATGACAATCTGGCAAAGTAGGTATCATTAGGATGTCTTTACAGATGAGGAAAACAGGTTTTAGACAAACCCAGTTAATAAGTGGCAAAGCCAGGATGTAAACTCAAGTCTGTAGGCTCCAGAGCCCATCCTCTCAGCCCCATACAGAGAGCCAGTCCCTCTCCAGTCTGACCACTCTTTCCTGGTCCTGGGAGACTCAGGGCTTCAGATATGCTCTGAGGAGAGAATATGGTGGACTGTTGCCTTCCTCGTTCTGGACATTATGCAACTTGAGTGGCCATAGTTTTTTATTGGTTCTGACTGAACTTGTGGCCTCTGAGCCCTTTCCCCCATTCCTGTCCTAATCCTTCAGATCAGACAGGATTATATTCATTTCTATACATTCACCCAAATAATTAATGAAACAGAAACCTGAGAAATCTACCATTGCAGACCTTTCGACAGAGTGTCATGAAGTTATTCTGCTTTGTCCCCTTCTGCACACTTGAGTTTTATACCAACCTAACCAGACCCTGGTCTCTGAGAAAGGGGTGACACTCTGTTCATGCACTGAGTCTGAGAAAAGGGGCATGTAATGGGCACTCCCACTTTGTTCCACAGACAGCCTGACCCAGGACTTGGGATTCCCAGTTAGAGCTCAGTTCCCTTGGGGAGAGGTTGCACACTAAACTACTCACTGGTGGTAGAGGTGAGTATGTTATATTCCCCACCCACTAGTGCCCTGCCTCCACTGCAGCTTCTTGGTCCAGAGGGCTGGAATCTACCTGCATCACAGCCTTCCATTTCAGCCACGTTGGAAGAACCCAGTGCATACCATTGCCTCCCTGAGGGTGTTAGACACCAACCCTGGGAAAGCGTAGACCCAAGGGCAATTTCCATTCTCAGCTGCAGGGACCTTTCTGCTGGTTTTTGGGTCCTTGTGACTGCAATTAAGGTTTCTGTAACAACGATCCCAGCAGAGAGCCCATAGCCAAATCCCTGATGGCTCTTCAGTGAACCCTGACCCAGGCCAACAAGTCCTCTGAAGCCCCTAACCTCTAGAGAATGGTGCACGGGAAGTCAAGGGTCTGGACAGGACAACCCACAGAGCAGAAACTTCATCTGTGACCCCAGGGTTCCAGTCCAGCACAGTCACGATCACCAAGTGCATTGTCCGTGATTGAATGAAATTGAACTGGGGTAGTGTTTATTAAGCCAAGGCAGGAAACCGTCAAACTTCTCCTAAAATGTGACTTTATCAGGGACACGGAATTGAGTGGAAGTGGGCATAACCTCAGACAAAGGAAGCAGAGCTTCCTTTAACATATCTGGCTTCTATTGTGGGGTGGAGCAGAACCATGTCCCTGAGAGCTGCCTGGGTGCTCTCCAAGGTGCTGAACTCAGACCCTATCTTCCTGCGGACCTCAGTCTTCCCACTCTACTGCCGATCAAACTCCTCCGATTTCCATACTGGGACTCCAGCTCCTGACCCAGCTTTCTCTCTGTTGAAGGGACAAAGGTGGCCCTTCAACATCTCCCTGTGGTAACCCTCCCTGCAGAGATCTCTCACTGTAACTTCCATAATGATTGCCAAACCTATGCTGGCTACACCCACAGTAAACCCCTTAACCATGACCTCTATAACTACTTCTATACGGCTCCTCATGGTAAATCCAGCCCAGGGTAGCCACAACCATCTGTTAACAGTCCATCTGTTAACAGACATATAACCCACCCATTGGCCTGGATTTGCTGGTACCCGTAATCAGCTCTGACTTGGCTCCTGGCCCTGAAGACTCACCTAAAGAATTGAGTGCAAGTAAACCCAAGCACTAAAGGTCAAAGATCAAGTCACCCTCTGAAACCCCATGACCCCTTGTCCAGGGAGGTGGTGCCTTATCCTCACATTCCACCCCACCCTGGGAAGACACCCCAGCTCTTCCAGGGTGCACATCAGGCTTTCAATAGCATTTGTATCTTCTGTTGCCCCCTAGCCCAACAATACAAAATCCCTGTTGGCCTCCAGACCTATATAAAATTTGGGGGAGGTGTGGAATGTCACAGGCAGCTGTAGCTCTCCTCACATCTTCCCACAAGGGAAGAACTATTCATACTTAAACATGAGCTCCCACCCTTTTACATATCTGTGAAGTCCTCCCAGATAGCCAGGCTTCTGTCTACCCAGTGGCCAAGGTCCCACTCAGTTATTCTCTGTGACAGAGCCATGGTAACCCTCACCAAACCTGGGACTCCAGAAATGTCGTCTTCCTCATGGCCATCTTCCCCATTTTTTTAGCCACTGGGGTCTTTGTCTTCTCCTTCTCTTTGGTCTTTTCCTGCTTCTCGAGCTCCTCTACATATGCATCGTAGATCTCCCACTAGGCAAGGGCAATATAAGAAGTGTAATGCATAATCATCATCCAGCCAGCTCCTCTTCAGTCTTTCGGGCTTGAGGAGTTGATCATGTCAACCCCTGCTCACATATTATTACACCATCCTCTAGTAGGCCCCCTGTAATTATGTATTCAACATCTGTCTTCTCTGCTAACCATCAGCTGTAGGACAGGAATGAAAGAGCTCTCAGGGCACCTTTGGACAGGGTTTTCCACCCTGCAGCCCAGGGATTTGGTTGTCAGCTAGAGATCAGTATTATTCCATCCTACATCCTCCATCAGGCAAAACAAATGAGCAAACATCAGGCTAGCTCACATTTTTCTTGGTGATTTATAAGATTCTGAACTAGGAAACTTAAAAAATGTCTCCCCCCATGGAGATGGCATAAACATATTAGCTCAGTCTGGCTGTCTACAGCACTGGCCACACCTTCTCAGCATAAAAAGATAAACAAAAAGCAAGGGAACCCCAGTTAACTGGATCTGACATCAAGAGAAGCCCAAAGACAGTAGCAGAGGAAGCAGCAAGGATCTGGGGTTGGGCGAATGCCCCAGATCGCACTGTGTGCTCTCCAGAGCCGGGCAGTCACTGCCACCTGGAGGCCAGAAAGGCACACCTTACATTTAATAATTTACCCGTGGGCCAGTACTCCACACTGCAATGTACATCAATAATATCTCATTCGGAGACCTCCAACAACCTGTGAGGCTGCTTGTCATCTTTATTTGATAGAGAAAGAAACAGGCATTAAGAGTGACATGCTTTGGCCAGGATCTTCCAGCATGAGCAGCAGGGCTGGAGCCTGAGCTCATGTCTCCTGGCACCTTCTTGCCTAAATCAGCATGGCTATCCAGCAGGACCTGAGGGGGAAGGAGGGTCTGCAGGAACACTGAAGGCTGATGGAGGGGCAGGGCCAGACTCAGCCACAGGGTACTAAGGACTACAGAGAGGTCAGGGGAACAAACGTTCTCCCCTGGTCTTGTAGGAACTTCCGGAAGCTATGCCTGTTTCCCGTTTGGTCAGCCTTGCCCTGGGGGGGTATGTGGCTGACGCAGAGCTCACTCAGTGGGGACCCGAGTCTCGTGCCTGGTGTTCAGAGCCTGGACAAGGAGCAGGAAGGTAGATGGATGAGAAGGGCAGACCATACCAGTCTCCCTTGTTGCCGAGCCAGGCAAGCATGTATGGGGGTGGGATGGGGTGATGGCTTTTAGACTGGCTCAGGGTCTCACCTGATTGGCTGTAGCTGAAAAGTTTGTTCTGGGAGGAGGCTCCATTTGGCATTCTCGGTCCTAGAGAATAACGACAACAGGAAACCCACAGAAAGCCCTTAGTTCCGTCTCACCTAACCCAACAATATATCCATAGGTGAGGCATTTTGGTTGTAGCTGAGGGTAGGGTAGGACATAGAACTGGGGAAGTAAAGAGGACCAGGGCCAGAGAGCCAGGGCAGTAATGATGCACTGAAAGCCTACATTTCCCATCCAAACCTCCTTCAGAAGAAGCTAAGTGAGAAAGCAGGGGCAGTGAAACTTGATTGTGCCAATTTCAACCGAGAAACCCTCCAAGTAGGGATTTGCGAGACGTCGGGCCTAAAGCCAGCCTCCAGGCGGGACACAGAGCTCAGCCTCTGGCAGACCACTAGGCTAATATCCCACTCCCTGAGAAGGCTTCACCCTAACACTGGGGTCTCTGATTCCACCAGGAAAATATCTCCCTCCCCATTGGTTATCACCCAGGTTACCAAATGTCAGCATAGGGACTATACAAAGTGATTAGGAACTGCCAAAAATCTACCCTGCAGACTTCTGCCTTCCACTCGCAGATTCATTTCTATAGAACACTGCCTTATGCATGCGAGTCTCTCACTTGAAACCCTGAGCGGTTCTTTCAGCCTGATACTCAGGGTCTTCCATTCTCATGAGCCAGAGAACTTTTTAGCCTTCGCCAGCGAGTCTGTCACATAGACTAACAACTTCAGTCAAACTGGCTCCTAGCCTCACCTCCCCAGCACATTCTGGCCTCCTGTCTCTTCACCAGCTCCTGCCCTCCTCTTTTCAAGTTTCACTTTCTTAGTGGAGGGCTCCAGCCTCCTTGTTACTTCCCTCTGCTCTCCTGTCTGGATGGCTTACAGGGACTGAACACGTGCTCCCCGCTTTCCTTGGAGAGAGTAGCCATGGCATCTACCCGGTCACCCTGCCAGGCTGAGGGCTACTGGGGCTGCGGTCAGTCAGGCCTGCTTCTTCCCTGCCGTGTACAGTGCAGAGCTGTGAGGTAAAGGGGCTTGGGTAGGGGCTGCTCTACCCGGAGAGGGTTGTTGAAGGTCTGTGAGGCCCGCTCACTGAAGTTGAACTGGTTGGTGAGTTTTTGCTCCTTGGGCTGCTTAGGAGTAATCAATTCTTCTTCAGTCACTTTTTCAGCTGCCTGGAAGAAAAGACCCACAGGACCAGTCCACAGCTGTGAGAAGAAGGTGGCAGGGAATTGGGAGAAGTCGTGTCCTGGAATGGAATAGGCTGGTAGTAGGCGAGGTGATGATGCTAGATGCAGTGGCACCTACAGCCTCTAACTTCTCATTTGCAGCCCCCACCACCAGTGAGTCACCCCTGAAGCTGCCATCCACAGCTGGAGTGAGATGGGGCAGGATGGAGAGCAATACTATACTGTACCTCAGCTGCAGGCACATCTGTTTGACTCCCGGTTTCCGCTTCTGCTTCCTTAGGCCCTTCTTCTTCTTCAAGGAGATCTGGTTCTGAAACCACCACCTTGGCAGACTCCTGAGAACCTTGGTAGGATATTGCTGATGAATGCAAATCCAGGCCCACTCCCCCCTCCCCTGGCAGGACAGGCCTTCTGGGTTCTTGCCTTTCAGACTCGCCTGCCCCAGGGTTCTCCTTGGCGTGAGCCTCATGGGTTAGCTCTCAGACCTACACAGGACTGCCAGCTGTTGCACTTTACACAAGTAGATTCTGCAAAGTTCTGGCTTAGTAATCTATTCCCCGGAGTGACCAGAGCAAGGGGACTAGGCTGCAGCCTCAGGCTGGCCCAGAGGCCTACCTGCCACTAACTCATTGCGGTAGTGCTGCCTCCGTCCTTCATCCGAGTCTTTGGGGATCAGGTTCCCCACCTGGCTGTAGTGAACTGCCAGCTGGTTCACAAAGCCAATAAGCTTATATGTCCCTTCCTAAAAAGAAAAGGGGCTGAGTCAGACCAGGGGTCCTCAGAAGGGCTGGAGTCAGAATGTAGTCTGTCTTCATTTTCTAAGGCCTAAGATGGGCCATCTTGTTAACAGAAATATAACCCCCCAAATCTTCAGTTAACCTGAAGTTTTCACTGCATTCCAATTTAGAGAAGCAGAGGCAAATGAAATGAAGTTTTCTGTGGTATTTTTTTTAAATTTTCATCAAAGATATATTTTTAAATACCTTCTCTTCCAACTTTAAGCAGCTCTGGATTTATCTGTCACGGGCTCCTACATTTAGGCCAAGAGATCCTGGCTTACCTGTTTCACCACACACCTCAGGTCACACATAGCCATCAAACACACCTGGCCTGGCCTTCTTTCCATTGTCCTTAGTGGATGCGGGGCTGGATAGATTCTCAGAGACACCAAATCCCCGATCCTTTGTTCCATACAAGAAGACCACAAAAATCTAGAAAAAGTTGGGGTTTGGCACGTGTCCATTTCACACAGCAAATGAGAAGCAGGGCTGGGCATAAAGCCCAGGCAACCTGGTTCAGTCCTTTTTCAACAAATAGTTTTCGAGTGGACACAATGTGCCAAGTATTTTCTAGGTTCCAGGGATAGATATAAAGCTTAGCAAAAGCAGGCGTGATCCCTGCTATCGTCTCGTTCTGCTAGACTATCTCCTCATTGATCACCAGCCTAGTCCTAAAGTTGACTTTGAAAGGAGTCCCTTCCTTCTTTTAATACAGTTTTTCCCAACCCTTTCCAAGTCATATTGAAAATTATTATATTTATATGGCATACTGGGGCAAACTTACTACAGAGGAAACCAGCCCATGGGCTCCAGCTGTACCAGACCCACCTGCCCCTGAAGGTGTGAAAAAATGACTATTTCTGCACACGGGCTGGGAAGCTTTGCCTTAAAAAGTCACCACAAAGCCCTTCCTCTCTCAGTAACTCAGATGGATGGAGAGATGGGATAGTCCAGTGGTGAAGAGCATGGTCTATGGAGGTGCAGAATTGGATTCAAATCCTGATTCTGTCCCTATTATCTGTATGACCTTGGGCTTCACCACTCTAAGCCTTCATTTCTTCATCTGTAAAATGAAGATAATAATATCTAATTTGCAGAATAGATGTGAAATAATGAAAACAATCTATTATATAGTATCTGGCACATAACAAGTGCTCAATGAAAATAGTAACCATTATTATGGTGATGGAGGTTCCCATGGGAACCAAACAGTTGTCATTTGAGGCTTCACCTTCACTCTGTCCCCAGCAGTGACTAGTAACTTCCTCTTCAGTTTAGGGATGGAAGTCAGACTCCATTGCTTCCATGAAAGGAGGGGAGGCATGCCTAGCTTTGAACCATTGGCCTCCCAACTCCAGTACTTCAAGGGAAAATAGTAGCTTTGGAGATCTAAAGCTCTTGAATCTCAGCGAAGGACCCATGAGATGGAGACTAGCTCTGTGGGAGGACAGCCTAAGAGGCTGTTAGAAGGTTGAGTAAGGTAAGTATGCCTGGGAGCTTAGGGCTACCCAGCTGACAGTTGACTCAAAGGAACTTTTTCTAATAAGTAGGTTTTCCAGAGGGCAAGAAGAATTTATTGACACCCACAAGGCAGTGCGAATCCTCTGCCTGTAGCATGTCTCCCATGGCCAGCACACTGAGGCCTAGAGACCCTCTTTCAGATGTCAGAAGGACAGGAGCCCATGGAGCATACCACACTCCAACATAAGCTCAGGGAAGGCAAGGCAGCTTCCTTCTGCCCCTCTGCCCCTTTATGGGCTGCCCAAGGGAAGCCATTAGCGCAACTCAGGAGTAGAACCTCTTAGGAAATACATATGTATTTGTCCCAACTTCTTTTTGGAGGGGTTGACGACTCAATCTTAAGTAAGAAGCAGTATGTTCAAAAAACTGTTCACAAAAACTTGTACATGAATGTTCACAGCATCGTTCATCGTTCAAGAAGCAGAAACAATGCACATGTCTATCAACTTATGAATGGATACAATCAAATACTATTTGACAATAAAAGAAATGAAGTCCGGCTATATATTAAAACACGGATGAACCTTGAAAACAGGCTAAGTGAGAGAAGCCAGTCATAAAAGATCACATAGTGTATGATTGTTTTTATATGAAATGTCTAGAATAGGCAAATCTATAGAGATGAAAAATGTATTACTGGTTGCCTAGGGTTGGAAGGGATGGAGGACTAAGGAGTGACAGCTCAGAGGTACAGTTTCTTTTGAAGGAAATGAAAAGGTTCTAAAATTGATTGTGGTGATAGTTGCACAGTCTGTGAATGTTCTATAACATACATTGAATTGTATACTTTAAATGGGTGATTGTATGGTATGCAAATTGTATCTCAATAAAAGTGTGTGTTTTTTTAAAGAAAGAAACTGTTAATAGGGTGGTCTCCGGGCAAGGGGACAGGGGAGGGAGGTTTAATTTTATATATTTTTATTGTTCTTTTGACTCTTGAAATTTGCACAATGGGTTTCTATTATACAGTCAAAATAATATATATATATATATATATATATATATATATATATATATATATATATATATATATGGAGCAGTGTAAAGTTGCTTCAGAGTCAAACAAGTTCAAATTTTGCTTTGAATCCTGGCTGGGTGGCTTTTGTAATTTGTTTTACCTAGCTTACTTTCAGTTTCTATAAAATGAAGACAAAAATAGTCCCTATATCAAAGAAACCTGAGGATTAAATGACATATCCTATGTAAAAGGTCTAATATAGGACCTGACATTGGCACACAGTAAGCATGGAACAAATGGAACTTAAGATAATGAAATAAAAAATATACACACACATCCACCTTAGCTCAAATTGTACTTGGAAGTGTCCTTCAGTCAGTATTCACAGGAGTTGACTTTGCTATGGCTGAAAATAGTGTTGTCCCTTTTAAAATGTGTTACATACGTATCTATCAAGTGAGTACAGGCCCATACCACGTGTACCAAAGGAAGGCCCTGATGGAGTCAGCTGCCTGCCTGACTGTGATGTCAGGAGACACTGAGAACGGAGTCTGCTGGGGCTTCCTTCCAGGTAGGAATGCTGGGGGAAAGGCAAGCTCCTTGTCCAGAGGGGAGTCTGTACTCCACCCAAGTGTCTGGCTGTAGGACCAGCTTCCAAAGATCCATTAGTTGATGTTAGTGAAAAATGTGTTATACACATTGGAAAGGTTTTTTCCTAACCAAATGATTGCCTTCAGGATTCTTGAAAACAATGGCTTTGCAGGGCACTTAAGACAATATAATTAGTAAGACTGAGAGGGAGATTCATAAAGAAATTTCAAAAATCTCTAGAAAACTCCACGTAAAATCTCAGGGTTCCAGCCAAAGACCTCAGTTTAAAGGTGATGATCTCTCTAATTGCTGAGAGGCTTTTGCAATGTAGCAAGTCACTGCCAAGCCAAGGAGCACCTAGAAGCACCTGCCCCAGAGGGGGTGACTTACTTTAAAGCTGTACCTGACAATGTTCTGGGGTGCATGCGGGTTGTTGGCTGTCAGAATTCGGGTGAACTCCTCCTTTAGCTCCTAAGGAAGAGAAATGCCAAGAGGATCATACATGGAGGGCCCCCACCCCTCTCTGACGCTTGGGAGGAACGCCCCCTAAGCCCCCCCCAGGGCTCAGCAGACACCTTACACCCAGGTTGTGGGCAAGCTCGTAATGAATACTATGGCAGATCATGTCGCTCAGGCGCGAGGAGATAGAAGGAGCACGGGTAGGCTGCCGCTTACTCACCGCGTCAGTCAATTCCAGCTGGTCAGGGGGTCTAACTGTAGCTTTGGACTGGGCCCATTCATCTGTCCCTTCTCCCACTTCGGTCACTGAATCTTCATCCTGGACAAAAACCTCATATGAGGATTAGGAGTCCCTGATTGGCTTGGGCAAGCGAGCATGCTGCAGGAAGCCCCTTCATTCACAAATCCTGCTAGAAGCCAAGCCCTGCCCCTGATACATAGAATATAAAATGTACAACAGACCACTCATGGAAGAGTCCAAAAGAACGATTCAGGTCAGACTTTTCATTGCCTGGAAGATCATGGCCATCTCAGCCATGGGATCAGGGCTTAACTGAAACATTGTGGTAGACCTTTGGCCCCAGTAGTGGGACCAGAAGAACTGGCTCCTTCCTGCTGCCTCCCACACAGCCCAGAAGCTAACGGCCAGGACTAGCTGCCAAAGGCAGGGCTTTATGCAAAATGAAAGGACACCCAGCTGTTCTTTAAGCTACTTCAACTCTAATTCATATTTTACCTTCTAATTTGCCACCCTAAAGTTACTCTTACAGCAATACTCTCAGTACTTGGTAACTTTAAGACTCACAGTCCTATTAGATCCTTGGAGCAAAAAAAAAAAAAAAAATCAAGGACTAGAAGTTTTTCCTTTCCTTGTTCGACAGTTAAACCCCTTGTTAACGTGGCCCATGACATATTAAAAAATACTCACTCTCACAAGCAATCAAAGATCTACAAAATAAAACAATGCAAATTTTTCACTATAAAACTGGTGAAAATGAAGAAAACAAAAACCGAAAAGACCAAACAAACATAAAAGCAACCTAATGAACCTAATATCCAGTGTTGGTGAAGTTATAGGAAAATGGGCAACCATAAATGAGCACTACATTCCTAAAGAGCAATTTGGAAATACTTATCAAAAACCTAATAAGTGTTTATACTCTTAGACTCAGATTTCTCTGTATGTAAATTTATATTATTGTAATTGAAAAAATTAAAATTAAAAAAGAAATTTATATTAAAGAAACAACCAAGGACATGCCCAAGATTTCAAATGCATGAATGTTTGTTGGAGGATTGATTGTAATAGTGAAAAAAGGAAACATCTAAATGTCCAATATGGGGCATGGCTGAGCTGATTATGACATGGCCTTAAGGAACATATGGTAAAATATGCAGTAATTTTAAATGATGCCATAAAAAACGTATTTATTGGCAATGGAAGGTACTCTAAATATATTACATAAAAGCAGATTATAAAATAACACATAAAGTTTGAAAATCTGTTTAAAAATAAATACATGTAATTTTTACATACCGTGTTTCCCCGAAAATAAGCCCCAGTTAAGATCGTCAGCCAGACGGACACATTTAGTACATTATGATGTTGTTCCAGAAGAAGATGACATGACTGTATTTGAATACAGATTGTTGTACATGAAAAAATAAGACATCCCCTGAAAATAGGCCTTAATGCATCTTTTGGAGCAAAAATTAATATAAGACCTGGTCTTATTTTGGGGGAAACATGGTATGCATAGAAATATCTGGTAGGATATAATATCACATGTTAACTAAGAAGTTTCCTGCGGTCGTAGGTTTAAGGGTGATTTTAATGTTCTTTTTGCTCATTTGAATTTTCTAAAAAATATATAGCTAATATTTTCAAGAGAAAAAGTGCTATTAGCTTCTTGCTGAGAGACTGTGGTGGTTTCAGCACTTACTCTCTTCCTGGCTGCTCTGCTCGCCATGGTGCTCTGAAAGAAAAGAAACAGAAGGCAAGTCATAAGCAAATCTCCATGGAGACATCAGAAACAGTATAACAGGGAGGCTTCTGCCCAGGGACCTCGCAGAGAAGGGACATTGAGCTTTCCCAAGTCTCAGAAACAGTCCTCCTTAACGGCAACGTGTTATTCTTACCCAACAAAGAGGTCCTGTATCTGAGGCAACCCCATTCAGCATCAGTGGGACTGACCCAAGGAGAGCAACCAGGTAACTTCGTACTGGGCATGTGTCATTTACAGCAAGTTCACTAAACATTTTTTAAAAGCATATTTTAAGTGCTCAGCTCTACACTAGGCATTATGGGGATTTTCGAGGGCAGATTATATTCTTAAACACTTGTTTGGGATGAATTTGAGCTCTTTATGAGCAGGCACTTTGTTTTGTACACTGCTGTATCATAACATAGTAGGTATTCAGAAATACTTGTTGAATAAATGAATGAATGCCATCAAACCTATTAATAATCAGGACCCTGAGGAAAACTTTTTCCCTCTCTGGGCCTCAGTTTCCTCATCAGTAAAAGGCATAGGATTGGATATGATGACCTTCCAGTTCTAACATGCTCAATTTTTACGTTCCCAAGGGCAGCATTCTCAATTCAACTTGATAAACATTTGTTGAGCATCTATTTGTGTGTCAGGCACTAACCTAAGCAGTGGGAAAAAGACGAAGATAGATGAGGTCCCTACCCCAGTTTGCTCAGTGTCCATGGAGGACAGATGAGTACGATCAGTGTTCAGCATTTACTCACTCGCTCCCTCACTCACTCATTCAGCATTTGTTCCTTTGAAAGCCTGCTCTGTGCCAGCGATAGAGATATGTGTGCACAGGGTGCCGTAGGAGAGCATGGAGGAAACTACCCGGCCTGGTGTGCACAAGAAAGGCTTCCAGGTGTGGCAATTTCTTAGCTGGGTATCAAAGGACAAGTAGGGATGTTCAGGGGGAGAAAATTTTTTTCAGAAGGGATTTTCAGAAGAACACAGCATGTACAAAGGCAAAAGAACAGTAAAATGTTCTGCCAAACAAATAAAACCCCTGCAATATCTATTTAGAACAATAGGTGTTTCAGATGATGGAGCAAGAAGAGATCAGTGGAGGCTGGAAACGTGAGGGAGGGGCTCTTGGAAAAAGCAGGCCTAGAGCACTGGAGGAGGGGTCAAGGCAGCACAGAAGCCAAAGGAGGGCACATGTTGGTGGCAGCATAGCACATAGGAAAGAGACCTCACTCCCGGCTCTGCTGACCAGCTGTGGGATCTTGGGGAAGTCTCGGGGCCTCAGTTTCCCAAATACAAAGTGAGGGAGTTCGACTAGATGGGCTCTTAAACCCTTACATGACAGGGTCTGTGGGAGACGCTTTGGTGGTAGAGGGGAGGAAAGAGACTCCACGGGGAGAGTAGAGCATGTCTCAGCTTGGGCTAAGATTGTCGCAGGTAGGGCAGGCAGCAGGATTCAGATTTCTGCCAGGTTTCCAAGGTTTCCAGGGGTGGGAACCCTTCTCTGAGGCTAAGCTGCATGAACCAGAAAGCTGCTTTCCTTTGAAGAGCCTCTGATCCCTAAGATAACGAGAAGGAAGTGCCACACGTCAAATAGCTTTCTGGCCCACAGCAGAGCACTGGAGGGCCAATCCCGACCCAAGCTGCCAGCCTTAAATAGAAAACGAGATCCAGTTACCACTGCCCCCATAAATATGTCTGTAAAACATTTATCTGGCAATAAAATAACTGACAAGGCAATTTGAGTGTAATTGTTTTTGGCAGTTGGAAATATTTCAATTAACACACTATAAAAGCCACACTATAATAAATGCAAAACAGGCCAATGAAATCAGCTACAGCCCTGACTTCCCAACCATGGCGAAGGAGATTGAATGTCAGGCTGCTACTTTGGGCCCTTGGTCTTCCAGAAGTAGAAGCCTGAGACAGACAAGGCTAAATTCCTGAAAAGTTTTGATGGTTCCTTCCAGAAGCCATCAAACCACAGAAGAAGAAAGCCCAAACTCCCTCCCCTGGCCCTCGGAACTCTATCATCTGGCCACAAGTCTCCATCCCAGCTTGCTCTCCCACCCTTCATGTACTAGGATTTTGAGATGCAGCCCAGTAAGGCTACTCACATTTCCTGAGCTTGGCCCGTGCTTTCCCACCACTGCACTGCATCTTTGCTTTTACCATTCCTCTAGCCAGGAAGGCCATCTTCTCCTTTCCCAGTCCCTGCTCCTACTGTCTCTGCCTAACGAACCCTACCTAGCTAGCCTGTGCTAGTCAGTCCTTAATCTAACCCTGACACCTTGTCACCTTTCTTCTACTTCCCTCTACTCTTCCCTCCCTCACTTTGATCAAAGCTCTGCCCCGCCTTCCATTACTATCACAAATACTGGCGAATGAAGGATGAAATGTGTCTTCAAACAGACATTCTGTTGTCTCTGGCTTTTGGTCTGGGACAGAATTATGAAAAGAAATATAATCTGCAGCATACATCGGAGGCAGCTTGGAGACTCAAGCAAGGGAGGTCCACCATTCTTATACTGTTAACCAAAGAAGGTCCTCTACTCTTGGAGAGGTCATTCTATTTGGCCAAGGGAAAGGACCCACCTCCACTTCCCCCACCACCATGGCAGTCAGATTAACCCTGGTGATCAATGGGAATAACAGATGGCCCAGCCTGAGCTCCTTCATAGTAGGGCATTTTCCTATTCTCACTGTTACACATTTCAGTGTGAGCATCCTGAGGGCAGCAACTGACTAGTGGTCACTTTGCAGTTCTCTTATAGGACCTGACATTGCTGAGGGCTCCCTCATTCCTTCTTGAAACTTCTTCTCCAACTTCATTTCCATGTCACTAACCTCTCCAATAATTCCTTCTCGATATTCTTGACTTCTCCAGGAATATATGCTGGACCCCACAGTCTTCTTATTCTACACACTCCCCCCTTGGGTGCTCTTCATCTTCTACTTTACGACGAAGGTCAAATCTATTTCTGAAGTTTAGACTCCCCGGAACCTCATGTTCAAATTGATGGCAGAGTGCTCAAAATCAGTATCTTAAAAACTGACCTCATTCTGTTCTTTTGTCACCCAAACTTCCATTTTTCCTCGTATTTCCTTCCTATCTCACTCAGTTCTCCTCCATCCATTCAGTCACCCCAGTTGGAAATTGGGAACCATCAAAGACGCCTGCCTTTTCCTCACCCTCCCTTAGCATCATATTTCCAAGTCTAACAATCCTATTTCTTTAATATGTATCGTAACTATCCTTTCCATTTATACCTCTCTTAATTCAGGCCCTTACTATCTCTTGCCTAAATACATTTGATTTCCCTGACTCCAGTTTCTCTCCACTCTAATAATTGTATCATTATCGTCATTTTCAGCTACTGATTACTTACTCTGGGCCAGTCCTTTACTGAGTCATTTATCTTTTTCAATTATCTCATTTAATCTTCACGAACATCCTATAGGGTAGGAGCTATCAGTATTCCTATTTTACAGTTGAGGAAGAAAACTGAGGCATACAGAGATCAGATAACCAACCAGGATGTGAACCCAAACTTTAATCACTATCTATAAGTGATCTTCCTAAACCTTAAATCTGATCATGTTACTCTCCTGTTTAAAACCTCCAAGGGCTCCCCATTAACCATGAGATGAATCCCAAGCTCCCTAACATAGCACCCACCTCAGCTATTCTTTTCCTCCCACAGCTGTTGGGAGGGTGCTACGAAAATAAAATTCTGGTCAATGTAACAGATAATTATTATTGCCACCTATTGGGCACATACTTGCACTTAGACGTCTTTTAGTATATGACCCACTGAATAGTATAAGCAACCTATCTGTTCCTGAGCATATTTTAGGGGTAAGTAAGGAACAAAAATTCTTAAGCTGTTCCTAATCATGAAGATATAATATTTAAGAAACAAGTATATGATCAGATGTGTCCACGAAGCCTACATGTAAGCTTTGAAGTCAACCATACCTGAGTTTGAGTCCTTCCATTCTGCTAGTTCTATGACTCTAGGCAAGTTATTTGTCTTCTCTGAACCTCAGTATCCATAACAACACCCTCTCAGACAATCATAGGCTTGTTAGGATTAAATGAGTTGATGCATATAAAGTACATAGAGCCGTTCCTGGTCAGAGTTTATGCCTAATACATGATAGCAGCATTATAGTCTCATTTATAGAATCTGCTCTGCCCTCAGCCACACAGCATGTGTGGCCCTTTGCCTACTAGAAAGCACCTGTCCTAGGGATGGATGACTAGACCCTTCGCTCACATCGCCACTGAAGAGTTCAATGCTGCAACATGATTGTTCCTGGAAAGACAGGCTCTTCGAAGCATGCAAACCCACAGAAGCATGCAAACCCACAGACGCTGCATCCTCCTGCCTGGGGCCCAGGAGACTTCATTTACCATTTCAGTTGTCTTGGTCCTTATTTTAAAACTTACTAACAAGTTTCCATTAAGCTAAATTGAAACTAAATACCTCACCAGCTTGCAGTTTCCTGTTACTAAAAGGGTAAAAGCTCTTAGTCCCAAAGGAGCAGTAATTCATCAACAAATCTTCCTCTAGCGATACAGACTGCATCTCAAATCCCTGAGTCTAGTGCGTGTCTAAAGCACACAGAAGGCACTCAATAAGTGTAGTTGAAAGAGAGTTCAAAATTTTGAAACACCTGATGAAGGGGAACAGGCACTATTATACACTATTTTGGGAGTGACAACTGATGCAAGCTTTTTATAGGGTTATTTGAATACCTACCAAAATTTAAATGCTGATACCCCTCAACTCAGCAATTCCACCTTCTTGCACTTTTCCTATAGGAATACTCACACACACGCATAAGATGTATGTACAAAATTGCTTGCTGAATCATTATTTGTAATATTTTTAAATAAAAACTAAATATTCATTGGTGGGGCCTAGTTAAATTATGGTGTAACCATTCAATGGGATAATATGCATATTTTTAAAAGAATGAGGTAAACTTGTATTGTTGTGGAAAGTTCTTCAAGGTGTATTGTTAAATGAAAAAACAAATGACAGGAATAGATGACCCATCTGCTTATTTTAACAATATATTTTTACGTGTATTTGCATATACATATACAATACATAAGATGCACTGACAGTGATTTGCTCTGGTGAGTGTGACTGGCGAATTGTGGGGACAGACAACAATACTGTTCACCTTACACTCATTCTCATGGTTTTAATAATTTTAATGTGAATGTGCATTACTTTTATAATTTCATATGCTATTTAAGAATTTCACTGTTCTCTTTGATATTTTGGAATTTCACGAGAGGGAGTTGAGCAGCAACTTTAAGTAAATTTGGATTATTTATAAATTAAACTCCAGCAGGGTTCCAACGTTCAAGAACCACAAGGCTACAAAATCTTCTCTGCTTTCCAGATGCATTTTCTCTGCTGGCTACTCAGCAAAATTCCCAAATGGAACCACATGATTTATCTTTGTGTTTGGGGCTTTTCCCAGATTCCAGTATTTTCAGCCTTCTTACATTGGGCTGGTTTCTATTTATCCCTACAAATTCTCTCTGTCTCTGGTAGACCTGATTTTCCATTAAGAACATTAAGTCAAGGTTCTTGCATTCAAGTATGGAAGCCGCCATTACTTTCTGCTCGCTTTGTCCTCTCTGGAATTCACTTTATTAAGGCTTCTTTGCACCTATCACTCTTTGATAGTTTCATAGTTTATTTTTTGGAGACTCAAGCAAGGGAGGTCCACCATTCTTATACTGTTAACCAAAGAAGGTCCTCTACTCTTGGAGAGGTCATTCTATTTGGCCAAGGGAAAGGACCCACCTCCACTTCCCCCACCACCATGGCAGTCAGATTAACCCTGGTGATCAATGGGAATAACAGATGGCCCAGCCTGAGCTCCTTCATAGTAGGGCATTTTCCTATTCTCACTGTTACACATTTCAGTGTGAGCATCCTGAGGGCAGCAACTGACTAGTGGTCACTTTGCAGTTCTCTTATAGGACCTGACATTGCTGAGGGCTCCCTCATTCCTTCTTGAAACTTCTTCTCCAACTTCATTTCCATGTCACTAACCTCTCCAATAATTCCTTCTCGATATTCTTGACTTCTCCAGGAATATATGCTGGACCCCACAGTCTTCTTATTCTACACACTCCCCCCTTGGGTGCTCTTCATCTTCTACTTTACGACGAAGGTCAAATCTATTTCTGAAGTTTAGACTCCCCGGAACCTCATGTTCAAATTGATGGCAGAGTGCTCAAAATCAGTATCTTAAAAACTGATTTTTTGTTTGTTTTTCCTTGTTGTTACTACGGGAGTTATAGGTCTTTCACATACAATTATAAACTAATCATAAATAAAAATGACCACACACACACACAATTTTTTAAATCAACCAAGTACAGTTAAAGAGGTTTTTCTTTCCTATTATTGCAGTGCTAGCACAGTGTTAAAAATGCCGAAAAGGGGAAAACGAGACCAGGATCGTGCCTCCCTGGAAGCCCAGGAGAGCAGAAGCCAACTCTACAGGACCCTTCCCACATAAAGCTATAGAAGGCAAGTCAGGATAGGGTTTAAAAGCTCAAGCTCGACTGGATTCTTGACTCTGCCACGAACTATATGTGAGACCTTGAGCAAGGTATTTATTCTCTGATCCTAATTCTCTCATCTATAAGGTAGAGAAAACATTAGTGCTCTCCTCAGAGTTGCTGCGAGGATAAAATAAAACAATGCATGAGGAGCACTTAACTCAGAGCCCAGCGTTCAGTGAGCCCTCAAGCAACAGTGGCAGTATAGTGTGTGCTTGTCATTATTTATTATCCTATCATGGTCTGCTATGCATGGCAATTGAGTCCCACCCTGAGGGCATTTATGAATAGTTGAAAAGTATGTTGTCTAGGGTGTAAGAATCCCTAATCAGAAAGGAGCCTATAAATCTTGGGGTATCACAGCAGGGAGATGACAATAAAAATATCTTCCATTTATATAGCACCTTTCAGTTTGCTAAAACTTTGAAGTACATCATCTTATTTGACTCTTATACTAATCTTTTGTGCGTTAATGTTGAATTTTGTCAAATTTTTTTCTGAATCTATTGAGATGTCATCATGATTTTTCTCCTTTTTTCAGTTAATGTGACGAAATACCTTGATTGTTTTTTCTTTTTTTAATGTTGAGCTATAACTTTGTGTTATTGGGATAAACTCCACTTGGTCTGACATATTATTCTTTTTATTATTGCTGGAAAAGATTTGCTAATATTTTGTTGGATTTTTTTCATCTATGTTCATGAGGAATATTGGCCTGTCATTTTATTTCCTTGTAATAGCTTTGATTTTGATATCAGACTTATGCTGGCATCACCAAATGAGTTGGGACTTGTTTCCTTCTCCATTTTCTGTAAGACTTTGTGTAAGATTAGTGTTATTTATTCCTTACATATTTGATACAATTCATCAGTGAAACCATTTGGGCCTGGAGTTTCTTTGTGAGAAGGTTTTAAGTTATGAATTCAATTTCTTTAAATAGGTATGGAGTCTTCATATTTTCCATTTCTTCTTGTGTTACTTAAAGTGTATTTTTCAAGAAATGTGTTCATTCCTTGTAAGTTGTTGAATTTATTGCCATAAAATTGTTGATAATATTCCCTTAATATCCTTTTTTAATGTCTGGGGTTTTGTAGTGATATCTCATTTTTTATCCCTAATATTGGCTGTTGTGCTTTCTTTGTACTTTGATAAAAAACCTGCTAGGTTTTTATCAATTTTATTAACATTTTGAAAGAATCAACTTTTGGCTTTATTATTTTTTTTATTGTTTTTCTCATTGTTTCTATGAAACAATAAAATAAATGAATAAATCAATAAAATAAATGGAATGGATGAAATAAATCTCATTTTTATTATTTTGGATTTAATTTTCTCATCTTTTTCTATTTTCTAAAGGTAGAAACTTAGAACAATGATTTTAAATCTTCTTTTCTAAAATAGGCATTTAAAGCTATATATTTCCATTAAGCACAACTTTACCACCCCACAATATGTAATATTTTCATTACCATTCAATTAAAAATATCTTCTAATTTCCCTTGTGCTTTTTTTGAAAAGTGTTATTTAGAAGTGTGTTCTTTAATTTCTAAACATTTTGGGATTCTAAAAGATATTGCTATTTATTTTAATTTATTCCATTTTGGTCAAACTATTCCTAGTATGCTGAGATCTTTCTTCACAGATGGATGTTTGAATTGAATTAAAATCTCTAAGATTTTAATCATTTCAAATATATTGAGACTTATTTTATGTCCCAGTATATGGTCTATTTTTATGAACATTCTGTAGTTCTTGGGTGTAATTTTCATTTACAGTTCTTGGATGTAGTGTTCTATAAATGTTAAATAGGTCAAATTGATTAACAGATCTTCTATTAATACATCTTTCAATTATTGAGAGAGGCATGTTAAAATCCCCAATCATTGTTGTGTATTTTTCTATTTCTCCCTTTAGCTCTGTCACTTTTTGATTCATATTTCTTGAAGTTCTGTTAATAGCTGCATATAAGTTTGTGATTTTACGGCTCCTCTTGAATTGACCCTTTATCATTATGAAATGTCCTTATTTATCTTTGGGAATAGTCCTTGTCTTGAAGCCTACTTAGTTCTGATAATACTATAACCACACAGCTTTCTTATGCTTGCCATTTGCATGGCATATTCTTTCTACTCTTTTATTTTCAACATTGCTATGTCTTTATATTTAAACTGTATCTCTTATAGGCAGAATATAGTTGGGTCTTGCTTTTTCCCCCCGTGCCTGAGAAATTTTGCCTTTTAATTGAAAGTATTGGTCTTTGCCATGTTGCTCTTTGTTTTCTACTTTTTCCCAGCTGCTTTTGTTCTTCTGTTCATCTTCTGTCTTCTTTTGTGTTAATCAAGATTTTTTAATATTTCATTTTATTTTCTCTATTGGCTTTTTAGCTGGGCCTTTTTGTATTATTTTTAGTGGTTGCTCTAAGGTTTACAATATGCATCCTGAACTTACTACAGTCTACTAAGAATAAATATCATGCCACTTCATATTTCACAATGTAATAACCTTACATCTTAATTCCATTTACCACCACCACCTTTATCCTTTGCCCTATTGTTGTCACATATTTTGTTTCTATATACATTATAAGCCTCACCTTAGAATGGTATTATTTTTACTCTAAGGTGTCATATGTCTTTTAATAAAAGTTAATAGAAGAAAAACAAAAGCTAGTCTTTTATCTTTAGCCACATATTTACCATTTCCAGTACTTTTTGGTCATTCCTATAGAAAGAGCTTCCATCAGGTACCATGTTTCCCCTAAAATAAGACCTAGCCGGACAATCAGCTCTAATACATCTTTTGGAGCAAAAATTAATATAAGACCAGATCTTATTTTACTATAATATAAAACCGGATCTTATTTTACTATAATATAAAACCGGGTCTTATATTAATTTTTGCTCCAAAAGACGCATTAGAGCTGATTGTCCGGCTAGGTCTTATTTTCGGGAAACGGTATTATTTTTCTTCAGTCTAAAGAACTTCGTTTAGTATTTCTTGTAGTTAAGGTCTGCTGATGACAAATTCTCTCTGCTTTAGTTTATCTGAAAATGTACTTATTTCCCCATTCCTTTTGAGGGGTATTTTTGTTGGATATAAAATTCTGGGTTGACAATAATTTTCTTTCAGTGCTTTAAATATGTCATTCCATTGTCTTCTGACCTCCATTATTTACAATGAGACATCAGTCATAATCATATCATTATTTTCCTGTATGCCATGTGTCGTTTTTTCTCTGGCTACTTTCAAGATTTTATTTTTATCTTTGGTTTTCAGTATTTTGACTATGAGGGACCTAGGTGTGGTTTCTTTGTATTTATCCTTTTGGGGAGCTCTCGAGCTTCTGATAACATTATATGTTTTTCACTAAATTTAGGAATTTTTTATCATTATTTCTTTAAATGTTTTCCCCGTCTTCTTTCCTTCTGGGATTCCAACTACAAGCATGTTCCAAATATATATATATATGACATATTCCCATAGGTCACTAAAGCTCTTGTTTGTTCTTTAATCTTGTCTCTCTCTGTTTTTCAAATTGGATAATTTCAATGTATCCATCTTCATATTTAGCTGTTAAGACCATCCATACATTTTTCATTTCTGGTATATATTTTTTCATTGTTTCCACTTTTCTGCTTAGATTCTCCATTCATTAACTCAATATTTTTTTTAAGTCCATAAATATATTTATAACAGCTGCTTTAAAGTCACTGTCTGCTAATTCTAACATCTGGGTTATCTTACTTGTGTCCTTGTACTCTCCTTTGGATCTATCTCCCTGAACCATGATCAACAAATTGTCCCCAGGCAGATAACGAGGATAAACACGTAACTCATGTTGGGTGTTTTCTTTCCCTCAGAAATCACTCTTGGGAGGAAATGACTAAAACAGGTGCCTCATATATTGTGTCCAGGATTAGGGTTGTTTACAATTGGAGGGCAAGTTCAGTATGGATTGTTCCATTATGGCCAGACTATAAGTTCCATATATCAAGGTCTTTAAAAGTTACAGATAAAGGGTGCTGCATTTTAAAATTCTCTGCAGAAATGTGCTATTTTTAAAAATACCCTAAAAGCTTGTGTAAAGGACAGAACCTTTAACGAAACATAGTTGCTAAAAGACCATGAAAGATGTGGAGAAAGTAATTAGTACCTACATCTGTTTCAGAACCAATAGTTTTCCAATTCCAATTCTAGGCTATCCATGTATTTATAATACCCACCCACAAACCCCCACATATACATCTTCCCCCTTTACTCAAACAACCCCTTTACTTGAGGAAACTTGAGTGAGACTTTGTTCTTTGCAACTTAAAGAGCTTCACTAAAATATATATGCTTTAGAGCAGGGGTGTCCAAACTTTTTTCAACGTTTTTTACCAAGGGCCATATGCGGTAAAATACACAAACAGCCGGGCCACTCACTCGAGGTGAAGTACGTATTGCCTCACCTGGTTTATTTAAGTAAACTAAATATAGTTTTGGAATTTGCTGCGGGCCAATTAACAATGGATTGCAGACTGCAGTTGGCCCGCGGGCCACAGTTTTTGACACCCCTGCTTTAGAGTTTGCCAGGCCCATAAAGGACAGGAGAAGTAGGAAAGACTTGGGTATTCTAGGCAGAGGAAACAAAATCATAAACAAAGATATAGAGGCTTAGAACCACGTGTCTGTTCAGGGATAAGTAGATTTTTTAAATCCATTTATATTCCAATTTGTATCAAAGCAAGATTTGAGTCTGAATATGTGACACGTGGAATATAAATAAATGAGAAAATGGGTGTAACATAAAAATAAAAGTAGGAAAATAAGCTTAGCATCAGGAATAGGGTTCCTACATAATTAACAGAATTAGGCTGCTTTGACTAGGACGAAGGAGGTCTGAACTGCAGGCCCAGAAAGAAAAGTTAGTGTTCAGAATATTGCAGTATGTACCTTTTCATCATTTATTTATTTACTCATCAACTAATTTATTCAGTCATTATTCACTCATCCAATATTTATCAGGCATTTGAGATAATATTAAGCATATTATCCTTTGCTAGATCCTAGGTAATAGCTAAAGAAGAATGAAGGTTGAGTTGGTCCCACTCCAAGGGGAACTCAAATCTAGGAGGTGAGATAAACGGAGTACATAAACCCACCAAACAAACCAGAATCCAGTGACTCCATGAGTAGGACAAAGTGTAGTGAGACACACAGCAGTGAAACCAAAGTTTGATCAATAACTGTGTCCTTTGCTTGCTTCTTCCATACAACTCTGTCTCAGTGATTGGGAAGAATGAATCCTCCCTACAAATTCCTAACTGGCAGAAAACATTTCACGTGGCTTGCACACAGCTGGAGCCAGAGAATCAAAATTAGTCTTCAGCATCAGCTTGTAGTAGGCTGCAAAGCCCAGGGATAAGCACAAGAGCCCTCCCTCTGCCTTTATTATTTGAGTACCTGACATGTACCAAGTACTAATAAGGTGCTAGGCTCCACAATAAACAGGGGAGGAGACCAAGTTCTGGCCTCAAATGCTCACAGCTGTTTTGTAATCTGATAATTGTGCATGACAAACCTCAGACCGTAACTCTGAAATAGCATGACTGTAATCATAACAAAATGGAACAGCCATTGGCAAAATTTGTTTTCTAGTTATCACTTCCAGAAGGAATTCCATAACACTACTAGGGGAAGAGAAGATTCTCAACTTCCTGCCACTAAACCTCTAAATTATCTTCATCTGCATCCACCCTCTTCCTTTCTCCTCTCCTGTTACAAAGTAACTCATCCACTCCTACCTACTCAGTGACTTGGCTCTACTCATTATTTTATCTGTCTCTTCATCTTCAACCTTTCTCTATCTATGCCAGGGTCCCTCCCCTGGCATTTAACATATTCAAGTCTTACTTCTTTCATGTCTAAAAAAAAAAAAATCCTTGTCAACATGGTCTTTACTGCCTTCTTAGCTCAATTCAGTCTGGCTTTTATTTCTGAAATTGTTCTTCCCAAGGTCCACAATAACTTCCTAATTATTCCATTTCTAGTTCTTATCTTCATTGACCCCTTAGCAGGATGCATCATGGCTAACCACATACTCTATAAACATTATAAACTCACTATAAACACACTCTTCCTTAGGCTTCTGGGACATTATCCTTCCTTGTTGTCTTCTAACTTCTCTGCTTACTTTTTATCTTACATTTTAGACTCTTCTTCCTCATCCAAACTTTCAATCATGATGTTCCTCCTAGAAGTGTTCCCTGAGTCCCCCAGAATCAGTGATAGGACCTCTGAAGACATGCTTCCATAGTACCATATGTTACTTCCCCAATCATATTCCATCATTTATTCAATAATCATTCATTAAGAACTTATGACGTGATGTCCACTGTATTAGGAACTGAGAAGACAGACATGAGCAAAAACATCCACAGGCCCTGCTCTCTAGGAGCTCACAGTCTAATGGGAGATACATACAATAATCAAATAATTATACAAACAAGTACATGATTTCACTCTGTGATGTACGCTATGGAAGAAAGGATAAAGGACAATGAGACTATATTACAGAGGAACCTTAACCCCATCTTCATTAACAGGGCAGTGGGCATTGGGGAGGGTTGTGAGGACTCATTGATATTTGGGCTGAAACCTTAGGAGTGAGTGAGTACATGTGTAAGGGAAGGTGTGAAAAGTGTTCCAGAAAGAGGGGATAGCAAATAGAACTGAAGTACAGCAATAATAGGGGAAAAGTGGTACAAGTAAAGGCTTAGAGACCCACGCAGGCCTCAGCCTATAAGGGCACCTAAACAGTTATCTAAAAGTTTGGTCCCTATCCTAAGAGCAATGGGAAAATACTGAAGGGTTCTGAGTGGAGGGTGACATAAGCAGATAGAGTTTGCAAAGAGAACTTGATGCAGTGTAGAGAATGGAGTTTTAAAGGACATGAGTGGGTGAGGGGAATACCAAATACAGGGCTTTCCCAGCACTTTGGGTGGGCTAGGGACGCGGCAGTGAATATGAAAAAAGTGGTTTGATTTGAGAGACATTTAGGAGGTATGGGGCAAAGGATTATATTTAGGGCTTGAAGAAGATAGGAGGTCTAAAGATGACACTAAGAAGGATCACAAGAGTGAGGATATCTTACTTTGGACATAAAGAAACATGTCAACTTCCCTTCGATTCTGCGCACCCTCTCCTGTCCTTTCTTTTGTGGATCCCAGGTACAGTCACCAGAATCAAAATCTCTGATTATCTAAGACTTCCTTTTGGCCTTACATCCGATCTTGCCCACTCACCCCTACCCTAGTCACCCCTTATCAAAATCAATATTACCTACTACAAGGATTGTCTCAGAGGGGCCTCTAGAGAGACTTTAAAATGATCCAAAATGAAAATCTTTTCTTTGGTTCTTACAGACAGATGATGCAAAATTCTAGACTTTTTTTTTTTTATGGTAACTGAGTTATAAAGGAGTACTAAAATTTGTTAGTCATAAACTAAATTTAGCTTTTAACTAGAGTTTACAGAAGATTCTAATTCAGTTCTCTACTAAGTCTGGCTGCCAGGCAATACTTGGCAATGTTGCAAAGCTCCTCCTGCACATATACACATGCAGCCAGTTAGAATTCTTGCAATTTTCACGAAGGATACTGTTATGCGGGCTTTACCAGCGATGTTTTGGTCATGGTTTATGGTGCTTGACATTCATGCATTTTAATGACAAATTATGATTCCTGGAGTTCCATCATGATCAATGTAATATACCATGGCTTATTTGATGAATCCTCTGGGGTAGAGGGATGCATCTCTCCGAACTTATTTCTTGACACTTCCCCCTGTCCCCTTCCTTGCTGATCCAGAACATGTGTAGCAGACTCCCATCTCAGGTATTTTACATTTGCTACGCCCTTTATCTGGAATGCTTTTCCCCCAGATATCACATAACTAACTCTTTCATTTCTTTTAGGTCTTTCTCAAATGTCACCTCTGTGAGGCCTCCCCTGACCACTATGTTTAAATCATAATCTTCTGATTCCCTGAACTTCCTACTCCGTTTCCCTGTTTTGTTTTTCTTCTTGACAACTACCATACCACCTGATAAACTACCATGTATAATGTGCACTTTTTTGCCCAAATTTGTGAGGGAAAAATAACGATGTGCATTATATTAGTATTAATTCCATATCTATTTAAATGTTTTTAATTCTTTTATTTATGCTTATGATTAAAAGTGTAACTCTAGAAATCAATAACAATATCTGTACGCAAAATAATACCCTGGAATATGATAATTGGTTTTGTTAAACTTACGACGACCTTGCAATGATGAAGAGTTCTTGGCCTTCTATGATGTGTAAATTTTGTAAATTTTTTACCGGTACATAAAATTTCTTGTACCTTGTATCTGTTCTTCTGTTTTGTAATTATTTGTTACATAAAATTTCTTGTACCATAATATGTTAAAAAATAAATGCTAAAATTCCTTTATAATACAAAAAACTAGTACCTAAATATAAACTAATAAAAATTTGAATTAAAAAATTAAAACAAAAATTTGTTTTCCCCTGAAAGTTTGGGCCAAAAATTTGGGTGTGCATTATACACAGCAAAATATGGTATATTTTACTGATTTGTTAATTTACAATTTACCTCCAACTAAAAGTTAAGCTCTATGAGAGCAGGGGTTTTGGTTCTTTTGTTCATTGCTTGACTACTAATACCTAGAATAGTATTTTGCACATAGTAGGTTCCCAACAAGTAATTATTAAATGAGAATGGCTATTTATCATCAGAATGTTTGACCTCTTAATCTCCAATACCCAGGTTTTAAGGCATGGGTATATATGGTTCAAATGTGAATCATTCACAGCCCTACTGCCAAAGCAGATATTAACAGGAAGCTAGAAAAACATGTTTCTACTGTGACATTTCCTTGTTATTCCTCCCCATTCCAGAGTCATCCCTTCCTATAATTCAAATACACTCAGAGCAAAATTTCTAAAGAAAGATCAAAGCATTCAGAATTCATATTGAATTCATTTCAGAATTTAATATATTCCAGGCACCGTGTTAGGTTCGGGGGAATCAGCAGTGTACAAGAAAGACATGATCCTTTCCATCACAGAATTTATAGTCTAGTGGGGTTACTACCTGATCCTGCCTCCTGAAAGGGTACTTAATCCCTTGTAGGAGAAAATGGAGGCCAAGCTGAGACCTGATGAATTAACAGGAGATGGAGAAATTTGGGGCAGGGTGGCATGGATCAGACAGAAAAGATTGTGTCAGGCAGGCAGAGGAAACAGCAGTTTCAAAGGCCTAGAGGAGAAAAAAAGTGTGGATGTCACTTTCTAGGAAGTGAGGGTAGTTCAGTGTGCTCTAGCTGTGGAATTTTCACATGGTGAGATCTGAAGTAGGGTGGGTAGCAAAGGCTAGATCATGCAAAGCCCTGCAGGCGGAAAAAGCAAATTGCACTTTTGGGATTTTATGCTAAGAGCAAGAGAGAGCCAGTGAAAGATCTGATCAGTGGAGTGACATGAACAATGGAGTTTAAACTCCTCTCTGTCCCCTAACCCAGCCCTGACCTTCCCTCTCCACTGCGGGCATCCACGTCATAGCTGCCTCCCTGAAGCTTTTCTGCTGTCCAACCTGCATGTCTCCCTCTCAACTCCAGGGATCCCATCCTCCCTTATCTTTGTTTGCCTGGGTTCTGTCTCTCCCCCATTGGACTGAGGTCCCCCTCTGGGGGCCCTCTCCCCCAGAGGACAGGGACAACTTCTCAAACTTCTCTAGGTTGTCCCACACTCAGCTCATCACTGACCCAGACTGGGCTTCACTTGAGACAAGAGGGTGATAAATACCACCTCGCACAACCCAGCCTTTTCTCACACCCCACACATCAATATTTACACTGTATTAAAAGAACCCTTCCCTGGGGCCGGGGGGCAGCACTGGTGTGTGCAGGGCCAGCTGACCCAGGTTTCTCTGCTTCCTGTCTGCTGCCACCTCTCTCTGCTCTCAGTGTAATTAGCCTCTAATGTCTCTCCTAATGGGCTGGAAAAACTGATCCCTAAGCTTGCTCAAACTGCAAGTGCTAGAAAAGACAAATCTAATCTATAGTGACAGAAAGCAGATTAGTGGTTACCTGGGGCTAGGGGGTTGGGGAGAACTGACTGCGATGAGGAATGGAGGAATTTTTCCTGGTAGAGGAAGTGTCCTATATCTTGATTGTGGTGGTGGTTCACAAATGTATAAATTTGTCAAAACTTGTCAACATGTACAACTAAAACAGTCCATTTCATTGTATGTAAAGCAGACCTCAGTAATGCTGAATTTAAAACAAACTGCATGTAAATTAAGAGTCAGTAGGCCTAAGCACAGTACATGAGCTTGAAAACACAGATCAACCCCAACATAAAACTAGGGCATGGCCATACGTTAAAAGCAGCCTCCCCACGGTTGCAGAGATCTAAGAAAGGTGGGTCCACCTGCTATGGAAAGCCAGGTGAAAGAAGCAAAGGAACAAAGGCTAATACAGAGGAGGCCAGAACTAAATATGTCAAGTCACAACCAGCATGGACACAGATTTACTCTCAAAACCTCAAAATATCTTAGGCCTGAGTGAGGAAAATTTAGAATAAATAAATAGAAGTCCTGCCTCACAGAGCCAGAAACTGCGTGTTAGTCCCAGGGTGATAATTCATAAAAGGTTTGGAAAAAGTGACTCTTGAAGGACTAAGTGGCTTCACCACAGAGGGCTCCTCGAAAAGCTGGGCCTTACCTCAATTTCCAGGGTGATGCTGGGGAGGAAAGCAACACTCTGCTGGGTGGGTAAAGGGGGGTGACTCTTGGGTTTCCTTGAGAAGGGAGGACATCTGGCTAGGTGGCAACAAGGACACAATGTTCACGTGGCTGAAGGAGTCATAGGAGTGGACCAGGGCCTCACAAGGAAGAGAGACATATGAGGCTCCAGAAATAGTTGGGGGATAGTGTTTGGGTTGTGCAGTGTGTGAAGGGGGTCAGGGATGGGTAAGGGATCTCTCTCCTCTTCCTTTTTACCTGACTTCTCTCTCCTTACAAGTCTCCCAGCATGGAAAAATCTAAACCAAACTCTGGCACCTAATCTGTCCCATCTCCTGTGTAGTTAGTTCTCTTCTACTCCCTCTATGGGCTCCCAAAGGCCCGTGCCCCACCTAGCCCAGCACTGGGCTCACAGCAAAGGGCTGGAAAAATAATTTATTTGGGACAAGAACGTGAGGGCAATGAGGAACGAATTGGTGGGAGTAAGGGTGGGGAATTGAGGAGGACGGGCTGGTAAGGATGGGTCTGTCTAGTGGAGTGAGGGAATGGAATGGTGAAGGGAGGAAAAGTGTAAAAGAAGTAGGAAACAGTGGCTCAGAGGCAGTGTGGTAGAGAAGACTAGGATAGGGTCAGAGGTCAGCGGGAACAGGCCAGGGGTCACAGGAGAGAGAAGGTTAGTGGTCAACAGGGAAAGGAAGATGAAAGATCAGTAGGAGAGGTATGATCAGTGGTCACTGGCGGCTAAGGTCAGAGTTCACCGGGAGAGGGCTGGTTGGATTGTGTTACCTGCTTACGAAGCTGCTGTTTAGGGGCCATCTTCAAAGAAGCAGGAAACACCTCAACACTTGGAGCGTCTTCCTCGCCTGAAGACAAGAAGTTTGTCCGTCCCCTCGATCACACACAGGAAATCTGGATTCTCTCTCACTTCAATTCCCAGTCTCAAGGGTTCTTTGGGGACAACCGTCGTTGTGGATCCCCGCGCCTTTGCTGGATGGAATCCTCGCCTTCCTGACGCGGTTACCCAGCAACCAGCCGACAACTAAGGCGCAGGCGCCTCTGACTTCCTCTCCCGGCTGGAGGGGGAAGCAAGGATGGGCGTGCGGAGAACTTCGGGCTCCACTAAGTCCCGCCCTCAGGGATAACACCACCCGCGGCCGCGCGCATTTGGAACTCCTGCATGTGGGAGGGGCTGGGGCTTCCAGACACCGCCTCCTCATGAATAATGCAGATTCAGGCGGTGTCCCGGACCCGGAAGTGGAGTTGCCGAGTCACCGCAGTGGCTGAGCTGCTGACAGGAGGCGGCGGCGGCGGAGGAGGCGAGGCCAGACCTGCGGCTCTGCCCCGCTACAGCCGCGGTAGCACTAGGCAAGCCCACGGAGCCACGCCGGCCTCAGCCCGCCAGCAGACCTCCCGCCCGCGCCCACCGGTCCATCTGCTCCGCGGCCGGCCCGCCCGACTCGTCAGAGGCGGCCTAGCCTACACCACCCAACCCGGCTCCTGGGGCCGCTGCCCCGCGCCGTCCTGTTGGCTTTCCTGGCCGCGCCCGGCCCCGGGCCCGCTCTCTTGCCGGCACCATGATGGAGGAGATCGACCGGTTCCAGGTGCCCACCGCGCACTCGGAGATGCAGCCGCTGGTGAGGGGGCGGGCGGCGAGCAGGCCAGGGCCGGGAGGGAGCGCCGCCGAGGGAGAGGGAGGGAATCAGGCCTTGGGGACTGTGAAGAGGGTGCGCCTTCGGATGGGGCCACGAGAGCCTTAAGAACGCATCGTGAAGGAGGGGGACCAGCAGGATAAGAAAACCGTGGGAGAATACGCGGGGTGACAGCAAAGGGCCTGTAAGGGCAGAGGGCACCTTCTGAGGAGTCAGGCCGGGGGAGCTACGGGGAGCGCTGTCGGATGGAACCGAGCGATGCACAATGGTGCACACCATTAACGGAGGCCCATGGCTGGGAAAGGAGGGCCTGTCATGGGGCGCCACGGGCGGCAGGCCCAGTGGGTTGGCGTGAGAGGTGGGGAGGCGTTTAGCGCTGGAGGCCTGTGATGCTCAGGGCGGGGGAGGGGGCCTGAGAGCAGTCAGGCTAAGAGCGGCTGGGAATAGGCTTGTAGAGGAGGAGGGGCCTGCCCGCCGGTTTGCTGGAATTGGAACGCGGGGGCACGGACCAGGAGGGGCAAGGGGTGGGTGCAGGACGCGAGAATTCCGTTCTTCTCCGGAGGAGATCGCAGGTAGTCCACGCTACTTGGGGAGGAGAGCGCGCCGCGGCGAGATAGAGAATCAGAGGCGCGGATGAGAGAGCTCTCGAACCGTCGGGAGAGGGGGCGGGGCCGCGCTGGAGCCGCCTGTGCCCACGGTTTGGAAGAGCCCCCAAGCATCCTAGGCCTACGTGCTTGGAGTCCTTGCTGGGCGCCGATCCTGCCGCCTGTCCGCGGTCCCGGAGTCAGGGAGGAATGATGTCATCGCTGCCGGCGCGGAGGCGATGGAAGGGGGAGGGCGACGCGGGCGCACTGAGGCCAGGCCTAGGGCAGACTATGCCCGCCGTCCACCACTCCGGGGGGCTACCTGACTGGCTGGTGCTCCCAGCAGCGGGGCGGGAGACGCCGAGGCCTAGCCAGCAGGTATAGGGAGAGGAGGAACCGAGGAAGTGCCCCGGCTCAGTTCGCTTTTCCTTCTCCTTTCCCGCCTTGGAGCCCTAGGGGGAGCTGGAAGAGGGCAGGGCGGGCCAGGAACCTAAAGGTGTGGATACTCTATTCTTTGAGCTTTGCTGGAGCCCGTCGGAGCTCTACAAATCTGGAAGATCTCGGGCTTCCTAAGCCTCCACCCTCTATGTTAGGCGGGGAGGTGAGGAACCGGTTCTACCCTTCGGCCCCCACGTCCTTGGCTGACAGATGTGCTTTGTGACTTCTTGAGCAAGTAACCTGTGCATTACAGCAGCCCAGACTGACCTTGGCAGGGACCCATGACCAACTCTCAGCCACACCTTTTGGGAGATGGTAGAGAGAATCATTAGAGGCCACCTAGCAGGAGAGAAAAGACTTTTTCGTCTCCTTTTGTGACTACTTAGATCTAGAAGCAAAACACAGAGAAGCATTACAGAAGTGTGTAATATTAAACGGGAAAGAAATGCTACCCTGATGCCATCATTGGATTATGTGGGGGACCAGAAAAGTCAGTCCCCCAAATAATCCAGACTTGAAGAAGATTTTAGGCTGGGTTAAGAGGACTTTCCTTTCTGGATTATCTTTCCAGCCAAGCTAGCTTGTCAAACTAGATTGCTCTTCCAGTTCTAAGTGTCTAATCAATAACCAAAAGTGAGGGTGGATAAAGGAGGAGGAAGAGGTCCAAATGAGTCAGGGGAAGAAAGTGATGAGTTGGCTCTTGCCTCCTGTCTGGGGTTCCTAAAAAGGGAGTAAAGAGCTGTCCAGGGAAAGGGAGGAAGGAATGGCGTCCCCAGGCTCTCTCACTTGTGGTTGGTGCCTCACTCATTGCCTGAAGTTCTCAATAATGGTTTTAGTGAGCAGTGGCCCCACTACTCCACTACTCCTGAGCTACTTCTGGTCTGTGTGGCTCTGGAGTAGAAGTGCAAGGAGACATTTATCAGAAAGGCTGTGATTGCCTTGAGACCCTTTCCTTGAAGGCTAAAGGATCCTTTCTCTGCTAGAGCCAGCTTTGTTGAGGTTGAATGAAAGCCTTATGGAAGTAGCAATATAGTCATCCCCCATTTGGGGGTCATACATACTGCCCTGCAGATCTCTGCCTCTTGACCCCTCTTCCCAGGTTGAACTCTAGAGGATCCCCAGAACGCCTTAAATGCTCTGTGTGATACTGAGACCAGAATCTTGTGTGGAGTTTCCCCAAGAGCCTTTATTTCAGGGCGTAAGGAATCAAGATGGTATACTACAGATGAGAAAAGCAGAAGGAAAAATAAGGATATTTGAGAAGCCCATAAAAACTAGGGTCGCAGGCTCAGACTCAGCTGTGACTTATTTCATTTCTTGCCATTGTCGTTGAGACTTCCAGGAAGTCCCTCCTCTTCTCTGGGTTAGTTTTCCCATTTATGAAACAAAGGCAAACTATCTCTTTAAAGCAATAGCTCCTCTCTCTCTCTTCCAAAGAATATCATAGGGGTCTGATATCATTGATTTAGCAAATCCATTCACTAAATACTTATTGAGCATGCTCTGTTCTAGATACTATACTAGGTGTCAGGGACACAGTGGTTAGCAACATAGACACAGATATGTCCCTGCCCTCCTGAAAGTCACAGTTCAATAGAAGTGTATTTCTCTTGCTCCCTCCCCCAATATGAGCCCCTCTGAGGACAGAGTGGGGGCTGTCTCCTTAAATCCTAAAGGAAACAAGTCAATGCTGGTGCCAGCATCACTGCCCCTTTTTGGACCAAGCTGTACTCATACAGGCTTGTCACATGGGCTCCATCATCAAATAACCCTCCCCTACTCATAGTAATGGGAAAAATCCTGAGGCCATTCATTACTTGGAAAGATGAGCTCTAAGGGGAAAGCATCTTTATGTTTTTTATTATTTATTTGAAAGAGAAACTCAAGCTTAAAAAAGAGGCCTAGATGAGTGGCAGAAGCTAGAAGAGAAGGCATAGCCAGTAGATCGGGGTGTTTTCAAGGTGCCAATTTAAGCATTAGTTCTCAGCTTAGTGACAGGAGGAGGAAGAGATCCCTGCCCTGTTGCTGCTGCTATTGCAGCTGCAAGGAGAGCCATCTGTCTGAAGTGGGAGTTGGCCTGAGGGCGTGGCCTCCCTCTTTTCCCCATCACACCAATTATTTAATTGGACTGGCTGCATGTCAGCAGCTGAACCAGGCCTGGGCCTATCCCTGAGAGCTCCCCAGGGTCTCTTCCTGTCTCCTTATGAAAGAAATGAGAGCGCCACTCAGAGACCTGGTCCCTGGGCTCCACTCCTACTGCATTTATTTCCTAGATATTCCTGAGTGTTTCTGAGCACAGATCTTCCCAAATAAACTGCCAAGGGTAGGTATACCTTGTATGTCAGTTCTGTGTCCAAGCCACACACCTCACTGATCTAGGGAAGCACCCAGCTACCCAAGGCTCTCTGTTGAGCAGTTGGGTTGAATTCGGGCTTTGTTTGTGTGAGTAGCAGGGGTGGGCACTCTGGCTCTATTGTCTGTCTGCTGGGCTGGTTGGTGCAGGCTCGCAGTATATGTCTTCTCTTTGGCTGCAGTTAGAGAGGAAGAGATTTGTTGCCAAAAAAATAAAAAAGAAAAGAAAGAAAATAAGGAGCTTTTTAAGCACTTAATTGTGTCAGGCAAAACTCTGCCTCCTGTGCTTTCAGGGACCAAAGAGACCAAAAAATGGCATATGGCATCAAACAGCCTCTCTGTACACTTGAGAGAAATGCTTGTCTGGCCTCCCTGAAACCCTTGTGATTGTTTAATTCATTTGTTTAGTTCATTTGTAACTTTATTCATTTGTAACTTTAAGGACAGAGATAAAGTGAGATTTCTCCAGTGGGTGACCAAGAGAAGGATAGGCTCAAAAGGCTCCAGGAAGGTTGTAGATAAATGTCAGGAAAGAGTGGAGATCAGTAGACGGTGCTTCTGAGAAAGGGTGACACCTCCCTTGGGAAAAGATGAGAAATACCAAGGCTCTGACCCTTGGACCATGAGAGCTAGGAAAGGAGTTTCAGACCGCTCCTGCCTCCTGACACAGGGATGGGGATGGTCAGAACGTCATTCGATGAGGGGCCTTAGCAGCTCCTGAAAGTGGCAGAGAGAACATTGTGAAGATAGCAAGAAGCCACTGTGGAGAACTGACCTACGTGTATTCTGTGGTCCAGGAGCCTTAAGTTGCCTCCTTGTAGTCAGATGACTTTTCACTTTAAGGGTGGATTCTCCTAGTGGGTTCATGTGGCTCATGATCTAGGAGTATTTCTCAGGTTCTAAGAAGAGGCATCCCCTTCTCTCTTTTCCTATATTGCAAAGTTCTCTAGCTCCTCCCTTGCTTTTCATCTCCTCAGTCAACAAACACGAAGAATCGCCTTTCTGCTAGATGTTGTGCTGGGCTCCACAACACAGAATCTTGCTCCAGGGATATGCAGTCAAGAAGGATTGAGGTACAACAGGGTAATGAGCACCGCAAAAAGGAAGAAGCAGGTCCCGCAGGGCCAAAGGCAAACGAGAAAGGGCTCTCATCAAGTGATCAGGGAAGGCTTCACACAGGACTCATTGCTGAACTGGCTCTTAGAAGAGGGCTAGAAGCTTGGCAGACGGATAAGATGAGATGAGGACGAGAGTTCCAGCCAAAGGGCATGGAGGAAGAAACAAGAGGGTGCATTTGAATAAAGGAAGGGTTTTAATTTAGGGAATAACATGATCAAATTTGAATTTAGGCCAATCACTCCAGTAGTGGATGAGAGATTAGAAAAGGTGAGACTGGAGGTTGGGAAACTAAAATGGATGTGAGTGCAATAAGAATCCAGGCAAGAGATGATAAAGGCCTACACTAAAGCTGAAAGAGAGGAGGGGGCATATATACAGATACTAATGAAGTGGAATAGGCAAGGTGTGGTACCTGTTCGGAGGTGGGGTGGAGAGGTAGGAACTCCAGGATGCTTCCCACGTTTCTGGCATGATGTCTGGAGGGCAAGAGGCACCTTCACCACCCCCAGAAAATTCAGGGGCCTGTGTATCTCTTGGCTTCAGGGACTGTTTATATGGGAGAAGGGTGCTGTTTTCCTTTGCTCTGCTGTCGCAGCTGCATTCTTGATGTTAAGGGAGATGCGGAATCCTAGAAAACCGAAGAGCAGCCTGGCCCCACAGCCTCATAAGGGAGACTGGGCAATGCTGCCGATGAGTACTTTCCCCCTGCGACCTGCTTTGATGAATGCAAGCAAATCGGTGGCAGCAAGGAGCCACAGTGGGGTTTTTTTGTTTTGTTTTTCTGGCAGCACTTTGGTGAAGAAAAATAAAATTGTTTGTTGGCTGAGAGAGAGTGTTATGTTCCACTTTCTGGCCTTCCCTTTAAGCTTCATTCTGGTCAAACCTCTGGTTGTCTGACTGATTAGCTGAGCTGGACCCGTTCACTGATTTCTCCTCGAATGGATGTGTGAGTTACTGCTTTACACAAGACTCAGAATGGAAAAGGACTCATATCTCCTTTCTCTGAGACCAGCCTGGAAAGCTGCACTTGGGGTAGAAGCAGAGCCCAGGCTGCTATCTTCCAGGCAAGGTGTGCCAAGGGAGCAGGCTTCTGGGCTAAGATTGCTCAGCGGTGACATGGCTTCTTAAAGACCCTACGGGTAGCCTCCGTAGGCAGGTGCTTCCGTGGTCGCTAAGAGTCAGGCTGAGTCATTTCCAGCCCCCAGCTTCTGCTGCCCTTGACTGACTCTAGCCCAGAGTGAACAGAAATGGAAATCAGAGCCTTCACTGGAACTTGATTAGTCTCAGGGACCCTGTCCCCTCCAAAGGGCAGATGGAGCCTTGTGTCTAGAAAGGAGACATGGGAGGTTCCGCCGCTACATGTCTTCCAGCAGACCCTGGGAGAGCTGGTACAGGGGGCCCCCAGCGGGCGGGAAGGGGAGAATGAGGCAAAGGGCAGATACCCAGAGGTGCTGGCTGAAGGAACCAAAAGGCTGACTCAGCGGGCTCTGAAGTTATTGTTTCCTAAGGAGACTGGTGGGAATGTGGCTATCAAGGCGAGAGAAAGGAAGGAAGGAAGCAGGCGGAGCTGGGGCCCGCTCTGGATCTGGCTCTGCTCTGGAGTTCAGAAGTGGGCACATGACCCAAAGGCCTCGTGTGGGGCAGCCAAGTAAACTCCTGGGCTTTCGGGAGGGACTCTGGGGGGCAAGGGGGAGGTTGTCTAGGAAGGAGGCCCAGAGGGTCTGCCCTGGAGGAAGGGTGGATGGGGGCCTGTAGGAGTTCCCCCTAGACTGTATATTCTTAGGAGCCAGTTCAAGTAGATTGTCTGCTTTCACTCATTGCTGTTAGTCAGACGTCACATTGAGGATCGCATGGTTGTGCTTCTTGCGGGGCAACTTTAGGTTTCTGTGATGATGATGATGATGATGTCTGAGTGTGTGCGTGGGTCAGAGGAATAACGGCCAGGAAGGGTGCTCTCGGAATGACCCTGCTAGCTCTGAGAAGCACGAGTAGGACAAGAGGCCAGACCCAGGCAGAAATGAGTCTGGTTACTGAGGTTTCTTGCCTGGTTTTGCCTGTTTTCGTCGCCAGACTCTCGGCTGTTATAACCAGAGTTCACACCATCTCTTTAGAACAGTACCTGGCAGGTACTTTAATTAAGATTGATTGAATTAATCTGTCCCCAAACTGTGGCGTGGGAACTATATATATTTTACTATGCAGTTAACTTAAACATAATTGTGTACCAAGCTATAAATGATATATAGTTCCCATATTAATTTCTAATTTTATCCTTGTAAAGGAAGTGGTGAAGCCCTCAGCCAAGCATGGCTTAGACCAGCTTTCCTATAGTATATTAGGAATGTTGGTCCCTTGAGATACTTTATGGGGGGGGAAGAATCTATAGACAAATTCCTTTGGGAAACACTACACACTATCCCATCACAATGTTTACTAGCATTTTAAAGGCTCTGAGAAGTTCTGCAGTAAAGAAACCTTTCCAGTTTCGTTTAACCCAATGTTTCCCAAGGTTATGTAACTACGGAAACTTCTTTCACATTACATCTATTAACATCTTACAGAACCAATGTATTTCATGAAATACTCTTTGGGAAATTCTGGCTTGGAAATTAGTGTCTCTTCTGATCCAGTCTGGATTTATATTCTTCCCAGTTTTCCTGAGCCTCTTGTATAGCCCACACCGTTTTGCCCCGTGGTAGTCTCTAATGGGACGTTGCTGTTTTGTGTCAGGAATGAAGTAAAGTTCCTAATGAACTTTGGTCAAGTGCAGAAGCAAGTACTACGTGCTTAGTTATTCTTAAGATACTGCTAAGTGGGGTTTATTTCCCTTCAAGTCTCTCTACTAAACGATGTTTTGGTACAACCAGCATTTTCACCGTTAACCTTTTTTTTGACAGCTTCATTGAGATATACTTCATATACTGTACACTTTACCCATTTAGCACTTTACTTTTACTCCTGGTGTGGCTGCAGCATGCCTCAGTTCTGTTTCTTCTAATTACCTGTGGGCTGTGCTCTGCCCTTTTGTGTTCTGCTAAGCAGGAGAGAATATAAAGATTATAGTCCAAATCTCTCATCAGGCAGAATCCCATCTCAATTGGGATTTAAGCTAAAAAACTGATTCTCTGATTGGGGTGCCTCAATACTTCCTTTGCAGTATCATTAAATGTCCAAACGATCAGAGCAGCTCAAGAGGCATTTCTGCATAATCATTTTACATATATAAAAGGTAGCCTTCTCCGTGGGCTACATAAAGCATGGATGATAAGCAGATTTCACCCCTTATGCCAATGCCCATTGGGCAGTAATGGCTGCCTGGAGCCTGTGTTAAGGTGAATTCTGAGGCAGAGTTCTGGTTCAGTGAAAAACAGTGACATGGTTGCTTTTCCACATCTGCCATGGTCTTCAACAGGGGAAACATCAGTTCTCGTCCTCTGCTTGCCGTTCTGGCAGCCCTGAATCGTCATAGTTGTCCCAGGCAAAGAACACGGGAAAGGAAGACTCTGGGAGATGTCAGCTGGATCAGCAGTCTCTTTCACGGAGGGGCTGGAGTCTGGCGATACGACTCTTTAAGAAACGAATGGAGAAAACTGATCTTTCCTACCCTGATCTTCAGCAGGAGTTTTTGAAGTATTGACTTGATATAAAGTTAATAATGCTTTGGAAATAGATAGGCCCGGTAAGAGGGAGTAACCTTGACTCTGCTGAGTAGATAAAAGGGGGAAATAGGCAGATTCAGGAAGAGATCTGATAAATATATCACATTAGTGGTTGGCCAAACTTAAGATGAAGCTATAAGCCCGACCAAAGGAGCAAGAAGAAGGAGTAGGCTATGGAGGAGACCCTTACACCAGCAGTTACTAGAGAGGAAAAGCCCTGCCATGGGCGAAGCAGCCTTAGCACTCTTTTTGGCCCAGGCAAAGCAGGTCCTGTTTTCCTTCTACCATTTTCTCGGAGACTGGTTTCCAAATCCCCAGTCAGCCTGGCTGCTGTAGTGGATACTTCTGCGTTTCTCACCCCGGGAACTAGACACAGACTGGTCTATGCTATCCGACCAGCACAGACTACTGTGGCACGGCCACTCTCTGTGATATTGGGGTTGTACTTCTATTATTGTCAGTTGAGGTTTCATGATCATATTCAATAGCTGTACCTATTGTCATATTGAACTTGGGACACATCTGAAATAGGGTAGCCCTTTGCCTTAGCGGTGTAAAATCAAGGCAAGAACCTGGAAGGACATCTTGGGCTCGGCTGGCTGCTAATATAGTTAAGGATCCTCTGGAGCTAGTGAGGTGGTGATTTCATACTTACTAGAGAGCTGTACCACATGTGTGTAATGTGACTGTTATCCTTGGAGAGGGAGCTGGCTGAATTCAGCAATGTGGAATTTAAACAGGAATCCAGGTGAGGCTGTGCGATGGGGTAGGCTAGAGTAGACCTTCAAAGAGAGCTGGTGTTTATGTGGACAGGAAACTAAGCCTGCTATATGCCATAGCCACTAGAAAAGCTAACGTGCTGTTGGGCTGCATTACTAGAAGTATGGAGTTCAGGTCTCAGGAGGTGAGAGCCCAGCTCTGCACTGTCAGTGCTCTGTGAAGTCCTGCGTTTTATGCTGATGTCACCTTTCAAGAGAGGGGGTGACTGGGACGATGAAAGGAGTCAAAACCATACCATGTGGGAATAGTTGGAAGCACGGAGGCTGTTCGGTCTATTAAAAAATCAGTCTCAGGGGAAGCATTTTAAAGTTTTCAAATGCCTAAAGGACTGGAGTTAAGAAAGTCCTTTACTTAACTTAAGTAAGTTACACTTCATATTACCTGTGATCTCATAGGGAGGACCCAGGGCCATTGGGTGGGAGCGTGAACACGCTTTTACCTCTGACTCCACTGCCGCCCCCTCCTTGTGGTAGAAGTTCTTAACCTGAGCCAGAGGCCAGGGCACCTGGAAGACATGTTGCTCTTTGCAAAATGCCACACTCTTTCTGATGCAGGAGCTAGGGACAACATTCTAGCAATAAATATAGCCTATTATGTGTGTGCAATATAAACATGCTCCAAAAATCCACTGTGGAATAGTGTGAGCAGCACTTTCCTAGTTTTCTGTTAATGTGTGTTTGCTAATCTTTCCTATCTTTCAAGACCTCTCACAAAAATGCCAGCTTCCTTATGCATCCTTTGCTTTCATTCAATAAATTGTGACCCCTCCATTCTACCTGTCCTATGGCCCCAGTACGTTGTCTTTGTGTGAAGTTTATGGATGCAGTTGTCTTATTTTAAATTCCTTTTTAAGGTAGCTGAAAAGCTGTTTCCAAAGCACCTGAATCACATTGTGAAAAAGATTGGGAAAATCATTTTTGCCCATTTTATAGATATGCAAGCAGAACCCACCAAGGCACCGAGGTGAATAGGCTCGACCATTACCCAGCTGGAGGTTGGTATGGCCTAGACTAGCACCCAGGTATCCTTACTCCCAGGCCCATGGTATGTCCTTCAATTTGGGACCAAATTAAGTTCTTTTGCATCAACTTAAACTTCTCCACCGGCTTTTGACGCATCTGCACTAGGGTTTCCCCTCCCACCTGGTCATACTTTCTACCATTCATGCCAACTTTCTTTCTAAAAGGTCTAACCAGGCCCTTCACCTTCTCTCAGCTATAGGCATCTTGAGGCCTCCTCTCCTAAGAATTATTTCCCCTCTGTCACATAACTGGATATATAAGATATCCTGATGTGGGGTGTCCACTTTGACATGTTATGTTGTGAGTCTGATCTGCCAACTCGCGCTTTAACTCCTTGGCAGGTAGCTTCTGCCCCCAGAGTGTACAGTCTGGCAAAGAAGAGACTCGCAGTCTTGAAGCAGAACTACAGAAAACAGCTGGTTCCTCTAAGGATGAGTAAAGAGTGGAGAGGAGGTTTGGAGGTGATTCTAAGGAGGGGACCAGTAGAGACCCAGAGGGAGATGAGTGGGTGAGAGTTAGTGACTGGACTAGAAGGTGCATGTGAGCAATCGTGGGAGATTCAGAGGGGTACATGAATTGGGGTGCTCAGTCATTATTCAAAAATAATGAATTTTGAGCATCTGCTATACGCAAGACCTTGTACCAGACATAAGGAATTATAAGAATAAAGCAAACGTGGTCCCTGCCTTAATGAGTTGGCAATCCAGTGGGAGAGACAGCTACAAAACAAAGTGCACAAACAAACGACAGTTACAAACTGTGACAAGTGACAGAAAAGACAAGAGCAAGGTAGCATGAGAGAGAATAATAAATCCTGGGGATGTGAGGTAAGGCTCCTGTGAGAAAATGATGTTGAGCTCAGACCACAGGATGAGAAGGACCTTGAATGCTCTGACAGGGAGTGACTTCTTGCTCCCCAGGGGGGGTGGGGTCTCCCAGCTCAGTCAGTCGTCTGAATCCGTTACAAACTGGCCTTCCCCATCCTCTCCCCTCGCAGCATTAGGCCAGTTCTCAGGAATAAGGGACACAGGAGAACATGGGACGGTGATCGAGCCCCTCTCCCTTTGGAAGCACAGCTGATAACTGCTGCCAGCTTTCCTGTGAGGCTGAAGATATTAATAGAGTTGTGATGTGTAATATTTAGTGAGCAAGAAACAGCTCTGCTGATGGATAGCTCCTACCTGTCTTCCAACGTCGTATGACCTGCACACATCCTCCTGGAGATGGACAAAAATATCTGTAGCTCTTGGAGGGAAGGAAAAGCACCAGTCTGGATGTCCTGTTCTTTGTGTGTGAGGCACGGGGCTCATGTTCTCCTTACCACAAAAGCCACATGCTACAAGCAGTTCTGTTCAGGTGCAGCCCTGCCTCTGGTGGCAAAGCCAGCAGCCACACTGGCATGCAGCTCGCAGCAGCTGGTGAAAGCGGCCTCCGGTGACTCCTGAAGGTGTTGTCTGAGGATTTCACCTTCCAGAAAGTGCTCTCTGCTCTCAGCTGGCCTGCTGCTTCCAGCCCTGGCTCAGAGCTGATCAGAGCTCAGAGAAAGGCCAAGTGGGAAGGTAGTGATGGCTCGTGGTTTAGGGAAGGGGGTGGGGAAGTTACATGGAATCAGTAAGAGAGACCAAGTTGGGGGGTGATATTCACAAGGTGGCCACATTGCCAAGGGAACCAAGATGTGGCAATCTATCAGCCTGCGTATCAGCTTCCTGATGGCACCTCATGTTTCGGATCCTTCATTTGCCAGGGAATTGGTTTGAGTCTCTCTGAGGGAGTGTGGAGATCGGGGTGAACTAGTAAGGGGCCTGGGCCTCAGGGCAGGAGCTACACACAGTGGTGGTAGGAAGTGGCCTGGGTATATTCTAGCTCTGCCGCTTTCGTTACGACCTTTGCCAGGCTCCTAAGCTCTTTCAGGCTAGCCATAAAATAAATAAGATCATGTACGTGGAAATGAAGCACAAATTACTGTATCATTTCTGATCTAAGGGTTGATGGTGATTAAGGGGTTGGTTATTTCCGGTTTTTGTCAGTGTCCAAGGGAGCTTTTATGGGGAGAGGGTGAGATGATGGTTTATTCTTCTCATCACCAAATGAGAAGAGTCCTTGGCCTACTTGACAGGACCGTGATGAGGTGAGGCTAGAGATGCAAGTGGTCTGTGCTCCCGTTCATTCCCAGAGGGGCTTCCATTGAGTGGGTCAGGACTGGAGGAGGCCCTCTCTCTGCCCTCCCTGCCGTGGCTGCTGCAGAGTCCCGCTGGTGGAATGGAGCCTTCTTCCTGGAGCTCCCCACTACCGAAGATAGTGGAGGGTGTCCTACAGTTGTTTTGGCTCCCAAAAGCCAACTTTCAGGGCTCAAGAAACATTTGAAAAAGTCCATGTTGCTATTATTGCTACTATTCTCTCCCACAGGAGAGTAGGCCCAAGAAAGAGGCAGTTTTCAGTCTGCAGAACTTCTTCACATTTTTACAACATTTTGTCATGGAGAATTTCAAACATATACAAAGTAGACAGAAGGTGAAATGAACCTCCTAGTAGTAATTACCCAACTTAAATAATTATCAACCCAGGATTAATCTTGCTTCACCTATACCCCACCCACTGGATTACTCTGAATAATTATTTCAGCTCTAGTCCTCTGTCTTCTGTATTTCTGCAAACCGGTGATTAGACCTCAGGGTTTGATCAGATTCAGATTCAACTTTTTTTGTGACTAATACTTGTGAGGGGGTGCTGGGTATTTCCTCTTGCATCACATCAGGAGGCACAGGACTTATGGTTGTCCTACTTTTTGCGATATTCAGATTGATTAGTGGTATAGTTAGTCTGATTTCTCCATCACAAAGATTCCCATCCAGCCTTTCACCTAATATTTTTAGCAGCCATTGATGGTCATTGCTTCAGTCCATTTATTTCATCAGGAGTTTCCTTCCTATTTGGACAACAAAGGACCCCTGTCAATTCTCTGCCTTCATCCCCCACAGATATCCCTAGCCCTTTCTCCTTTAAGTCCACTTTTTCTACCACTGCCCTTATCCTGTACCGTCATTTCCTTTCATATCAACCCCAGATGGCCCTAGGAAGTCTTCAGGCCACATGTACACACCCTCCTCCATTGCAGACCTGTGTTTCTGAGGGGAGGGTCCTTGGAGTCTGTTCTCAGGGGGACAGCTCTGTCTCCGCTCATGAAGGTCCTGGGTCGGCTCTCTGTGAATCCTGCTAGGGCCACACTTGTCCCTACTAGGGAGGAGTGGCAGATCTAGTCTTTTCCTCCTGTGGGAGAGAGGATAGCAGAGGCTGGGTTTGTTTTACCTTCCCAGGGATTTTCTGAGCAGCCTGCATCTATGCTGAAGGGGGTCTTTCTCACTTGTTTCCTGAGCTTCCTGCCCCCGCCTGGGCCCTTTCAGGTAGCCAAGCCTGGTTTCCTGTTTCGTTGGGCTGTGGGCTGGAAGAGGGTGGAGAAGGGGCGGGATGGGTAGCTCTGGCACTCTTAGGCCCTTTTCTCTTTCCAGCTGCGTTCCAAAACCTATGAGGGCTAGAACACAGCGAACAGCTTCCGGTACTTCAGCATTCCTGTGCTGCCCAGGGTCTCCACTCCGAGCTTCTCTCCTCACAGAAGAGAGACTGTAGAGACTGTGCCCTTCTGTGTGAGCACATGCACCAAACACAGTGCACGCACCGTGGGTGCCGTGAGCGGCTAATTAGGGACGCACACGCACGTCGAGAGCTGCTTCCTGCAAACCTAAACCCACCCCTGGGCTCTGCCCCTGCCCACAAGAGTGCTGCACCTTCACCACCCCAGCCTAATAGCTGTTAGTCTCTTGGTCATTATGTCCAATGAAATGGAGCATCTAATGGGGCAGGAAGTCAGAGAGGTGGAAACTGACTAGGGACCGGTGCAGCAACCAAAAAACATTAGGAGTGTCGTAGTGATAGCCCATCACCCAGGACAGGATTTCTGATCAGTCTTACAGGCCTGGATGCCCCACTCGCATTCCTCCCTGTGTCTAGTTCTTCCTTGGGCGATGAGGATCCAGAGGGACTCATTCTGTTTTGGGAAGAGACCTGTTGTATGAGGTGTGATCAAACAATACAGTGAATGTTTAAATAAAAAACAGTTTGTTACGGTAAAAGACACATTGCCATTAATCCCCCTCAAAATATTCCCCCTCGCTTCGAACACACTTATCCCATCGTTCTTGCCACTTTCTGAAGCAGTTCTGGAAGTCCTCTTTCATGAGTGTCTTTAGTTGCGCTGTCCTGGCTGCCTTGATGTCCTGAATCATTTTGACTTTGGGGAAGAGCCACAAGTCGCTCAGTGCCAGATCCAGTGAATAAGGTGGGTGAGGACTCACCGTAATGTTTTTATTTGACAGAAGTTGCCATATACCAGAAGTGATGTGTGACACGGAGTGTTGTCATGATGGAGGTTGATTTACGGCACCCTTTAAAACACACCTTCTCTCAACCGTAGCTCACACCCAACTGACTGCACCGAACAAATTGAAACTTGTCACACTGTTTCTAAGGTTCAACGTACCGCTTCCCATATGGAAGATCCCTGCCTTTTTGTTGGGTGGCTTTTGGCAGCAGCATTCACCATATTTTGTGATCACAATGGAAAGGCTCCATGTCACACATCGCTTCTGGTACGGCAATTTCTGTCAAATAAAAACATTACGGTGTGTCCTCATCCACTTTATTCACTGGACCTGGCACTGCGACTTCTGGCTCTTCCCCAAAGTCAAAATGACCATGAAAGGTAAACGTTTTGAATTGATTCAGGACATCGAGGCAGCCACGACAATGGAAATAAAGACACTCACGAAAGAGGACTTCCAGGACTGCTTCAGAAAGAGGCAAGAATGATGGGACAAGTGTGTTTGAAGCGAGGGAGAGTATTTTGAGGGAGATTAAAGGCAATGTCTCTTTTATTATAATAGTTTTTTAAATTTAAACATCCACCCTATTTTTTTTTATCACACCTTGTAGATTACCTACTTCTTTGCTTTCTTCTCCTGGATGGCCACAGCAGAAGTTGTGTGAAGGCTTCTCCCTTTCATCCCCATGAAAGGAGATACCAGAGGAAAGTGTTTCCAAGTAGCAGGGATGCCCAGTGCTGCCCCTTACATTTCAGCAGCTCCCCCCTTGCTCTTACTGTAAAGACTCAAATCCTTAACATTGCCTGCAAGACCTTGTGTGATCTGGCTCCTGCGTTCCTGGCCAGCTCATCTCGTACCACATTAACCCCCATTGCTGCATCCAACCTTACGGGCTTTACTTCTGTTTCTCTGATATCCCAGGTGACCTTCTGCCTCAGAATCTTTGTACATGTTTTTCCTTCTGCCTGGAATGCTTTCCCTACACCTTCCACCTTTTTTTGGTTCGTACTCATCCTTCAGATCTTAGTTTAGCTATAATTTCATTACAGAAGGCTTCCCTTAAACTGTAGATTTGGTTGGTGGCCTTCTTCTTATTGCACTTTTTACATTTATAGTTTTACATGTGTTTTTATGATTATTCTATTCACATTGGTCCTTCTTGACTTATGAAAGGTCAAGTTTCATAAGACAGAGACCATATTGATTTTTACTTCCCATTATGTTTCCTGTGCCTCAGAAGGTGCCTTATACATAGTAAACATTCATTAGATGTCTGTTAAATGAATGAATGAACTGAATAAATTCAATCTTTTGTCTCCTTTTCTTGGTAACCCCATGCCACGTCTGACTACCATATTCAACTATACACCGTGCAGATGTGTGTCCTGCTGTTTATGAGCACTTACTGAGTGGCTGCCACCGGACACACATTTCATTTAATCCTTTCAACAATACGAAGAAGATATACCCTTAGTCTACAGAGAAGGAAAGTGAGACCCAAGGTCCCACAGCTAATAAGTGGCAAACCCGGTTTCAAGCCCAAGTTTGTGGATCAAAGCCCATGTTCTTAACCATAACGTTACACTGCCCCCTTTTGGCAGTCTGGAGAGTTGTCACTGAGAGCCTTCCATCACTGGGTCCTGGTTAATTTCTACTCTAATAAGTCAATACGTTTCGGAAGTTAAAGCCCCAAGAAGCCATAATCCAGTTCCAGCCCTCCTGCTCCTGGGCAGGTCTGTGGAAAGACACAGCGAAGGAAATTCAACCTGGATTCCCCAGTGTCCCAGGATGCATGTCTCAGAGTCTGTCTCTCTTCTGTTTTCCATGGGCCTTTTGTATCTTTCAGGACTTAATGAAATATCCTGTTTTAAAGACCAGAAAGGCCAGCTGCTGAAATGGCCTAATGGACAGTGTCCTGGGGAGTAGGAATGGCCTGATTCAGATCCTAGGAAAGATCACGGAGAGGGGGAGAGTATGTATCTTTGTGATTTAGTCACTAAAGATGGAGCTCTGGAAACTGGCTTCCCGGGAAACAGACTCAGTAAGAGGGCAGTATCTCTTGCTGTTGATTAGAAAAGCTCAAGTTAGTATCCCAAGCTCCTTTTGGTGGCCAGATAAATTGGGACTGATGAATACTTTAAACTAGATGGAAACAAAGTATAATAAATGAGGAAAGAGCAACATAAAACAAAAAGCTACAATTTGTTACATGTGTCAGGCATGCTGGCCGCCTTTTACAGGGTGGCCGGTTAGCTCAGTTGGTTGGTGTGGTGATGGCAGCGCTGTAGCACCAAGGCTGTGGGTTTGGTCCCTGCATTTCATTAACTCTGACACTGGCCCTGCGAAGCAGGTGATGTTACACCCATAGAAAGGCAAGGGACATGAAGAAAGGTAACGTGCCAAAGGCCATGCAACCAGCTGGCTTTAGAACTTTCCAGATCTTTCTCACTTCAAAACCTGAGTATCCCCCACACCCCATTGGTGAGAATATACATTGTCACAACCTTTCTGGAAAGAAAACTGGAAACATAACACTGCCTGCCTATTGACCCCCCTCAGCAATTCCACTTCTAGGAATTTATTAAACTGATGAAATGGACAAGTGTATACAGACTTTCTTTGGCAAGACATTGTAATAGTTATAAATAAATATAATGTTATAAGTAAATGTAATATTCAATATTATAACATGATAACAGTTATAATATCTACCACATTGTAATAGCAAGGGGGGAAAAACAAACAAGGTAAAACTCCATCGGGGGAGTGATTAAATAAATCATGGTACATCTATCGCACAGAATATATATATAGGAAGCCTTTTAAAAGAAGGAGGTAAGATCTAATATGGATTGACATGAAAAGATGTTCAAGATATATATTTCTTTATTGTGATAAAATGCATGTTGTATAAATTCACCATTTCCAGAAATATTTGGACTATGGATGATTTGATTCATTTATGTTTAAATCTGTGTATACAATAACACATTTTAACAGTCTGAGAATCTATAATAAAACGGTAATCATTCTGACTTATAGGAGAACATTCATGTTCTTTTGTGTATATGAATTTGTTCACGTCTATGTATTTGAATTTGTTATGACAAACCAATGTCACTTTTTCTTTAATCCTTTTTTTTCCATTTTGGGAAACAAATGGTCAAAAATCATGCTCTTTCTACTGTATCATGCCTACCCAAGAGATACAGCTTTTGCCTCATAATTCCCATATTTTTCAATCAGGTGTGCATGCCAACAAATTGGTGAGCTGAATTGGCTATAGAAATACTTCCATATACCTGCGTGCCACTTGTCTGGCTAATCTTATTCCTGCTGCGCACCTCCAGCTTTGACTGGCCACATTTGACTCAATTCTAGTCACTTCCTTCTCAAGTTCTGTAGAACCATGTTACTTTTGGGAGGCAGGACATTTATTTGGAAACAGAACGCCATCCACATTGATCAAATACATTCCTGTCTGATATTTCCTATTTAGAGTTCTCCTGCAATCTCACCTTCACCATAAAAGAGAAGCATGGGGACAAAATTATTCTCACATTCCCCAAGTAAAGCCACGATCACTGATTGTGTCAACATTCCGAGTGGTTTTCTTTGGCTTCTGGCCTCCCTCCCATTAGTGTTACTGCTCATTGTTTGTGGTTTTTGTATGGCTTTTTTATATGGTAAAGTATGAAAGGGGTCAGGAACCTTGGAACCAAGCCCTGGCTGGGTGACTTCAGGGGAGCTGCTCAATTTTATAGGATGTCATATTTTTTTCTCTGTAAAATTGGAATAAATAATAGATTTTTAGGCCAGTGAAAATACTCTGCATGATACCACAGTAATGGGTGCATGTCATTTTACATTTGTCTAAATCCATAGAATGTAACACCAAGAACGAACCATAATGTAAACTATGGACTTTGGGTGATTGTGATATGTCACTGGGTTCATCAATTGTAATAAATGTACAACACCAGTGGGGGAATGTTGATAATGGGCGAGGCTGGCTATGCATATATGGGCACAGGAAGTATGGGAAATCTCTGTACCTTCCCTTCAATTTTGCTGTGAACCTAAAACTGCTCTAGAAAAAAAGTCTTAATAAAAAATAGATGCTGTTTCTCTCTCTTAGGTTTGTCAGAGATTAAAGGAAATAATAATGAAGAAAAAACTTTGAAAGCATAAGTTATAATACAAACATAAGGATCTATTTTTCTGAACTTAACGTTTTATGATTTACATTATAAATTCTTAAGCCAAAAAGCATGTCTCTAAATCTGTTTGCTATGATGTAGCGATTTAAGGGAGGTAGGAGAGATACTTAACAACCTAGAAAGGCCACTTCATTCTTAAAACCAACCTGAAGAAGTGGTTGGGCAGAGGAGGGTCAGACTCGTTTTCTATTTTAATCACTTCTGTATTGTTTTGATTTACTCCACCAAACATGTATTGCTTTTGAAAGTTAAAAAATAAATAAGTAAAGATTTTTAAAATGTCAATACTGTTAGGACTAGTGGTAGAATATGGAAGTCATCTGCATGTAGGGCTAAAAGCTGGAGCAAAGAGAACAAAAGATTTAGAAAGATGGGCATTGGAGAAGCAGCCTGATTGGCAAATTTGGGCCATGTTGTTAAAACTATTGACTGTCAGATTGAGGAGTTTTTAAGCGGTGGGAAGGGTCTAGAGCAAGGGAATACTGTGATCAGAGCAGTGTTGAATCCCCAGAGGAGTAATTTAAGAGTAATGCACAGGATGAGTTGGAGGAAGAAGAAACAAGTTGGAGAAATGAGTGGGTTACCACTGCAGAGATCCTGGAATAAGTTGGTAAGGACCTGAAACAGGATGCTGGCTGAGAGAATGTAAACAAATAAATTAAATTTTAAAAAGATGAATGTTAGATGGTTTGAAGAAAGTGCTACCATACGTTCGTGATTAGTTTGCCAGAGGGATAAAGGGGAAGGAGGTGGGTCAAAATGACCCCCTAGGCAGGTCAAAAGGAGACACGAGCCAACTTGAAAGGGCTCCCAGTGGCCAAAGCTGGAACCATTTGAGCAAACAAAACAAATAATGATAGTATTGGATTATAAACACAAAAGAAAATAAATATACATTAATCCATACTGATATAAATAAAAGATTGAATAAATGAATAAAGAAACTGGGAGAGGGACAAATTCTTTTTTTAGAATTATATTTTTATGTATTAAATTTTTATTTATTAAAATTTATTTAAAAGTTTTATTTGCAGAAAGAGTGAGGGAAGTTTTAAAAATACTTTTAAGAACATCATAGTAATAATTGCTAATGGCAAGATCTACCGATTGTTGAAACTAGTGGGAAAACTTTAAGGAAAAACAAGCTATTTGTGTAGCCTATAAGAATCTCAGCCAAAATATGTATTAATTACTGTGGTAGTTTTAACATGTGTCCACAAATTCTTTGATACTTCTCCCTCTGGGAAGTGAAACTTAATTCTCCTCCCCATGATTGTGGCCTAGACTTGGTGACTTGCTTCTGACTAATAGAATATGGTCAGAATAAGAGAAAAAAAGTAGCTTTATAGTGGAGAAACCTGGCAAAGTTAACACAACCAGTGATAAGTCATATATCGCCTAATAGGCTGTGATGCAAAGGACCCATTTCCTATATGGTATTCTTCCCCAAAATCCATAACCTCAGTCTAATCGTGAGAAAATATCAGGAGAATCCAAATTGGAGGAACATTCTAGAAAATGTCTACCCATTACTCTTCACAAGTCAAGGTCATGAAAGTCAAGAAAAGAGTGAAAAACTTAAGGAGACCATGGCGACATATTGATGAAGTGCAATATGTGTCTTGGAACAGAAAAAGAGGTATTAATGGAAAAACTGGAGAAATTTGCATAAAGTCTGTAGTTTAGTGAATAATGTAGATTTGATCAACGTACCATGGTTATGTAAGATGCTAACATTAGGGGAAGCTGGGTGAAGGGTCTACAAAGACTCTCTGCACTGTCCTTGTAACTCTTCTCTGCAAATATAAAATTATTTCCAAAAAAAAGTTTTTTAAGTGATCCTGTATTTCTTTAGTTTACTTAACTGGGAAAATGGTTGTGCCTTTAACAAGAAAAGGGTAGTTAAAAGGAAGAAGTAGGATGGAGGAGGGGTCTGACATCAGTGGAAGCAGTGGGCAGAAACTGTAGGTCTGGAGTTTGAGACGTCAGAGCTAGAGATACAGATTTGGGAGTAAACCCAAAGAAATATCACTTGAAATAAGGAGATTATATTATTGTTATATTTCCAATGCCAGGAGAGAGCATGTGGAAGGAGCCAGTGACCACACTGAGGAGAGGATCTATGTCTAGGGTCTGAGCAGAGAAACAGTAGGGAGGGTGATAAAAACAGATACAGATAGGATGCTTTCATAAAAGCCAGAGGAAAATAGAATTTCTAGAAGTATCTTGGTCAGTACTGTCCAATGATACTGGAAGGTGCTGGAAGATCACCTGAGAAAAGACCATTGGATTTAAAGTAGGAGCTCAGGGCCGACCTCAAAGAGAGCAGTGTTAGTGGAGCTGATGTGGAGAGGTGGGCTGGTAGACATGCGAATTAAATGGCCAGGACTCAGACAGTGAGGAAGCAGGCTTGCCCACTGACAAGTAAATGGACTTGTATGGGTGCCAAGGGGAAGGAGCCCCTGGAGGAGAGTGGGACATCCCTGGGCAGAGAGGCAGAAAGTGCTGGGGCCCAAAGCTCGACAGGAGGAAAGAACCTTGACCAGAGGAAGTCTCTGCCATCTCCTGGCTGCAGAACTCGGGCTGAAAGCTAGAAAGCCTGGGTCAAGGACTGCTTTTTTTTCTTCCTGAGCTAGGAGGCCATTCTGTTTCCCAAGTTCCAGCTTGTCCCCACTGTGGCCTAGAAAGTTAGGCCAGACAGGAAATGAAGTAAACTGAACTTATTCATCCTTCCTTCAGCTTTTATCTGAAATGGAAAATAATCCATGTTTTTAAATTAGGCATTAAACAGTATTACAGAATGATTTCTACGGGGAATATGTGTATGTAATAAACACTCCCCTTTATTGACTGCTTACCACATGGCAGGGACTGGGGTAAGCATTTTAAATGTATATGTTATCCAACTTAATCTTTCCAACAACCCTATGAGATGGGCGTTATTATTTTCCTCATGTTTGAGGTTAAAAACAGACCCAGAGAGGTTAGAAATTTGATCAAGATCGCACAGATAAGTGAATGGCAGAGGGAGGACTTACTGCAAAACAAATACTTTCAACCACTGCATTATACTGCCTCCTTCTGACACTCGTGTGTGTGTGTATGTGTCTGTGTGTATGTGTGTGTACGTGTGTATATGTGTATGTGTCTGTGTGTGTATGTGTCTGTGTGTGTATGTGTGTGTGCGTGTATGCACACACATACACGCACACACACAGACGAGGATCCAGGCTATGTGCCAAGAGGTTAACATGAGATACAGCTCTGGATGTAGGATTTAGGGTGTTTTTTTATATTCTTCTTTTGTTCTTATCTGGACTTTTTACAGCGATTATGTATTCCTCTTGAATTCAGAAAAATCAATATTTTGTTTTATTTACATAAGTTTGAAATTTGGGTGCTCTTTGCCAAATTTCTGTGATATCCATGATGGGAACAAAGCAGGTGCCTTCTGCTCAAATGCAGACAAAAGAGACACTGCGTTCTCTGCAGTAGTACAGACTGCAGTGACCGGCTGGAGAATCTGGGGTGTGTGTGAGCACGTGTGTGCAGTGACGGCTGAGGTAAGGGGAGGAGCTGTCTGAGGATGTGCCATCGGGAGAGCTCTCTCCTCCCCTATGGCCACCTGGTCTCTGAGCCAGGCCCCTTTAGTCCTGAGCACCCAGAGGTACTGGGAGATATTTTTCACACACACCAAGGTCCTCAACTTCACCCTTTGTTGAAAATCTGGCAAATCTGGCCAGGGAGCCAGGCTGCTGGTGTGACGCCCAGGCTGCAGCCATAGAGAGTGATTGGAGTCGTTCTGGAGTTACTTCAGGCCATGCAGGACATGGTCCAAGTAGGCAGTTGGTGTTAGGGATGAGCAGAGGGGAGCCAGCGGCATTTAAGGTTGGCATTAACCAACCGGCGAAGCTCTCGTCCAAAGCTGCCAAGGTCTTCAGGTGGAGGCAGTTCAGCACCCTGGATAGCTACTGGAGGAGTCCTGTCCCTGCCAGGTCTGAAAAGCCTAGGTGCTCGAGTTCTTAAGGACCTTGCTTATTTGATTTTAAACAGCTTTCCCGCACATGTCTCTAGCTGTGAAAGGGCCTGCCCTCTTCTCTTTCCAAGCTCAGCCCGATGGATCCAGGGACTTCCCCTTAAGCCCATCCAGCCTCCGCCTCACCTCCTCCACCCCTTACACACACATTTAGCCTGACTGAGCTCTCTGTTGAGGTCACCATCACTCTGAAGGTGAAATAAACTGTCAAGATAACAATGTCATCTCCTGAGCTGTCCCTAGTCAGGGCCTGACACGCTGATACCTCAGAGCTATAGGACTCTGGGGGAGGAGAGTAAGAATCGTAGAACAAGGCAATGTGAAACATGCCTTTTGTCTCTAATACTCCTGCACTGTCCTCTTCAATCTGAGAATGAGGGGTAGGAGGCAGGGGAAGCTAAAGGAAAGCACTGAGCAGGTTTCAAGGCCTGGAGCGAGCCCTCACTGTACCTTCAGCCTGACATTGGGAATACACTTGATTTAGAGACATCATTTTTTAGGGGAAGTGTGCTGACGCAAGTTGGAAAGCGGCAGGTGTAGCCAGTAGAAGCAGAAATGACACCAATGAGTCTGGAGCCTCATCGCCTGCCACCGCCACCCTCGCCCTGCACGTGGCCCCTAGACAGAGGAGCTAAATTGCACTGTAAAAGGGTTTCCTTCCCAACGCCCCCAAATCATCTAGAAGAGGGGTGTGTGTGAGGAGTCTGGAAAGGCAGAGGAATCACCATCATCTACTCGGGATTGGATTTTCTAGTCGAAATTTCCTCCTCTACCTCGAGGCCCCTTCCATGGCTAAATGAATCGGCACCAGCAAATGAGATTACTGTGCTCTCACTTTGATTTCCTGGGCCGGGGAGTGAAAAGGAAGGTAAGGCTGCCTGGATTGAGGCCGAGTGAAAACATTCAGGACCCCATCCCTCCCAAGCAGCCCTGCTCTGGGCCTTGTGCAAGTCCTTCCTCTATTGCTTTCTTCACCTCTTCTATGCTCCTGGGTCCTCTACTGAAGGTGCTGTGAGCCTAAACACTATGGCCTGCCATATACCTCAAAGAACTTCCTGGTCAAAGAAACAGATGCAAAAGCAATAATGAAGCCACCAGAGAACAGCTGCAGGCTCCCTCAGCACCACCCAGTTATCGTGTGACGGGGAAGGGCAGGGAGGAGAAAATAATGTTTGCTGTTTGCTAAGCTATGAGTGGACCTGTCAGAGTTTGAGCTGGAAGAGCTAGGGCTGCCCGGAACCCACCTGAAGAGGTGTAGCTGGCTAGCACTCCTGGAGATGGGAGCAGTAGCAATGTAGTAACTAGTTTAAGGGTGCAAAGATGCTTATAGGTCTGGATCCAGACTGTCCCTTAGCCTGGCCCCTCTCTTGCCTCTGGGAACAGTGTATTCCCGCTTCTAGGAGAGGCCCTTACAATGGGATTAAGTACAGACTTTTGACACACAAGGAAGCCTGGAAAAGAAATGAGAACAGATGACTCTGCCAGATCCCAAGAGAGTTGTTTGTGTTGGTTTTTGTTCAAGTAGAACAGGTCTAACCTCAGCCAGAGCTTGCTTTTGACCTATTCTCTCAGGGGCAAAGGTGCCCCCCACCCCCGCCCCATGTTTGCCTTCTTTACAGCAGATGCTCTGCAGTCATTATTTTATTTAGGAGCAGTGATTATGTGACCACAAACCTTACTAAATTGAATACAATCCTGAGCATTCAGAAGGAGAAACAGTTCAGGGCTCAGGGGAGGGAGCAGCTGGCTGGAAAGAAGGGCCCATGAATTCTAATCCCATGGCTGCCATCTGGCATTGACCTGGGACAACTCATTTATTTTCTGCCCTGGAGGCTCTTTCTAGAATCTCAGGATCTGAATAAAAACAGACCTGAGAGCTCAGAGAGTGAAATGACCTGTCTAGACTTTCAAAGTCAGTGCAGTTCACAGACAAAACTGGAATCCACAGGCCCTACTCTCCAGCCAGAGGTTGTGTTTACTGTTCAGGGAGGTTTCTTGTGTTTTCCTTTGCCATCTCCTTGCCCTTCTGTCTGAACTCCCAAAAGCTCCCCTGCCTTGGGCAGTTCACTGCCTGGTAAACATGCTTGTAAGCCCCACATTGTCAAAAAGCACTTTGAACAGACAAAAGACAGCCCCACCCCATTTCCCTCCAAAGGGTTTTCTGATGGTTTGGATTCCAAGCTGGCTGCCTACTCACAGTAAGAGTTGGGCCTTACTCATTTAATGGTGGGAGCCTATATCTGATCTGCAAGCAAAATCAGAGTCTGGCCGTTGAGTCACAAAGAAAGCTGTCTGCTCAGCTGATGATTAGTCCCCACGAGAAGTTGACCTGGGGTTGAGCTGCTGCTTTGGCCATGTACCTTAAGTGAGGTTTTAATTAGGCCAAGCCTTCAAGTAAGCAAGTAAGTGAGAGTTTGGGGACTCTTGCTTTGGCTGTTCTCCAGAATAACTTCCTGGAAAGTACTCTTGCAGCCCTTGGCCAGAGTCTTACATAGATAGAGTGGTGCCACAAAGCACACAATGCAACATCTGTCTAGGACACAATTAGACAAGGCCCTGGCATGGCCCGGCAGGCCACCGGCCTTTTGCCACCTCTCTGTTACAGAAAGATCCTTGCTGTGTCTTCAAACCAAGTAGAAGGAAATCTGTCTGTCTGTTATCAGAGTATGGCCCTTGATTCTCTGTGCTAGGCACTGAGAGGGTAGAGTGGGGACAGGCACGGTCCCTGCCTTTACACACATTTCTTAAATAAATTATACAAATAACCATTCAAGTAAAATTTGATAAGTGCATGAAAGAAATGTAGGGGGGGGGAAGGGAAGGGACTGTGAGACTATATTAGAGAAGGGCCTAACCTAGCCTGGTATTGATGGAAAACTTTTAAGGGGTAATGTGTCAGCCAAGGCCAGAAGGACGAGGAAGATCTAGCCATGAGGTGAGAAGGCTCTTGGTGCTTCATCAGGAGCAAAGAAGACTGGTGACAAAGTGTAGTAAGGTAGAAGAGGCGTGCATGAGATGAGGTTGGGGAAACGGAAGGCAAGGCAGGGGCCTGTTTTGCCACTATTCTTAGCTCCAGCTGAATGACTCCTTTCAAAAAAGGCTAGTGGAGACCCACCCAAACTGCCACGGCATGGCCCCAGGGGAGGCTGGGGCCTGTTCCATCTTCCTAGCACAGGAGACTCGCCAGAAAGGTTAGGGGAGGCACTTCTAACCCCATTCTGGTGTTCACACAGGAGAAGGAGCAGCTGGCTGGAAAGAAGGGCCCGTCAATTCTAATCCCAGGGCTGCCATCTGGCCCTGGTGAGCCTCTCCCGCCTTCAGCCCATCCTTGCCCACACTTCCTAAGAAAGAGCAGACCTGCCGTGATGGAGTGGTCCTCACCTGGCAGCACACCTTGAGGAGGGAGGAGGGAGGAAGCAAGAAAGACTAGGCATTTGCTTTCCCCACATATCTTCTCTGTATGTTTTTCCATCGCTTTGAACTATTTATTAATACATGACAGAAACCATTTCCCTATTTAGATGGCTCCACTGGGAATTCCACACCATCAACCCCCTCCTGAGGTAGATAAAAAAAAACGTCAGTTTTCAAGATTTCATACTTGGATTTCAGAAACGAAATTACATTACTACGTCCGGTGAGACGGCGCCATGGCCTGTTCCTATCTGTGTGCTCCAGGCACAGCAGGCCGATAACATCAGCATGTCGGAACAGCTCATCCAGACCATTTGCAGCTGGCTGGAGCCGGGCCAGAAGGGGGTGGGTGGCCAGATTCTCTCAATGCAGAGCAGCCCAGGGTTCACTGGAGCCTGGGATCCAGGATTTGGGGGTTCTTTCCATAAACCATCAGTTCTCCTATCTGTAGAGGGAAAACTCGCCTTAGTCCCACCTAGATGGAACAAGGAGTTGAAAATTACTCTCCTACACATTGGACTAGGATAAAATCACTGAGAATCCAATGCTCAGGTTTTCATTGGAGTGAAAGATGGAAGGGAATAAGGGGGAAGAGTGGAAGTCATGACAGGAACAAAGCAAGTTCCTACTGCCTGTGAAATTAGGTGTCCACATAAAAGCCAAAATATGCCTGGAAATGGTTATTCTGTGCTTCACGGAAGCCCAGATGTGAGGCCTTATAACTAACCTTCTGACTGCTACAAGGTTGTGGAATGAAGAGAAAGCATTGTTCTCCTGCCAGGAAACATGGGAACTTTTGGAGTTTCCTTTCTAATTGACCAAGATTTATTTAACTCTACAGAATGAGCATCCTTTCAAAAAAAAACACAAATCAGCTTATTGGGTTATTTCAAAAGCATTAAATACCATAAAACTTTCATTCAACTCTGGCAGCATTCCCAGGCCTATTTTTGTAAATAGCCAAACATAGTCTCTTCATCCCCAAAACATGATTTTTTCAAAAAGATTTTTCAAAAATCTTGACCCTAAGGTCAAGATTTTGAGAACACTCAGTCTAACCACATTGAGGTCGCCAGTCCTCTGCCCGAGTGCAGACCTGACTTTCCCAGACCTCAGGACCCTGCCCCTCTCCCATAGGCTCGGATGTTTGAGTACAGGAGACAGAAGAACTAGTTCCATCCCAACTCTGTACATTTCTTAACTCTTCTCACAGTGGAGGCATGCAGTTACTGCCTCCATTACTACACCTGAGGGATGGATTAATGATGCAGTCAAGTGATTGATTCTTTAGTTTTCATTGTTTGTTTGTTTTTACAGGAAAGTATTAATGAAGGTTTGTAAAGTGACAAGTCATGATCACATAATCACCATCACTCGGAGCATAGGTTCCCATGTTGAGTCTGCTGGATGTTCATAGTTGGTGGAGCAGGATTTTTCTAGAAAACTCCCAGTGCAGCCTGCTCCCCTCTTTCCTGCATTCCCAGGCTGCTCCTGCTACGTCTGCACAGGCCTCCTGCCCCAAGGACTAGAAGCCCAGGCAGTGTCTTTGCTGCTTTTTGCTGTCACTAGGGGAGGGCTGTCAGGCGACTGGGGTGCAGCCAGAACTAACCCCCTCTCTGCTTGCTGTTACTCTGAGGTTTGCCAGGCCCTGGTCAGCTCCCTTGCCTTCAGCCCACCCTTGCCCACACTGTCTAAGAAATAGCAGACCTGCCATGATGTCTGGACCATGGCTGGACTTCTCTACTGGAGGGCTTCTCTCTGTGGGGAGTCTCAAGCCTCTTAAGGCTCAGTCCGTAATTGTTAAGAACAAAATAAAATTTTTGCTGAAATATCAGCAAACCAGAGAATAATGTGTCTTGAGTTCTCTTTCTTGATGTCTTCAAACAGCTGGTGCTTCTTTGCTGGCTCTTTCCCCCACCCTCAACCATCCTTCAATCTCTCCCATCATGTAAGAGCCCCTCCGAGACTCTGATTCTGGTTCCTCCTTGTCTTTCATTATCCTGCTCAAAACCTTGCCCTTCCCAGACATCCAGGACACCAGCCTCTCCTTGGTCCCCTGCCTCTCTGACCACGGCTGTCAATCTTCTCCTACCACTTCAGTGTTGGTGTTACCAAGTTCTTTCCTCCGACTCTTCATATTTATAGACATACACACACCCCTGTACAAAAACAAAATCATTAGAACTTGCTCTTATTTCTGTTTCTCGGTCTTGTTTGGTGGCATCATACTGTATTTCCCCGAAAATGAGACCCAGCTGGACCATAAGCTCTAATGCGTCTTTTGGAGCAAAAATTAATATAAGACCTGGTCTTATTTTAATGTAATATAATACTGGGTATAATATAATATAATACCAGGTCTTATATTAATTTTTGCTCCAAAAGATCATTAGAGCTGATGGTCCGGCTAGGTCTTATTTTTGGGAAACACAGAAGTTCACCCACTCACCTGAGCCTGGAGAAAACCTGGGATCATCTTTGCCCAGGTCTTTTCCCTCAAACCCACATCCAGTCAGTCACTGAGCTCTGGCAATTTGATCTCGATGTATTTTTCTTCTTCATCCCCTTTTCTCCAACCCCATTGCCTGCCTTTTTCAAGCTTTTATCACCTCTTTCAATGCCTCTTATCTGGTCTCCCTGCCTACAGTTTAATCATTCCTTCCCATTCTCTCCACACTGCTCCCAGAGTGATCTGTCTATATAAATCTAATAGTGGGCTTAAAATTCTTCAATAGCTCCCCATTATTTCCAGTTAAAGTCCAACGCCCAGAACATGACTTATAAAGCCCTTCATGATATTACGCCTTCCTCCTGTTCTAGTCTCATCACCTGCCACTTCACCCCCTACCATTTGACATTCCAGCAAAATTGAGCTATTCCTTTTGCCTGCTGTATAGTCATGCATGTCTTACTCCCCACTCTTTTCTTTCCTTTTCGTTTCATTTCTTTTCGTTCCCTATTCCTTTCTTCATCTGGTTCACTTCTATCTCCTATTCATCCTTCATGCCTCAGCTTTCTTTGGAGAAGACTTCCCTAATTCACCAGGATGGGATAGGTGCTTCTGTCCTATGTACCTACAATACTCTATGCAAACCTCTGTTCTAGCACTTGGCATATTATTAAAATTATCGGCTTATTCATTTGCCTTACTCACTGGCCTCTTCATAAGCAGAGATCATATTATCTTTGTATCTGCAGCACCCATTATAATGCCTAAAATATAATTGCCCCTAAAATGTGGGACCAGAACTGAATTTTGGTGGCTGAGACTTTTCATCTCCTTTTCTTGTACTATCCTCTGCGTTTCTTTCCTGGGCTCAGCAGTCTGAGTTTCCAATGCTTTTTCTGGCTTGCTGCTTCCTGCCAGTGTCTCTGTCTCTTTCTCTGCATCTTGAGTTGACTGCTTCAGTGGCTCCAATATTTCCTTCCTATGGAGAACTCATTGATCAAGATGTTGGTGATCAGAAAGCATCCATCATTCTCTAAAGAGGAGCTCCAAATGTGTACTAAGCACTGGAGATATGATTAGACTAGTCCCATAGTCCCACAGTTGTGTAGTTCTGATATGTTGTTAATTTCATGACTTTATCTGATGTCTGAGGAGGGGGTGAGGTAAAAGAAATGAGCAAATTAGATTCAAATTCTCATGTCCCACCTTCAAGGTAAGACTTTGAATATGTTACTTTATACAACCTGGTTCTTCACTTTTAAAATGGGAACGGTATTTACCTTGCTTGGTCTTCTAGGAGGATCGAATGAGGTAATGTAGTATATAAAGCATGCAGCACCGCAGCTGTACATATAGTCGGTGTTCGAGCAATATGATCTCAATGATTACATTTCACACCTGGGCTAAGCTGTTCTGAACTACTCCCTGCCGAGGCCCAGCCAGAGCTCTTAGCAGAGCGGCCTCCCCAACATGAGCATTAGGTGGTTCCCCTACATTCTCTGCCACCAAACCATTGTCCTCTTTCTGCAGTAAGGCTGTAACCAGGTTTAGGCAGCGAGCTCTTTGTGGGACTGGTAGGTGGTGTAAGTGTGGAGCGGCTGGCCTTAGAGCTCCGCCATGCAAAGTGTGGTCCGTGTGTTCAGAGCATTGGTACCACCTGGGAGCTTGTATGAACTGCAGACTTACTGACTCGGAATCTGCACTTCGACAATACCCCTAGATGTATGTTAATGTTTAACAAGCGCTATTCTAGTGATGCATAGGTAGGCTGAGCAGATGTAGAAGATGTAGGCTATGCAGGTGTGTCAGCTGGCTAGAAGTGAAGGCTGCACGGGTGGGGAGGAGCTGGGGGGAGGTGTGCTCCGAGCAAAGGGGGTGTTCATCAGAGATGCGGGCTGCAGAGCCGTCGGGGGTTCTTTGGGTGCTTGTTGGTTATTTGTTGATTCGTGGCCCCTTTCTATGGATGGCTCAGGAATGAGGTTGTACCCTTGAGTTAGGCAGTCAGTGTCACTGTACCAGCCAGAGAGTGAGCAGGTAGGCAAGGAAAGGCTCTCTACCACCCTGACCGGGTAGCCCAGGACCATCTGGCTTAGTAGATAGGAATTGTTTCCCTGGAGAGATACATAACCAGCAAGTAGCTGGCTTCATGGCTGAAAACTTGCCTGGAACTTGTGCTAGGCAAAAGAGGAGAGCGATCTCCCCTCTTCTCTACTCTTTCACCACCAACTGGATATTATATTTCTCTCTCTCTCTCTCTCTCTCTCTCTCTCTCTCTCTCTCTCTCTCTCTCTCTCACACACACACACACACACACACACACACACACACTGACTTCTCAGTTAACCCTTTCCTTCCCCTCTGACCTCTCTCACTCCTAGATTGGGCCCTGCACCCCCAGGAGCCCTTAGCGTTGACCTCCCTGCCGCTGCACAAAGCAGGCCTGTGAGAGTGGCTGGTGGCCCGAGGCGTGGTTAAAGGCAACAAGAGTTTATTTCACCAGAGCCACGTATCTCTCCCTTAAGCACTCAGGATTCTGAGTCACTGTTTGCCTTCACAATAAAAACACTTCCCAGACACCCACCAAGAGCCTCTTGACCCTTCTCTGTGGGAGACTTGTTTGTATATCTCAGTGGTAAAAGAAAGCCCCTGCTGTACTCAGCCCACCCCATTTCTGTATTTGACCCACCAGAAATGGGATGGCTGAGTGCCTTGTGGCAGAGTAGGGGTTGTAGCAGCAGCAGCAGCAGCAGCAGCAGCAACTAAAAGTAGTAAGAATAGAGTCTAGCCCCAGAGCTGAGCCAGCCATTGCTCTAAATCCTCTTGCCAAAGTACCCAGTTACCTAATACCCAGACTTCTGGTTTAACCAGGCTTCTGCCCAGGCCTGACCACCCTTCATGCTTTCCTACTTCTCATGCTCCTCTCTCCACCTTAAATATGCTAGTTTGTATGCCTATAATCTCCCCATTTTTAATTTAAAGTCTTCTTGGCAAGAATTATGTCTTGGTGTTTTTCTCTCCCCAAAGTACATTGCGCCCTGCTTGCCCCTTGTTGGTGTTCACTGAATAGTCAAGCTTTTTTAACACGCGACGAGCTCACCGATGTGTAACTATTGGGAGGACAAAAAGGAAAGAATAGAAGACTGCTCTGGATAGAGAGCTACGCTTTAGAGCTGCAAGTTGTCTGTGAGCAAAAAGTGGGGCTTGCCAGGTGTAATGGAGGTTAGACAGTTAGGAGAAGCTGAAAAGGAGAGGACGGGAAAGACAGGAAATGCCACAGAGGGGAGAAGCTGTTTGATACCAGCCCTCCAAGTCCCTTATCTGTTGCAGACAAGTAGCTCTTTACTCTTCCAAGGCCGGAGGAAAGGGATTAGAGGTGGCAGCTCTGTGAAATCATCCCATGGACTGCCAGACTGTTTCTTTGCTTTCCTGGGAAATCAAGGAGTCCAAAAGATTTATAAACCAGTGCAGGCCAGGTGCAGTTCCTTGAGTAATTGAAATTATCGAAATCCTCAGGTGATATTTAGGGCCAAGATCTAGACGGGGATCTATAAGTCAGTCTGGCCCAAAGCAAACATCAGCGTCCGCTAATACTTCTCCTGCTTCAGCGTCCTACCATAGGCAGGGCTGGGTCATCCGTCTCAAGGACTCTCCCACCAAATGCCCTTTATTGATGATTCCTGGATAGCATCTCTCCTCAGGGTCCTATGCCTCCTTCCTTACCTTGGGGAACTGGAATCCACATCCTGGAAGGGAACAGAAAGCTCCTCTGGACTATGCTCCCTGAAGCTGTTGCCCTGAACAGCTGCTTCCCTGCTTCCCCTCCTCTGGGCCCTGCCTAAGGGGTACCCCAAGTAAAATGCCTCAAGAAACTCAAGCCAGAATCCGCTGGCCCCTCCAGCTCCCTTGGTTTTAGAATCATTTCCCTTCTCAGATGAAAGTCCTCCTCCCCAAGTCTGTTGGGTGAACCTGAATGAAAGAAGAGGCAAAGGGGCTGCTTCCTCTCCACCACTCACCCTCACACCATTTTCTTCTGCCTCAGTCCCTGCCAATCTTTTTTTTTTTTCTTCCTTTTTCCATTTTTCTATTGTGGTAAAATATACATTTACCATTGTTGACCTATTTTTAAAGAAGTTTACACCTTCACCCCTTTCTCCGTTAAGTGAGATGGTCTTTTCCTAAAGAGGTTGAAATGTGTGTGTGGGGGGGAACAGAAGAATGTGGGGCTCAAAAACCTTTTAGGTCACAAGACTGTCTCTGCCAACACCTGTTTTTCTAGCTGGTCCAAAGTAAGGCAGGAGCCTCCTCAATATCTGGCTTAAGTGTGGGGATGAAGGGCCTGTGCCAAGCCAGGCCTCCCAGAGAAACCAAAGTTTCTCAGTTTCTGGCTCCGGCTCCTGCTTCTTGGGTCATAAGGCGTGTCCCCTAGGCCTTTATGCACAAGCTTCCCCCAAGCCACAGCTGCTACTGTGGGTGTCCCTGAGTTGATCTGTCCTATATCACAAATGAAGGTTTTTTGGTTACAGGGTTTCCATGTGAGTGGGAACAGGAATGAATAGCGAATATCAATCTAGGACAAGCAGTCCTAACCAGGAAGAAGGCGGGAAAGGATTCTAAATCCTTTTAAAAACTCACTGGTCCCTTGTCTCCCAATTTCAAAAATGAATCCAGTTCTTTGCCTAGTACTACCCTCATGTCTTATACCATCCTTTTCTCTCTGTTTCTGAGTAGCTATTTTTGAAAAGTAAATACTGGGTAAGGGAATAGGAGCTGCCACTCCCACTGGGATAACTCCAGAACCATGTGGCTAATTCTCCCACTCCACGTCTGAAAGCAAGGGCGACTCACTCTGTGAAGTTTGCCTTATGGCTCTGCAATTCCATTCATCGTTCCTACAGCACAGGCCGAGGTAGCCTGGTGGCCAGCCACCAGGCAGTACTGGTGCTCCATGGAGAGCCTTTCTCAAGCTTCAGTGTAACAAAGTCTTGTCTCATTTTGTTTTTAATTGGTGGCCTCAAGTCAGGAGCATTTTGTCTGGCAAGTGATGCCCAGAGGAAATTCTATTCTTTGAAAGAAGATTCCCCAGAGGGAACCAGGTAAATAAGCACTGGAGTAGAGCTCTCTTGGAAGATAATGGAGAGTTGTGATGACCTGAAATTCCCTGGCACACAGTGAAAAATAAAATATTAAAAACCAGCTATAGTTCTTGGTCATGACTGGAGGCATTGTAAATGGGAACAATCCTTTGGGAAAGCAGTTTGGCAATATGTATCAAGAATCTTAAAAATGTTCATGTTTTTGACTTCCTAATTCTACTTGATGTAGGAAATTATCCCGAAAGTAAACACATATAGATTTCAGTGTAGCATTATTTATAATAGTGAAAATTTACAAATAACCTGAATGTCTAAAATAAATGAATGGTTAAAAAGTCATTGTATATCCCCTCTATGAATATCATGCAGCCATTAAACTGATGGTTACAAAACTATATAAAAATATGGTAAGTTGATTATGTTCTAATACTGATTTTTAAAAATACAGAATATAAGATACAGTGTGATGTTTTTTTCTTTAAATGTTGTTCTATGCACATGTATTAATTGGTCCTCTGGGGTTACAGGAACAAAATCCAACTCAAGCTAGTTTGAGCTAAAAGGGAAACTAGACTATAAGAACATTTGGGTTTCTCATAGTGTCTGAGGGCAGACATGTAGGCAAGGGCAGGGCAAGCTCTAGAACCAGAACCTGAAACCTAGGGAGCACTTTCTCTGTCTCTTGTGTTTACTTCTTTCTGAACATCAGCTTTATTCTTGCTCCTTGCCCAATGGCTTTCTCTAATCCACAGTCTTGAGCTTTACATCTCCCTTAAGTCCCACTTCCCAATTCTGGGGAGACTCTGATTGGCTCCACCTGGTCCAAGCAGGGGTGGGAGCACATAGAACCAACATAGTAGCTGGAGGTCTGCCCCTGTGACCGTGAAGGCAGGAGCAGCACCGGCTCCCAGAGAGGGGAGACCACAGAGTGTTCCTACTGTGGTACACGCACAAGACTCAAATACACTAGAACATTAACGAGGGTTGTCTCAAAGTGATGAAACTAAAGGTGATTTTTTAAAAAGTTTTAGCATGTATTACTTTATAAGAGACATCTATTAAACTTGCTGTGGACAGAGTTGTTCCTAGGCCTGGGGTCAGCAGCACCCTCCTCCATTTTGGTTCCCCCAGTGACCACCACCACAAAGATACTAAAGCTCAGTGGTGCTTGTTTGGGGTAATGAATTCTATCCTAGGAACTGTTGAAGGAGACATAAAATTCTCAGCTACTCACAGAGCCAATTTGAGTTCTCAAACTCTAGCCCTAACAAAAGAACCTTTTCCACTTCTTTCCTTTGGACTTTACTTTGTCCCAGAATGCCCTGCAGAAGTGTGGTATATATAAAGAAAGAGTGCTTTCTGCCTCTGCATTCTGCTGCCAGCTCCCAGTCCAGTTCTGGAATAAGAGAGGACATTCAGTGTTCTGACTTTGTTTTTGAATTGAGTCTTCTCTTAGAGAAAAACCTAGAAGATTGAGGAGATTTAAACTGATGGAAGAGGCCTCTCTGAACTGGGCAGGGTCCTCTGCCCCCTCTCCCAAATTCAGGCCTTCATAGATTTTTCTCCAGCTTTTCTGTTCTTCCTCTCTTTGTAAGAACTACTAACAACATTTGGAGAGACTGTCTCTCCTATGTTTCCAAGATTCTTCTCCAAATATCCCCCAAAAAAACCTTATCCCCTGTGAGAAGTCTTTGTCCTTTCCTTTAAGTGGGACTGCTAAGAGTCTTAATATGTCCCAAAAGGATAGAGGTCCTGGAGAAGGGGAGGTGGGGAATAAAAGTGGGATCTGCCCAACAAATGAACTCGGGAAATGGGATTCAGGACTTCAGGTCATACCACAGAGTAAGAGCTGTCATTGTCCAAATGATTCTCATGTTGAGATGTAGACTCAGAAACAGATGGGAATGCCTTAGAGGCTGAGTGAACAGCCATTGGGAGGGAAGTAGAGAGGTCTAACCAAAGCCTCGATTGCTACTGAATATTCTTGAACAGGAGATTATGTTGCTGCCCAGCCATGGACCTTGGGCAGAAAGGCATTGAGTTGTATTATCTGTATCTCCCTCTAAAATATAGCCAAACGTGCTTATCCCCACCTACTTCCAAAAGATGTTTTGGGAGAGTGGCATAACCCTGAACAGGCGGACCATAGCCGCAGGTAGTTTCTGAGCCGAACACTGGACAAATTGTGACAGAAGCAGAGTTGGTATTTAATACCCTATCGTGCTGCGCTCACCTGTCAGAGTGGTCTGAGCTCCAGGTCTTCCCTGCTTTCCTGTTTCATTATCAGCACTATCTTCCTGGCCCTGTTCCTGGTGTAGGTCTGTCCTCCTTCCTGCTTTCGCCCAGGGTGACTGAACAGGATATAAATATCACATTATTCTAGAAGTAGCCTTTCAGCATCTCACAACTCAGAACTGCCTCTGCTAGCTGCCGTCTAAAACTAGAAGAAAGTTCGTGTGTGTTCAGCAAAGGAAGTTTAGATAATGTTTGTACAAGCACTCTGCTTCTTCCTAACCTGGAATCATGTCTCCCCTGCATCACCTCTGCTCAGGCCACGAGACAAAGGAAGAGGTGTTCAGCACCGCGGAGAGCGCCTTCCCCCTGGCGTCAAGGTCAAGGATGGGGGAGAGAGGAGCATTTGTAGCTAGGAGCCCCAGCAGAGTGATCTCCTTCCACTGCTGGCCAGCCACCAAGTATCCCTCTTTCCCCCATCCTCTTGGTATTCAACCCTTTCTTTTAGCTAAGTAGGCTTTTAAGACTGAATTCCCTTAACTTTCCACCCATCTTTCTGCCTCCATGTTATCTGCGTCCCCTACCCATTTCACCGCCCTTCCATTTCAGTAAGGAGCCGTCTTCCTCTGGTCTGGTTCTGGTTCCATCTCTTCTTGATACCTCAAAGTCCATACCATGAAACATCTTTTCTACCCAGCTCCTTTCCCCTCAGTCTAGGGCAGTGGTATTCCCCAGCTCCAAAGAAATCCTTCAACTCCAAAGCCCCCTCTGGTTGTCATTTATTCTCATTTCTTCCCTCATCAGGCTGGTTCCTTGAAAGAATAGCCTGTGTCCCTACTCTACTTCCTCATCTCCTATTTCCTCCTAAATCCCCTGTCATCTGGGCTGTGTTCCTACCCTTCAATTAAAACCGTATTTGCTGAAGCCACCTATGACTTCCTTATTTCTAAATATTGTCTTTATTTTATAAACCCAACTGTTTATTTGACACTGTTGATTTCTTCCACCTTGAAACTCTACTTGAATGGCTTCCTAGATCTTTTCCTACATCTCATCTTTCAGCTTCTACTCAGTCTACTTCTTCCATTCATTTCCTAAGGTTCGATGTGCCCCAGGGCTCCATCCTTGGTTCTTGTCTTTTTTCACTCTGCACAGTCTCTCTGAGGGGTTTATTCTTCTCCGTAGCTTCCATCACCACCAGCCCACACCTCTTTCCTGAGATCCCAAACTTCTAATGCTACTGACTAAGGATATCATCTCGGTATCCAAAAAGATACCTCAAAACTCATCATGTCCCAAACTGAACTCATCTGTTTTTCCTGGCAGTGTAGCTGTGCCTTCTCCTGCATTGTCTGTCTTAGTAATTAGTCCCCTGTTCCTAATTACTCCAGACAGAAAACTGGAATGTCTGGACGTCTTCTACATTTTATCTCTAAAGTCTGCTAATTCTACCCCTTTAACATTCTCCTTTCTGTCCTTTTCAGTTCTGCTTCTGCTTAGTTCTGGTCCCTGTTATCTCTTGTTGGCCCTGTTGCAGTAGTTTCCTAATTATCCTCACCTCCAGTCTTATTCCCCTGCCATCCAGCTTTTACCTGGCTATCAGACGGTTCTTCTACATCTAAAATCTGGTCATGTTACTCTCCGGCTTCATCGGTTCCCCATTATTTTCTGAGTAAAGAACAAAATCAAGGCCCATCTTCCACCATGACCTGAGCCCTTCTGACCCTACAACTTTATCTCCTGCCACTTTTCATCATACCTTCTGGGTTTCAACTATAACAAAACACTGACTGTTCCTTGAATCTGCAATGCTAGTTTTATGCTTCAGAGCCTTTGCAGATGTTCCCTGAATGTCCTTTCTCCTTCCTCTTAACTGGTAAACTAGTGTTTTGAAATCTTTTCAAGTGGCTTCCTCTGTGAAATTTTCTCGGACCAGCCTCCCTTTGTCACTTTCTGTCTACTTTTCTATGGCTCTTGTTACCTTTATTTACTGGTAGCTCCTTAAGGATGGGCCTATTTTCTATTTATCTTTATGAGCCCCAGGCCTTAAATAAGTGAGGGAAATGCAGCATAGTGGAGTGAGGAGAGAGAAGAGTCAGAATGCCCCCTTGGTCAGGACCCTCCTCACCCTGTGGAGAGAGGATCTTTTTCAGAGATACCTCCCTACATAAACCAGAGCTGCACCTTTGAACTAGTCACTCCCAAGGCACACTGTCTATGATTGTGTGGGCCTCACAGAACATGTACTAATAACAACTTTATAGCTAGCACAGATATAGTGCTCAGTTTGTATTATACTAAGTACAATTCTAAGTGCTTATATGTGTTAACAAACTTTAGCCTCACAAGAACCTTTGACATAAATATTAGTCCCATTTTACAGATGAGGAAACCAAAGCCCAGATCACACAGCTAGTAAATGGAGGAACTGGAATTTATAAAAAGAATCGGTTAATACATTGATATTTGTTGTAGTTGGTGATAGTTATCCAGCATCTCACTATATTGTTTTCTCTACTTTTGTGTCAGTTTAATAATTTCTATAATAAAATGTTTTTTAAAGATTAAATTAAATCAATGGGCTTTAACTTTTTTTTTAAGCAACACAACTCTTTCTCCGACCGAATTCTTGTGGAAAGGCTGATATGTAAGTGAAACAAGTTGCTCCCTGCTTGTACTCAGCTCCACTCAAGGCACAGGGTTCAGGGAACAGTTTAATGAAAAGCACTGGACCAGACTAACTCTAAGGATTCTTCTGGCCCTTTTGCCTTCCTCTAGTTATATTGGCTTTGCACTGGCTATTAGCCTGTATATCCTGTCCCAGAAACAGTGAGACTGGGCTATTAATCATTTCTACAGTCGGTGGAGAATTTGTTTGAAGGGTTGCAGAAACATGGGTTGCTATTAGAGATGCATTTCCATGTCTGTCTCTGCTTAGTGTTTATTAATAATCTTGCTAATCCCCACTCTAGTTTCCGGCTCTAACTCCTATCAGATGTCCTTGGGGGGCATTTTAAATTCTCCCTGATTTCTTGGAGCCAGACACTTCCTTCTGCCTGGATTCCTCTCTGATACTTATATTCATGAATATTTCCCATTTAATCTCCCTGATTACATTTCCATGTGATCGTCATGGTGCACTGGCTGTATTTCTCAGGGAAGACATACAGGAAACCCGTAGGAAAGGCTTGAGTTTGCAGGCACAGTGCCAGAGATCTTCATTCTTGCCACTCAGATGGCTTTCTATCATGGACAGTGACAGGGGAGGTGCTGGACAGCGGGCTTTGTCTGGAACCTCTCAGTCTAGGGCTTTGTACCCTGGCTCATGACCCAAAGGGATTAGCTGTTTCAGTCAGAGATCAAATGGCACCAGGACCCTCCCAGTGGCCTTGCGGGCCACATGTGGGTCCCTGTGACCAGAGTTGCTCAACAGCTTCCCAGCCCCCATCAGTCCTGTCCTTCCTGTGGTCTCCCTCCAGTGTTACTATTGCTGCCAAGTACCTCCAGCCTGAGAGAAGAAACTGATGAACTCAGCGGCATTGAGGAGGGACAAGCTGGCCCCAAGTGCCTAAGGGTTCATGTTTTAAAAGTCAACCCAGGGAAAGGACAGTGGGGCTTAACACTCCCATGGGGTAGATGGGGAGGAGGGTTACAGAGAGGAATGATTGGAAGGCCATAGATTTAGAAGTCACCAGTGTAAACATGTTAATCCCAAACTATAGGAGATATCAGGGTTCCCCAAAGAGAGAGAGGAGGCCTGAGGGCAGAACCCTGCAGAGGAGACAAAAGGGCTATGGGAGGAGACAGGAATGAGTATCCCGAAAGCCAGCAGAGGAAACCATTTCCAAATGGATGTGGTATGTGTGGCATGTGACAAATGCTACAGAAAAAGCAATGTGACTAAGGAAATGGGAAATGTGCCAGTGCTTCCCCGGTAGGGTCCCATAGGATGTTGATGGGCTTCACCCTTTAAGAAGCCCTCCCTCAGGCTGCTTTGGGAGTGAGCACTTCCTGTGGCCTCAGGGGACAGCCAGAGCCCAGCTGTCAGGTCGCCCCCTCTCCTGCAGGTAGCGCCTGCCGAGGCTGTTTTGGCTGCAGAGAGGCATGTGAGGGCCGGTAGAGGCCTGCTGCTCCAAGTCTGCAGGGCCAGGTCGGTAAGAAGTCTCCCAAGAAGGAGCTGAGCCGGGGAGGCAGAGGAGGAAGGGCTGGAAAAGCTTGTGGCATGGGAAGTTACCTGAGATGCAGCCGCTGCAGCACCCGAACTTTTCTGAGCAGAGCTTCCTGCCCCATCCCCCACAACTACAGCTAAGGGGTGGCGGTCAGACCAGAGGACAGAAGCCCAGGTTCTGCCCTCAGGAACTCACAAACCACTGTGGCAACACCACCCACCAAGGGCCTTGCACTCTGGGTAGCCTAAAGGAACACAGAGAAGGTCAGGATTTCCCTCCCAAACATTCTAGACTTTTCCCTTTGCCCTTAGTGACAAACATGCTTTCATTCCTACTGCCTCATTTTAAAGGAAGCAAAAGTCACCATAATGGTTATATATCCTTCCTTTGCTGGGTCACTAGCAGCCTGTCAGATCCCTGGCCTGACACTGTGGGGCCAGTACTGGAGCATTCTACCTGCCTTTCTGCCTGCTCTCTGCATTCCTAGAGACAGAACAGGTGCAGGCTGGGATCCACTCTGCAAACTGCAGACCTTGGGCTTGCCACTCTGTGGTCCCAGGCAGACGCCTAGGATGGCAGCACCCATATCAGTGGATCCATCAGTTTCTCAGGAAGACTGTGAATGACTCCAGCCCCTTCCAACTGCCTGAGGCAGGGTGGGCCAGGGCCCTGGATCTTATAGCAGAAGTTTGGGGTGTTTTGGAGGGAATAGTGAGGCTAGATTAGTGAACAGTACAGGACTAAATGGCCATCAGCTGATTTGTCATTACATTTGTCTTCTCACCTACCATACCCAGCCAAACTTTCAGGTTCTCCCAGGAGATACTCTTAGGACTCATCTGTGAAATGAAAAAGTCCTCAGGAGAACTCTTTTTGTCTGTTGGCTGCAGCTTTGAAGTCTGGCCTGGCTTGTCCTGTCAGTTCTCTATCCTGTCAAGGGACCTGTCCAGTGCGAGGGAAAACAGAGGGAGAAGGCCGCTCTTCGGGAGCACCTACTCTCACCTTAATGCAGACTTACACTCACGAGAACCTAGAAAGACCATTGCAAACAAGTACACAGGAGCCCTGAGGAGCAGGGCGACTAGTATGGGAGGTTAGAGAAGGAGGTCCTGTGAGTTTAAGGAATCGCGGTGGGCTTTCTGGGGGAGGCTGGATCACACAGGACTTTAAAGACAGACACCCAGGTGGGTGTAAGTGGGACCGAGATCCTTGGCTCTTCTATCTTGTTTAGGTGGGTCTGCCCCTCCCTCCCTGAATTTCCTGCCTGCTGCCAGAGTGTATGTCCTCGGAGGCCCAGGGGAGCAGCTCCCTATGTCTACTTCCTAACAGCTCCCTGTCTCTCTGCTTCCCCCGCCCCCCCAGGACCCAGCCGCTGCCTCCATCTCAGACGGAGACTGTGACGCCCGGGAGGGTGAGTCAGTAGCCATGAATTACAAACCATCCCCGCTCCAGGTGAAGTTGGGTGAGTGTGTCTGGCGGGTGAGGGAGATGTGGGGCGTACGCAAGGTGCCCTGGGCTGGGTCTGCAAGGAGGCCCCACAGATAAACCAACTCAGGCTACACGAGTCTGACTCCGGCCACCCAGCCATTGGCACTGCCAGGCACCTCATCTCCTGCGTGGCAAAAAGGGAAGTTACAGTTCTCTGCAGGACCCACAATTCTAGGAGGCGTCTCTGAGGCCAAGAGGGCTCCAGGTATTCTAGAGGATAGCTGCAGGGGGAAAAGCATGGAACCCTAGAGAGAGTGTTGGAAGTCTCATTAAACTAAATGAACCAGGCTAAGAAGAAGCTGCCTGACAGGTGGGGTGTCAGTTACTATGTCTAAGGGGTCAAAAGGAATGAGGATCCCAAAGCCCAAAGCTGAGCCCCTCTCCCGATTTCTTCCTCAGCCCATCTAGAGATCTCAGGGCCTGGTTGGCTCCTGTTTGGGGGAGCTTTCCCTTAGTTTTTTAGTAAACCCAAATCTCTCCTCCCCTTTCCAGGGTCACCTTTCCTTTGGGGTTTATCTCATGTCCTCTCTGAAGTCAGCGTATGCTGCAGCCTGCTCTTTGGAGTCTCTCGGCTTCCAACCACTGCCTATAGCTCCTTGCACTTGCTATTCTACCTTATCCTAGGCTGGACACTGCCCTTCTCCCTTCAGGAACCAAAATTTTGCTCACCCAAGGCTGCTGCATATAACAGACTTTTACTGAAAATTTGGTTTCATGAAGAGAAATTACAACACAGTACATCTAGGAAAGAGTTTACAATTACGTACAGGTCACTGCAATCCTTCAAAATGCGGCTGCCATCCCTGCCCCTCTCCTGTTCACCTTTCTCTTCAGGCCCCAGCTGCCCACCAAGCACTGGACCCCTCCTCAGTCCTCAGAGGCCTTTCCCATCTGGTCTAAAACCTCTCCCTCTGCAGCTGCTAGGACTCCTCCTCAAGAGTTTGTTCCTTTATTCAGATTTTTTTTCTTAACCTTGCTTCTCTCCTTCCAGACCACATCCAGCGAGCCCCTCAGGCTGTTTTTCTAAACGAGAGAGCAGTTATCTCAATGGAATTTGTTCATCTTCCCAAGACACCAAACTCAAACAGCAGCCAGTTTTATTTATTATTGTTTAATTTAACCGTACAAATATTTTAACAAGTATAACTTCTCCTTTTACTCTCCCCTATCACATGCTCCTCCTGAGATAATCATTCCAAACTTTTAGTTTTTCTAGTTTTGTTTTGTAGTTAACATAAGTGGTATCATACTGTATACATTTTCTGAAACTGTTTTTGTGTTTGTTTTCTACTTAATGCCTTGGAGCCCCTTCCAATGTCAGCATATAGAGAATGACTTCATTCTTTTAAATGGTTGCATAGTATACACTGTAGTTTGGTTTTGCCAGTTTATTGTTTGCACTTTTTCACTATTTCAAACAATTCCAACATGCTTTTAAAGTAAGACTTTTTTTTTCCCCTCGCCATTACGTTACCACCAAAGCTCCTCATGAAAATTCACATTGTCCCCGTTGCACTAAGGAAAATCACCACCACCACCACCAGGAACTTTAGGGCAACTTGCACCCCCTAGAGGTTTGGAGTAGTAATGGCAGCTTCTGCCTGCTGGCAAAAGGCTGGATGGAGGAAAACTGGAGTCAGATGAATAGTGGCAAAGAAAGAGGGTCAGGGACTGGGAAATGAGAGACTCAGAGACACAGCAGTCAGGGGAAATTCCAGAGTCACAGTAGCTGAAAATGCCCATCCACTCCTCCTCTCTGGAACTTGTGGTTATTTTATGAGAGCTTTCCCCTCGCATGCCTCTCCACCCAACAATCCCTTTCCCTACATCTGAACTTGACTTGAGATGAGTAGGGAAAGGTGGACAGGCATCCTCCAGGGCCTACACAGCTACTGGCTACTTGTAACAGAGCCACATACTGGGCAGTAGGTCACCTGGTGGCCAGCCCCATGAATCTGGTAGGCTCTAGAGCCTTGAAGAACTCAGAGGCTGGCAGAGGAGTCAGAAGTATAACCAGAGGGTCGGCCGGATGGCTGTTGGTTAGAGCATGAGCTCTGAACAACAAGGTTGCTGGTTCAGTTCCCACATGGGAATGGTGAGCTGCGCCCCCTGCAACTAAAGATTAAAAACGGCGACTGGACTTGGAGCTGAACTGCACCCTCCACAACTAGATTGAAGGACAATGATGGAATTGATGTGCCCTGGAGAAACACAGTTCCCCAATATTCCCCAATAAAAAAATTTTTTTTAATAAAAAAAAAACACGGTATTTATTAAAAAAAAAAAAAAGTATAACCAGAGAGGCTCCCCCAGCCTTTTGCTTCTTACGCTGCCAGCCCTCTTTTGCCCCTCCGACTCCACAACCTTCAGTGGCTCCTTTTCCTTCCTTATTAATCCCAGACTCCTCTATCTGGCATTCAAGGCCATGCTCTGAGTTTGTAATCGGAGGGAGACCCCAGCCCTTTAGTACAGGACCTGGGATGGGTGACACAGATTTTGTTGATAAATAAATGGCTGAATAAATGTATCCTACTTTTCCAACTTGTCCTGCTTCCATCTTCACTCCTCCATCCCATCCAGATCCACACTTATTATGCTCACTTCTGAATGCATTTTTTGTATACACTATCCCTCCTTTCTAGAATGCCCTCCTCTCTCCAGCTCAAGGTGTCACCTGCAGGCATCCCTGACTGCTCCATCCTTCTGCTCCATCTCTTCCTCTCCAGCCTTTCCCTGGTATCAAGTACATACCAACTGTTCCACATGGGAGTATAACTCCTGGAAGATAGGAGTCAGCCTCTTCCGGTTGCCCCTAACTATCTGCCTCGGGTTGTGCAGGGCCAAGTAACTGTCTCCATGGAGCAGAGGACCTGGAGTTGGGATCCGTGCCACAGTTCCTAGAGAAGCAAGGGGTTTCACCATGGAGGCCCAGCCTAGGCTGCCCCAAGCAGTAAGGTAGCGTGGCCCTGGGGGCAGGACACAACTTCCTTCCCATGTTTCCCTGCAGAAAAGCAACGGGAGCTGGCCCGGAAGGGCTCCCTGAAGAATGGCAGCATGGGTAGCCCCGTCAACCAGCAACCCAAGAAGAACAATGTCATGGCCCGGACAAGGTAGAGGCCCCCCTACTCCATCTGGAGCCTGCCAGCCAGCATCTATCTCTACTGGTCCTAAGCTTCCCCCTCTTCCCTTCTTCCTCAGGCCCAGCTCCTCTCTGAGGGGAGAGAGTCTCAACAGGATCCAAGGGGGTGGGGGTTGGGAAGTGGTGGGTTGGGGCCTGACCCAGTTCCTTGCCAGGCTTGTGTGCTCCAGTTGCCAATCCAATGCCCCAAATTCTCCACCCAGGCTGGTCGTCCCCAATAAAGGCTATTCCTCGCTTGACCAGAGCCCCGACGAGAAGCCACTGGTAGCCCTTGACACTGACAGGTGTGTACGGGGATGCTGGGTAGCTGGGCAAGCCACAGAAACCTGTGTGAACATACAAAAGGGTGTACAGGGCGCACCTGCTATATTGTGAAGAATTGGGGTGTTCCTCAGACAGCCAGGAGTTTCCCAAGGGTGAATCCCCCAGGGAATGGCATTTTTTACCTGGAGGTACGGAAGAGCAGAGAGAGGAAAAGGGGACTGGTGCAGTCTGCTGCTGTCCTGGCACAACTGATCCAATGGTTGCCCTGAAAATGGGCCCTGATTCCATGTTTGATAATCTGTCCCCTCTAAGGGAGCAGCCCTACTGCTGAGAACACACCTGACTAGACCTGGATTTTGAGAAAACCCAGCAAGCCAGGGTGATTTGAGCCAAAAAAAGGGGTTGGGTGGAAAGGAATAGCATCTCTGTTTAGAAGGAGGTTAAGGGTGGCAATTTTTTAGAAGGGTGGGGCTAGGGAACCCGTCTTAAAACTGCATTTGTACAGCAAACACAGTTTTTATTTAGCTAGTGCCGTTTATTTGGAAACACAGAGAAGGGGGAGGGTATTGACTGATGAGAGTGGGGGTTGCGGGACTTTTCTGTTTAACTTCTGGGAATCACTTCCTCTGTCTTCTTTCCTCCATGGCCAGTGATGACGACTTTGACATGTCCAGATATTCCTCCTCTGGCTACTCCTCTGCTGAGGTGAGGCCCCATACTTCCCGCCCTACACACACTCGAGCAGGCCAACCTGCATCTAGGAGAAGGGATGGGGCCAAATCACACCTGAGGGGAGCTATGGACAAAGCCAGGCAGAGCGGCTGGGGTGGGGGAAACTAAAATGGGACAGGGCCTAGGCTAGGATGAGTCTGAAAGAAAGGTGAGGCAGTTAGACCCTGGCCTCAAGTTCAGGGAGCCCAGGGTTAGCAACGCCCTGGGTTAGCGGCAGGGCTTGAGCCCCCAGTTGGCACAACACTGTTAAGTAGAATGGGGTGTGAAAAACAGGTGACACCTTATGAGGGAGGGCCTGAAATAGGGGCAGGGCCCAAACAGAGGCAAGACTTGAGGTGGGAAGTTGCCCTTAGAATCGGGTGCCCTGTAGTGGGGCGGGTCCTCACGAGGAAGTGCCCATAAGGAAGGTGAGGCTGAAGCTGAGTAGAGATGAAGCCAGGGGTTTCAGAGAGACCCCTCTGGGGTTTCAGGGATGGAGCAGGCCTAGGCAAGTAAGACGTGGGGATGCGGCAGGGCTGTGGCAGCTGCCTCCGGATTGGCCTGAGCCTGACCTCACTCCCCTTTGTCTACAGCAGATCAACCAAGATTTGAACATCCAGCTGCTGAAGGACGGCTACCGGTTAGATGAGATCCCTGATGACGAGGACCTGGACCTCATCCCCCCCAAGTCCGTGAACCCCACCTGCATGTGCTGCCAGGCCACGTCCTCCACTGCCTGCCACATTCAGTAGCAGGTGGGGTTGCTGCGGCAGCTGGAGCCGGGCCACTGCGGGCCAGGTTGGACAGGGCAGGGGCCGACCCTCCCCAGCTCATCTGCCTGCCCCTGGCCCCGCGCCCCCTACAGCCGCCAACCTCGTAACAGTCATTGCTTCCTCCTATGGTAGGACGTGTACCTCTGTGTGTTCATGGAGCCGGAGAAACCAAAACCGGGTCTCTCTCCACCCTGGGGGCTGAGAAGGGGTGGGGGCTGTTTGTTCAGTTACTTGGGGGATCTCGCCCAGCACCCTGCTCCCCTCCCCAAAGCTGCAGTCTGGTGGGGAGTGGGGGACTGGATGGCAAGTAGGCCAATAGTAACGAGTAGGGGGAGGGATCACAAAGCCAGGGGGTTGGCCCCACCCCAGCGATGCCATGAACACCCCCAGCCCCAGCCCGACAAGGAAAGGGGCTCAGAAGGAGAAAGGCCCAGGGCAGGGGGGCAGGGCCCAGCACCTGGAGCCCCCTCCACGTGCCCATGCTGGCCCATGTACCTATTTGCATTTCTCCCCTCATCTCCAGATGGGAAGCCTGGCAAAGCTAGCCAGTGGGATATTGCCCTCCACCCATCGGATCACTGCCTTCTCCCTCCTCTGCCCCATTCCCACCCTTCCTTGCTCTCTGGGTTGAGGGTAAGGTGGGCCTTAGAGACAGACCAGAGTTTGGGGTGATACGCTCTGTCTTCACCCACCTCTAACTGATTCATCTATCTGCCAAGCCCCGTCCCCCTGCCCCCAACGCTTCTGTTCATTGGTCTCTGTCCCAGGTTGGAAGCAGGAGGTAAGGCTGGCCTTGAACGCCCCATTCCCATCTCACTCCAGCCCAAGATTCAGGATGCTGCTTCTCAGTAAGATTCTTTCAGGAAGCAAGCTTAGGAGAATACAGTGGCTGCCTGCGTACGGGAGGGAGAGCTTGGCAGAGTGTGTTGTGTGTATGCCTGGAGACGTCAGGGTGTGTGTCTGTGTCTCTGCCTCTCCAGATGTCTGTTTCTGTCCTAGATGGTGGGGAGGCGCCTGTGTGGCCTCTTTGCAGTGTGGGGGGCTGCTCAGCAGTGCGGAGCGCTGAGAGCCCCGGCCTGGGAGTCACGAGCCTGGTTTTATTTCTAGCTCTGGCACTCACCCTGTGGTCGTCAGCAAGCATTCTCTGGGGTCAGTTTCCTCAACTGTGAAATGAGCAGCTTTTGCAGTGATTTTTAAGGTCCTTTCAAATGGAAGGAATTTCCTTATAGGAATTTTTGTGGAGGTGTATAGGGAGCTCTCTGTGTGTCTGAGTGCACTTAGGAGGCTCCTGAGTCGTACGTCTGTGTGGAAAAGAGAGGGGGAAGTTCCTATGGGACCTGTGCATGTCTGAGTGCATGCAGATCTACTTGGGAGTGTGTGTGTGTGTGTGTGTGTGTGTGTGTGTGTGTGTGTGTGTGTGTGTGTGTATCTACTGTGTATGTAGCTGTATGGGATGTCTGAGTCAGAATGTGTGTACTGCTGCTTCTGCTGCTGTTGCTGGTGAAGGAGGTGGTGCCAGAAAAACTAAGGATGAGAATCAAGAGGAAGGAGGTGACCAAGGCCCTCCCCTGGCACTGGGCAATATAGACCCAACCTATGTGAAGAAAAACCAAAGCACGGACAGCCTAAGACTGCTCGGGTCTATGCCCCACAAACCCCACACCCCAGATCCAAAGTGGACACTGCCCCCTGTCCTCCATCCGACACCCCACACATGCTGGTGTATCCACTCAGATACCATTCACAGGCATGTGAAGGACACCCACAGCCCACTCCCTGGACGCCATTCCTGAGAGGCGGGCGCTGGGCAGGGGAGAGGGTACTGAGAGGAGAGAGTAAGGCTGCTAGCTTAGGAAGGGTAGCAGCTCTCCCTGCACCACACCCAGGGGTTGCCAACACCGAAGTGTTGAGGTGCAGGTCTCTACCCTCTTTCCTCCAACCCACCCCTACCTCCTCTAGTGCAGGGATCCTGGTTAGATGATAAGAAAATGCCAAAGGGAGTCACGACAGAGAAGGCACCTGCACGGCCCACAAGGCCCATACTGGCCCCCATCTGAGCCCATTTCTCCCACTGTGGTTAGATCCCTACACCCTGTCATCTGGGCCCGAGCCAAGCCTACTACTACTGTTACCGCACTCTGCTCTCCTGACTCACCCTTCGAGAACATGGGTATCTCCTCTTTTCCAGACAGGACCCCATCAGGGCTCCTTTAGACTGCTACCTTGCTGCTGACGTGCTGTGTGACTCTGGCCCTCTGCTGAACCCCTCTGGCCCTGAGGAATCAGGGAAAAGCTCCCTCCCCACTGGATATACCTAGTTAACTGGCAGGCAAGTGCTTCTGAGTGAGGCAGTGTACAAGTGGTGGAGAGAAGTGGGAAGCTGGCAGCTAGCACCTTCCTTGTTTGAGAGGTTGGAGGGGAGGAATCGAGGCCTTAGCTTGCCCCTGTCACCCTTCCCCCTTGTAGATACTGCCTTAACACTCCCACTTCCCTCAGCTCTGGCTGCCACCCAGCCAGGTTTCTCCGTGCTCACTAATTTATTTACAGGAAGGTGTGTGGAAGACATGAGCCGTGTATAATATATTTTTTAACATTTCCATTGCAGTATTGACCATCATCCTTGGTTGTGTATCGTGTAACACAAATAATGATATTAAAAGCATCAAACAAGCCAGCCTCTCAGTTCCCTACCTGGGGTGGGGGCAAGGGGCTGGGAAGGGGAGGAAACTGATCGTCTGAATGCACATTTCACTCTACCTCCACACGTGGATTCCCATGCCAGGCCTGCCCTGACCTTCTGCCCTCAGTGAGTCACTGAACCTCCATTTCTCTTCATCAAAGTGAGACTCTTGGCCTGGAAGATCTCCAAGGGCCCTCTGAACTCTTGGAAACTGGGCTCTTTTGAGAAGCTTGAGGGAGGAAGAGGCTGGGGGTAAAGAGAGAATTGGACCTCCGCAGCTCCCCAGGCATGGGACTGAGCCAGGTGATATCATAATGGGCAGTGCCCATCCTGGAGGGGGAAACAGGGTGGGGTAGGGGCAGGAAGGCTGTGACGGA